>NC_067413.1:0-300000 GCF_009764475.1 Pristis pectinata | reverse complement strand
CCTACAGAGGTATATAAAATCACAAGGGACATTGATAGGCTGAATGCACTCAGTCTTTTACCCAGGGTTGGGAATAGAGAACTAGAGGGCACAAGTTTAAGGGGAGAGGGGAAAGATTTAAAGAGCCTGAGGGGCTTTTTTTTTATTATGTACACAAAGGGTGGTCTGTATGTCAAATGAGCTGCCAGAGGAAGCAGTTGAGGCAGGTACAACAACAACTTTTAAAAGACACTTCAACAGTACATGGTTTGGAAAGATTTAGAGGGATATGGGCCAACACTGGCAAATGGACTAGCTGGATGGGGCATCTTGAGAAGCATGACCCAGTTAGGCCAAAGGGCCATTTCTGTGCTGTATGTCTCTGACTAGCGAGGCCACAGATTGTGCACTGTGTATAGTTCTGGTCACCACATCATAGAAGGGATGTTACTGCAGTGGAGAGGATGCAGAGGTTCACCAGGATGTGGCCAGGACTGAAAACCTGTAGCTGGGGTAAGGATTGGAGGGGCTGAGGTTGTCTTCTGTGGAAGAGAGGAGGCTGAATGGGCTTTATAAAGTGATGAGGGGCCCATTGCCCTCAGCAGAGGGTCAAAGACCAGGGGGCAGAGGTTTAAAGTGATCAGTGGAGGGGAGAAGAGGGAAATGTTTCCCCAGAGGGAGGTGGGGTCTGCCCCTCACTGAGGTGGGGGTGGGGGGGTGGAAGAGACCCCCGTCACATTGAAACCCTGGACCTGCAGAGACATGGATGCCATGTAGGGCATGGTGGAGGGTGGGGTGGGGTGGAGGTTAGGCTGGGAAGCTGTTTAGACTAGCACACAGGATGGGTGAATGGCCTACTTTGTTGCACACTTGCCATGACTCAAAGTGTGTCAGGTTCAGTGTGTGACCTCCACCCTATACTTGGGCCCTTTGATCTCTAGAGCAGTGTGAGAGATTTCCTGATCTGTCTCCCCAGCTCCACCAGCGTGTCGCCATTACGAGTTCCAGTGTGAAAGCGGTGAGTGTACCCCACAGGGTTGGGTGTGTGACCGTGAGCTGGACTGTGTGGACGGGAGTGATGAAAAGCACTGCAACAGGACCTGTGATGTGGGAGACTTCCAGTGTGCAGACAGCACCCAGTGTATCCAACACCAGCAACTGTGTGATGGTGCCCCACAGTGCCCAGATCACTCGGATGAAGACATAGACAACTGTGGTGAGTTATAGTGGAGAGGCGTGGGAGACAGATCAGAGATACCAAAAGAAACAGGAATCACCATTCAGACCCTCTTTCCTGTTCATCGTTCAACAAGATCATAGTTGATCTACCTCAGCACCTCTTTCCTGCACACTGCATCTCCCATCAATCTTCATCTCAATATCTGAGCCCCATAGCCCTCCAGGACAGAGCTCCAAAGATTCACTACCATCTGGCTGAAGGAATTTCTCCCCCTTGCTGTCCTGAACAACTGACTCCTTGTTTTGAGACTGTGACCCTTAGTGTTAGACACCCCAGCCAGGGGAAGCATCTACTTTGTCACATTCTGTAAGAGTCAGAGTCACCCAGCACAGAAACAGGCCCTTTGGCCCAACTTGTCCATGCCAACCAAGGTGCCCACCTGAGCCAATCCCATTTGCCCACATTTGGCCCATCTCTCTAAACCTTTCCTATCCAGGTACCTGTCTAAGTAACTTTTCAATGTATTGTACCTACCTCAACCATTTCCTCTGAGAAACAGTTGCCCCTCAAGACCCCTTTAAATCTTTTCCCTCTCACCTTAAATCTGTGCACTCTATTTTTGGACTACCCTGGGGGAAGATTGTGACCATCCACCCTGTTTATGCCCTTCATGATATTGTATACCTTTTGTACATTTCAATGAGATCACGTCTAATACTACAAAACTCAAGTACATAGAACACTACAGTGCAGTACAGGCCCTTCGGCCCAGAACAGATCCTTGCAGAACACCACTGGTCACCGACCTCA
This sequence comes from Pristis pectinata, assembly GCF_009764475.1. Taxonomy (NCBI): domain Eukaryota; kingdom Metazoa; phylum Chordata; class Chondrichthyes; order Rhinopristiformes; family Pristidae; genus Pristis; species Pristis pectinata. The sequence continues at coordinate 298,031 of NC_067413.1, read as the reverse complement.
AGACAGAATATGCTCCATCTACCACCACCCTTTGTCTTCTATGGGCGAGCCAGTTCCAAATTCACACAGCCAAGTTTCCCTGGATTCCATGTCTCTCGATTTTCTGAATAAGCCTTCCATGAGGAACCTCATCAATCAGGCTCGTGAAGCACAACCTGCCCCTCAAAGCCACTGGTCTAATTCCCAGGGTTTTCCCTACTCCCTTGCTTAAGCAAAGGAACAACATTTGCCACCCTCCAATCATCTGGCACTACTGTGGCCAGTGAAGATGCAAAGATAAACATGAAGCAAAGATAAACATGAAGCAATCTCTTCCCTAGCTTCCCATAATAACCTTGGATATATCCCATCCAGCCCCGGTGACTTATCTATCCTAATTTTTTCAATAGTTCCAGCACATCCTCTTCCCTCATGTTGAGATGCCCTAGCATATCAGTCTGTCAAACACCATCCTCACAAATGTCAAGGTCTCTCACTGATGAACACTAAAGCAAAGTATTCATTAAGGATCTCCCCTACCTCTTCTGACTCCAGGCACATGTTTCCTCTTATCCCTGATTGGTCCTACCCTCACTCTACTCATCCTCCTATTCTTCACATGTGTAGAATGCCTTGGGGTTTTTCTTAATCCTACTCACCAAGGATTTCTCATGCCCCCTTCTAGCTCTCCTGTCCATTCTTAAGCTCCTTCCTGGCTACCTTGTAACTCTCCAGAGCCCTGTCTGATCCATGCTTTCTAAACCTCAGGTAAGCTTCTTTCTTCCTCTTGAAGAGATATTCTACATCTCGTGTCAACCACAGTTCCTTCACTCTACCATCCTTACCCTGCCTCAATGGGACAAAACTATCCAGAGCCCTATGCAAGTATTCCCTAAACAACCTCCACATTTCTGCTGTGCACTTCCCCAAGAACATCTGTTCCCAATTTACACTCCCAAGTTCCTGCCTAATAGCATCATAAATCCCCCTCTCCTAATTAAATACTTTCCCATATCGTCTGCTCCTATCCCTCTACAAGGCTATGGTAAAGGTTAAGGAGTCATGGTCACCGTCTCCAAAATGCTCTCCCACCAAGAGATCTGAAACCTGATCAGGCTCATTGCCTAGTACCAGGTCCAGTTTGGCCTCTCCTCTAGTTGGCCTGTCCACATACTGTGTCAGGAATCCTTTCTGTACACACCAAACAAACTCTGCCCCATCTACCCCTTTACACTAAGGAGGTGCCAATCAATATTAGGGAAGTTGAAATCACCCATGACAACAACCCTGTTATTTTTGCACCTTTCCAAAATCTGCCTCCTGACCTGCTCCTCAGCATCTCTGCTGCTATTGGGGGGTCTGTAGAATACTCCCAATAGAGTGATTCCTCCCTTCCTGTTTCTGACTTCCACCCACACTGACTCAGTGGATGATCCCTCCAGGACATCTTCCCATTCTACAGCTATGACACTGTCCCTGATCAGCAAAGCCACTCCCCCACCTTTTACCTCTGTCCTTTTGAAACATCTAAACCCCAGAATATCCAGCAGCCATTCCTGCCCTTGCAACAGCCAAATCTCTGTAATGGCCACCACGTCATAGTTCCATGTACTTACCCATGTTTTAAGTTCATCGCCCTTGTTCCTGATACTTCTCGCATTAAAGTAGACACACTTCAGCCCATCCAACTGACTGCAATTTTGCTCTTTCAAATGCCTATCCTTCCTGAGTCTTTCTACACTCTGCATCTACTTGTACAGGAAATGAACCAACCTCTGACCTGTCACTCTGGTTCCCATCCCCCTGCCAAACTAGTTTAAACCCTCCCCAACAGTTCTAGCAAACCTGCCCACAAGAATATTGGTCCCCCTCCAGTTCAGGTGTAACCTGTCCCTTTTGTACAGGTCATACCTTCCCCAGAAGAGATCCCAATGATCCACAAATCTGAATCCCTGCCCCCTGCACCAACTCCTCAGCCACACATTCATCTGCCAAATCCTATTCTTACCCTCACAGACACGTGGCACAGGCAGCAATCCAGAGATTACTACCCTTGAGGTCCTGCTTTTCAGCTTCCTACCTAACTCCCTCTATTCCCTCTTCAGGACCTCATCTCTTTTCCTACCTACATCATTGGTATATGGAATCCCCTATCAGTACCACCCTCCTCTTCCCACCCCCCCCACGACCAAGCCCAGTGCCAGCGACCTGGTCACTGCAGCTTTCCCCAGTAGGTCCTCCCCACAGCAGTATCCAAAGCGGTATACCTGTTATTGAGGGGAACAGCCACAGGGTAACTCTGCACTACCTGCCTATTCTCCGTCCTTCTCCTGACAGTCACCCAGCTACCTGCCTCCTGCAGCCTCAGAGTGACTGCCTCCCTGTAGTTCTTATCTATGAACTCCTCATTATCCCATAGGAGCTGAAAGTCATCCAGTTGCATCTCCAGTTCCCTAACCCAGTCTTAAGGAGCTGCAGCTGGATGTACCTTGTACAGATGTAGTTATCAGGGAGACTGGATGTCTCCTAGAACTCCCACATCTCACGAGCTGAACACACCACTGACCCTGGAGTCATTCTCTGCACTAAAGGGAACACCAAATCAAAGAAAGAAACTTACCTTTACCTCTTCTCACAGAAGCCTCTTGAACCAAAGCCTCAGCTCTCCATTCTGTCTGCTCACACAATGACTGCTCTGTTTATACTTGCCTTACCTTTATTTGCTGCTGTTAATAAGCCAATCAGCAGGTAATAATTTGAAAATGCGCCTCATTTAGACTCTTGCAAGGTGAAACTCATAAGCTCAGGCACAGAGTACAGGTCCAGTCCCCCAACGTACCCCCTACATCCCCCCACATACCCCAAGTCCCCACACCACCACAACCCCCCTACGCCCTCACCTCCCCCCCTCGACCCCACATCCCCTCACCCCCCACACCCTCCCTCATCCCCACATCCCCCAACACCACCCCACCTCCATCCCCACATTACACTCCATCTGTGTTGTTCTCGCCCATTCACGGCCTCTCTGCAGATTCCTGCATCCTCTCTGCACCCTCCCCACAGCCCACACTCTACCCCACCTTTGCTGTTGATAGAAATAGGAACACATCATACTTAATCCCCATATCCAGATCAGGAAGGAGGGAATGGAGGCTGAGTCCTTACCTTTAAGCTTTGTGGTCTGGGTGCTGTGGGCACGTGTTACCCATCTGTGACTGGACAGCGTGGTCTCGAACCTCTGTAGTCCACGTGAGTGATCCACATAGTCCGGGAAGTCAGACCCAAAACCAGAAGGACAGGAGTGATTCAAGGAAGTGGATCACCCCCATCCACCCGGGAAAACCCATGGGGTCATGGAGAACATGCAAACTCCACACACACAGCGCTCGAGGTCAGGATCGAACCAGGTCACTGGAGCTTTGAGGCAGCAGCACTACCTGCCGTGCCACTGAGCTGCACCGTTCCCGTGACCTTCCTGGTTTAGGAATGTCTCTGGTTCCCTCTGTAGGCTCAGCGGGAATCCCACCCTGTCCTGGCAGATTTCCCTGTAGCAACAACATGTGCATCGAGCTGAGCCGTGTGTGTAACGGGGTCCCTGACTGCCCGTTGGCCGAGGAGGAGCTGAACTGTGGTAAGTGAAGAGCAGTATACATCCCCACACCTCGATGGAGGAGGAAGGACAGTGGACAGAGTGGGGCAGGGGTGGTGGGTGGGGCACGGATAGGTGGGAGATGTGTGGACCAGCGGTGGTGGGGCAGGGGTTGGGCTAGGTGGAGGGAGGGATAGGTGGGTAGGAAATGGGGCAGAGATAGGTTGACCAGGGGTGGGTGGAAAGGGGCTGGTCCAAGGCAGAGGCAGGAATGCGTGGGCGGGCCAGGGTGCATGGGTGAGGGGTGGGTGTGGCAGGGATAAGTGGATAGCCCTGTGTTGGGGGGTGAGTCAGAGACGAGTGGGTCAGTGTTGATGTGTGTTTGATGCCACGTGCCTGTGCCTGGATAGAACTAGTGGCCCCCACAGCATCGCCCTCCGGTGGGAATGAGACATCGATCGGCTGCCCGGAGTATCCCTGTTCCAACGGGAAGTGCATCACCTTCATGCAGGTGAGTTTTGGAGCTGTGGGCAGGGGAGATGGTGGGGGTGATGGTGACGATTGTGTCGGAAGTGTGTGACGGTGTGGTGTTGTGGTAGGGAGAGAGGTTGTGAGCTGTGTACCGGTGGTGTGTAGCTGAGTGTTACCTGGTGATGTTCAGTGTACTGCAATGTGTATCTGAGTATTACCTGGTGAAGGTGTGTACTGGTGATGTGTGGCTGAGTGGTACCTGGTGATGTTTCAGTGTAGGTGTGTACTGGTGATGTGCAGCTGAGTAGTACCTACTGATGTTTCGGTGTAGGTGTGTACTAGTGGTGTGTAGCTGAGTGCTACCTGGTGATATTTCGGTGTAGGTGTGTACTGATGGTGTGTAACTCAGTGTTACCTGGTGATGTTTTGGTGTAGGTGTGCGACAGAATCAATGATTGTAATGATGGATCTGAAGAAACAAGGGGTTTCCCTTCGGATGAAGTGAATTGTGGGATATGGTCACCATGGGGATCCTGGAGCGACTGTAGCCAAACGTGTGAAGCTGGAATACAGTCTCGCCGACGAGTGTGTGCAAGTTTGTTGGAGGATGTGCTACGGCAGTGCCGAGGGCACAAGGTGCAAACACAACAATGCTTCAGCCGTGCATGCCCAGGTATTCCACTGTCTGTCTGCTGTCTGTTACCTCTGTCTGCTGTCTGATGCCATTTATTATCTGTCTGCTGTGTGTCTCCTGTCTGTCTACACCAAGGGTTGTGTGATTTCCCCGTCACCTCCCACCTTCTCATTGTCCCTTTCCTGATGTTGGTTCCCTTGTGTGAAATGCTCCAGCTCAGCAGCTGATCCCGAGGGAACCTCAGCTCGATCTACATCCCACTGCAGAATCACAATATCCTTACCACAACACACCCTTCCACCTATTTCATATCAATGGCAAGTTTGGGACCTTACACACTATTCCTTTCTCCAGGTCATGAATGTAAAAATAATTAAATCTAGTCAACATGGTTTGTGAAAGGTAAATCATGTTTGGCAAATTTTCTGAAATTCTTTGAGCATGTAACAGGGAGAAGTTGATAGAGGCGAACCTGTCAATACCGTATATTTAGATTTGCAGAAGTGACACATAAGAGGCTGGTGCATAAGTTAAATGCCCATGGTATCGGAAGTTAGAATGGATAACAATCAAGGGCCAAGAATTGATCCCTGGGGAACTCCACTAGTTACCTCCTTCTGGTCTGAAAGGACCCATTTATTCCAACTCTCTGTTTCCATGAGATGGGGAGTTTTCAATACATTCTAACACACTTCCTCTGATACCATGGGATTCTAATTTATACACCACCCTCTGTTACATCCTTAAAGAATCTGAGCAAATCTGTCGAACATGATTTACCTTTCATAAAATCATACTGACTAGGTTTAATTATATTCAGCTTTGCTAAATGATTAGCTATTGCCTCATTGATTATTGACTCCAGCACCTTACCAATAATACCTGTTAAACTAACTGGTCTGTAGTTCCCTGCCTTCTGCCTTTCTCCTTTATTGAGCAATGAAGTCACGTTGGCTGTTTTCCAATCTTCTAGTACACTTTTGGAGTTCAGTGAGTTATGAAAAATCTCAACCAATGGGTCCACTATCTCTGCAGCCACTTCCTTTAAACCCCTTGTATGCAGTCAAAGTCGAGTTTATTATCACGTGCATAAGTACATATATGCACAGGTGCAATGAAAAACCTACTTGCAGGATCATCACAGGCATATTGCAGGCTTAGAGACACAACATTCACAAGAAAAACATAAATTAAATATAAATTATACAAGAAATAACACAATTAGAACAAAAAAACAAAGTCCATTGCAGTGCAGTGGTCATAGTGTTGCTGTACTGAGGCAGTGATTAGGGATGTGCCGGTTGGTTCAAGAACCGAATGGTTGAAGGGAAGTAGCTGTTCCTGAATCTGGTGGTGTGGGACTTCAGGCTTCTGTACCTCCTGCCCGATGGTAGATTCCTGGGACTTGCCCACCTTTAGCCACATGAGTTTCTCCAATACTTTATCCACTGGAATTGGGACTTCTGTAAATTAACACAGGCACAGGACAGGCTCTTCAGCTACGATGTTGTGCCAAACTAATTACACCATTGGTTCCTAATTAATCTAATCCCTCTTCCCCACACATGTACTGTATGGGATTTCTTCGATCCAACTCACTGACTTTTCAGGACCCTTCTAACTCTCCTAAGTCCCTTCCTGAGTTCCTTTCTGGCTCCTTTATAGTCCTCAAGCGCCCTGTTGGATTCCAGCTTCCTAAGCCTTGCATATACTTCTTTCTTCTTGACTAAATTCACCACCTCTCTTATCATCCAAGGTTCCCTCACCCTGCCATCCTTGTCCTTCCCTCTCACTGGAACAAACTTGTCCTGAACTCTGTGCAGCTGGTCTTTAAACAACTTCCACATGTCCAGTGTGAATATGCCTGAAAACAATCCTTCCCAATTAACTCTCCCTACCTCCTGTCTGATACCCTCATAATTTGCCCTGCCCCAACAATACTTTCCTGCAAGGTCCACTCTTATTCATAGCTATCTTAAAGCTTAAGGGGTTGTGATCACTTTCCCAAGTGTTCACCCACTGAAAGGTTGGTCACCTGGCCAGGCCCATTCCCCAGTACAGGATCCAGTATAGTCTCCCCTCTAGGTGGATAATCCACAGACTGCTTCAGGAAACCCTCTTGGACACACCTAACAAATTCTGCCCCATCTAAACCTTTTGCACTGAAGAGTTCCCAGTCTATGTTGGGGAAGTTGAAGTCACCCACAATGATAATCCTGTTGTTTTTAACTCCTTTTCGTAATCTGCCTGCATATCTACTCCTCGGTGTCCCCATGGTGTTCTCGGTGGCACCTTTCTTATTTTTGAGTTCTGTGCATATAAATTCAGTTGATGAACCCTCCATTTCTTCCTCTGAGCACAACCATGTTGTTTGAAATTAGTCTGTCTGATATCGTCGGGATATTAGCAATGTTTTCCACGGTGCAGACTGATGCAATAAATTTATTCAACATTTCAGTCCGTTCTTTATTTGCTGTTATTAATTCACCAGCCCCATTCTCTAGAGGCCCCACACTTACCTTACCCGATCTCTTCCTATTTATGTATCCATAGAAACTTTTGCTGTTTGTTTTTATACGACATGTAAGTTTTCTCTCAAAATTCATTTCCTTCTGAGCTATTTAGTCTTTCTGCTGGATCCTAAAACTTCTCAGTCCCCTAGTCTCCCACCAGCCCTTGCCACCATATATACTCTAGTTTTCAATTTAACATCATTCTCCTTTGTTAACCATGGATTGTGCCTCTTTCTCATGGAATCCCTCCTTATGATTGAGATAAACTCTTGCTGAGTGTTATAGACCAGCTGCTCGAGTTCCTGTCACAGTTCCCTACTGGCCAGTCTCTTACGTTGTTTACCCAGTCCGCCACAGCGAACTCCTTCCTCGCACCATTGTAATTGCCCTAAATTAATTTGAAGACGCTGGTTTGGGTCCTGTGGTGTTTGTCCTCAGACTGTATTTGGAATAATGTGCTTTCTTTTCTTTCTCATTCATGGGATCTGGTGCTTTAGGAGCGAGTGAACCATTGCCCCTTCCCCAAAAGCCTTGACCCAAGCCCTGAGCCACTTCAGGAGATCAGTGCTCTGGTGGTCCAGATCACATGGAGATGAGAGTGGGTGTGGGTGGACTGCCCTCAAGGACGTTGGTGGTTCACAAGTATATAAAATATAATTATGAGAGGCATCAATAGGGTACCTAGTCGTGGTCTTTTACCCAGGGTGGAAATGTCAAATACTGGAGGACATGGATTTTTCACACAGAGAGTGGTAGGTACCTGGGACAAGCTGATAGGGGAGGTGGTGAAAGCAGATACGATAGCAATGTTTAAGGGGTGTTTAGACAGGCACATGAACAGGCAGGGAATGGAGGGATAATCACCATGTACAGGCAGACGGGATGGGTTTGGATTGACATCATGGTCAGTACAGACATTATGGGCCAAAGGGCTGTGCTGTTCTATGCTCTATCACAATCCAGAGCATTATCGTCACAGTTACTGGGCCAGGCTTTTTATTCCCGATTTATTTAAAGGTGCCAGGGCTGGTGGTGGGCATTGAGACTGGTAATCAAAAACAGTCACTGCTCGTCACTGCATCCCTCTCCCACTTCTGTTAAAGGTTGGTGGTGTTGTGGATAATGCAGAGGATTGTCGAAGATTGCAGAGGGACATTGATAGGATGCAGAGCTGGGCTGACAAGTGGCAGATGGAGTTCAATCCAGAGAAGTGTGAGGTGGTACACTTTGGAAGGACAAACTCCAGGGTGGAATACAAAGTTAATGGCAGGATTCTGGGTAGTGTGGAGCAGAGGGATCTGGGGGTTCATATCCACAGATCCCTGAAAGTTGCCTCGCAGGTGGATAGTGTAGTTAAGAAAGCTTATGGGATGTTAGCTTTCATAAGTCATGGGATCGAGTTTAAGAGCCACGAGGTAACGATGCAGCTCTACAAAATTCTGGTTAGGCCACACTTAGAGTACTGTGTCCAGTTCTGGTCGCCTCATTAATAGGAAGGATGTGGAAGCGTTGGAAAGGGTGCAGAGGAGATTTACCAGGATGCTGCCTGGTTTAGAGAGTATGGAATATGAGGAAAGACTAAGGGAGCTAGGGCTTCACTCTTTGGAGAGAAGGACGATGAGGGGAGACATGATAGAGGTGTACAAAATATTAAGAGGAATAGATAGAGTGGACAGCCAGTGCCTCTTTCCCAGGGCACCAATGCTCAATACAAGAGGGCATGTCTTTAAAGTAATGGGTGTGAAGTTCAAGGGAGATATCAAAGGAAGGTTTTTTACCCAGAGAGTGGTTGGGGCATGGAATGCGCTGCCTGGGGCGGTGGTGAAGGCAGGTACATTGGTCAAATTCAAGAGATTACTAGATAAACATATGGAGGAATTTAAAATAAGGGGATATGTGGGAGGAAGGGGTTAGATGGTCTAAAGGTCAGCACAACATTGTGAGCCGAAGGACCTGTGCTGTACTGTTCTATGTTCTATGATTCTACGAATGAAGGCAAAGACGTTGTAATATAGCCTGGCACATGTAGGGGTCAGTGAGACCTTCCTGACCCTCAGTCCCTAGCGAGCCGGTGTACATCCTGTCCCCCTTTGCTGTGTCCCACAGAGAAGTTTACACTGTCTGACTGTTCATCTGCCTGCAGAGGACGGCCAGTGGACGGAGTGGACAGAGTGGTCAAACTGCACACGAGACTGTGAGGGGCTTGTGATCCGAGAGAGGACCTGTTTGAGCCCACGCAATGGAGGGAAGCCCTGTCTACAGCTGCCTGAGTCACCCGTCACTCTGGACATCAGTGAGTAACTGGACCATGTGGGAGAAGGTGGGGTTGGTTGATACCAGAGAGGATTAGTAGGTTTAGAGTGTGAGAGAGACCCGTGATACAGGGGCTGGTGCACACTGGTCCGTAAGGTCTGAGTCCATCGTATCCAAGGAAAGTTGGCAATATGGATCCAAAATTGGCTTAGTGAAAGGAGGCAGAGGTTGATGGTGGAGGGATATTCTTGTGATTGGAAGACTGTGGTTAGCGATGTACCATAGGGACTGGTGCTGGGAGCCTTGCTGTTTGTATTGGACAATAATGATTTGGATATGAATGTAGGGGATTTGATTATTAATGTTGCTGTTGACACAAAAATTGATGGTGTCATTGATGGGCAGGTGGGTAGTCATGGGCTAGAGGATCACATTGATCAGTTGGTAAGATGGGCAAATGGGGAATATATAGGGTGAATGCATGCAGGCTTTCTCCCCTAAGGTTAGTTGAGACTAGAACTAGAGGACATAGGTTTAGGGTGAAAGTGAAATATTTATGGGAATCTGAGGGGGAACTTCTTCACTCAGAGGGTGGTGCGAGTGTGGAAAGAGCTGCCAGCGGAAGTGGTGGATGTGGTTCAATTGTAACATTTAAAAGAAGTTTGGATAGGTACATGGATGGGAGGGATTTGGAGGGATATGGTCTGGGTGCAGGTAGATGGGACTAGACAGAAGATCAGGTCGGCATGGACTAAATGGGCCAAAGAGCCTGTTTCTGTGTTGTAGTACTCCATGACTTTATCGAATTGAATTGTGATGCAGTTTTTGGAGGAATAATGAGGGTAGGACATGCACCATGAATGGTAGGGCCTGAGAGTATATTGAGAAACAGAGGGACCTTGGTTTACATCACGGATCCCCAAAGGTAACACTGCTGGTGGATAGGGCGGTGAAGAGTGCGTTTGGGATACTTGCCTGCAAAGACTGGGACATAGAATATAAGAGTGGGAGATTATGGTATAACTTTGGTTAAGCTGCAGCTGGAATATTGTGTGCAGTTCTGGTTGCCACACTACAGGAAAGTGATTGTGAGAGGATGCAGAGGAGATGTGTGCAGGATATTGCCTGGGATGGAGCATTTCTGTTCTGAGGAGAGACTGGATAGGCTGGGTTTGTTTTCCTTGGAATGGAGGAGGCTGAGGGAAGACATGAGGTGTATAAATTTATGAGGGTCATACTGAAAGGTAGTTATGACAAGGGATAAGGTTGATCCTCAAGTTAAGGTCTTGAATTGGGGGAAGATTAATTTCAATATTGTAAATGAGGACTTGGTGAACAGGTGCTTGTGGTTGAAGTGACACTGACAAGACGGAGTCTTTTAAAAGAGAGTTAGTGAGTTCAAAGGCCATTTATTCTTTGAGGAGCTAATTAAGAAGATTGATGAAGGCAGGGTGGTAAACATTGTCTATCTGAACTTCAGGTGAGCTGGTCCAGAAGATTCAAGGCAAGCTAGTTAATTGGATCCAAAATTGTCTTAGTGATAGGAGAGAGAGGCAGTGTTGGAAGGATTCTTTTCTGATTGGAGGTCTGTGACCAGTGGTGTACTGCAGGGGTCGGTGCTGGGACCCTGGATGTTTGCGGTATATACTAACAACTTGGGTAAGAATGTTAAGGGTACGATTGGTAAGTTTGTGGATGACTGAAAATTGATGGTGTTGTGGATAACAAAGAAGGTTGTCTGAGATTGGAAAGGCATGTAAGGCTGTAAGGGGCATAGATGGGGTAGATAGTCAGGATCTTCTCCCCATGTAAAGGGCATTTAGACAAACATTTAAATATCCAAGTCAAAGAAGGATACAGACCTAATGTGGGCATTGGTGCAGATGGGCAAAATGGTTGGTATGGACATGGTGGGCTGAAGGGCCTGTTTTGGCACTGTACAACCCTAGGATTCTATTCCTTCATTAAGGACCATTTTGTCCCTCCCTACCTGCCCCCGTTAACCCATCAGCTCGATCAACCTCACCCTGACTTCACCCTCTTGTTCCTCCATCCCTCCCTGCAGCTTCATTTCCCACTTCCCATTCCTGACCAAGGATCTCTGACCTGAAACATGTACTGCCTCTCTCCACTGACGCTGCCTGACCTGCTGAGTGTTCCAGCATTTTCTGTTTTTACCTCCCTCATGGTCTTCTCTCTCTTGCAGCTCCCTGCCATTCAGACGACTGTCCCAGTGCTCACCACTGTCCTGAGCATCTGGTTAGATGGGACTGTGCTACCTGCCCTTTGACCTGTGCACACCTGGCTACAGAGACCAGCTGCCCCCCAACTGCCAGCTGTTTCCCAGGTAGGACTGGAGGTGGGTGTTGGGGGTGGGTTGTATGGAGGGGGGTGGGTTGTACGGGGGTGGTTTGTAATATGTGGCGGTGAGGTGGTTTGGTTCATCATCCGCTGGTAGAGAGCTTCAGTGTGTGCGTGTCGGTGCTGGAGTGTGTGTGTACAGTGTGTGTCAGCATTGGAGTGTATGTACAGTGTGTGTACTGTGCGTGTGTCAACATTGGAGTGTGTGAGTACAGTGTGTTAGCATTGGGGTGTGCGTGTGTGTCAGCACTGGAGTGTGTGTGTGTCAGCGCTGGAGTGCATGTGTACAGTTTGCGTACAGTGGATGGGTGTATACAGTGTATGTCAGCACTGGAGTGTGTACAGTTTGTGTACAGTGTGTGTGTGTCAGTGCTGGAGTGTGAACAGTGTGTGTCAGTACTGGAGTGTGTGAGTACAGTGTGTCAGCGCTGGAGTGTGTGTGTGTACAGTGTGTGTGTGTCAGTACTGGAGTGTGTGTACAGTGTGTGTCAGCACTGGAGAGTGTGTGTACAGTGTGTCAGCACTGGAGTGTGCGTGTACAGTGTGTGTATGTCCAGTACATTTGTGTTGAGAGGGGGTGGGGTTAATGGGTGTACATTCCCTCTGGTACCCTGATGTCTGTGTCCTGTGCCCAGGTTGTTGGTGCCCAGAGGGGTTGGTGCTGGACATTGACCAGCACTGTGTCCACCCTGCCGACTGCCCATGTCATGTGGATGGGGTCAAGTACTGGCCTGGTCAGACGGTCAAGGTTAACTGCGAGCACTGCACCTGTCTGGGTGGCCGTCTGCAGCAGTGTCGTCTGAACCCTGACTGCTCAGGTAACCGGGAAGTGGGTGGGGAATGGAGGGGCAGTCGAGGCGGAGGCTGGGGGCCAGATGCTGGGGGATACAGGTGAGGTGTTGGGGGTTACAGGCAGAGGGTGGGGTGTTGGGGCTTACAGGCAGAAGGCAGGGGTAGGGTGCTGGTGGTTACAGGTGGAGGGTGGTGGTGGTGGTGGGGTGCCGGGAGTTACAGGCAGCCCATGAGTCCAGTGAGGGCAGCAACAACGCCCCTCGGGACCCAGTGTCACTGTGGGGTTGGGCTTTCCTCGGGGGTGTGGGGCAGGTACAGATGGTGTGTGATTGTCACGGGGGTGGTGAGGGAGGGGTTGTGGGTCAGGGAAGGGGAGGGATGGACAAGGGAGGGGGAGGGGTCGGAGGATGGAGGGTTGGTGACGGAGGGATGAGGGGTGGATAAGGTGAGTGGGGGGACTAGCTGAGGGAGTGGTGAGGTTGGGGCTGGGTGGATGAGGGAGGGTTTGTGGGTCTGGGGGGTGGGTGAGGCAGGGGTCAGGGTGAAGGAGGGAGGTGTGAGGCAGGGGTCAGGGTGGAGGAGGGAGGGGTGAAGCAGGGGTCAGGGTGGAGGAGGGAGGTGTGAGGCAGGGGTCAGGGTGTGGGAGGAGGGGTGAAGCAAGGGTCAAGGTGTGGGAGGAGGGGTGAGGTGGTGGTCAGGGTGTGGGAGGGAGGGGTGGCAGAGGGAGGGGTGGAGGTGAGTGAGGTGGGGGGGTCAGGGTGGACGTGGGAGGGGTGGGAGACACGGAGGAGTGGTGTGCGGACAGGCAGCAGACCGCAGTTGAACAGGGAGTGTGAAATTGGTGGTTTGGGACGCTGAGACCTCGATTGTTGAGAACTTCTGGGGAGGTTCACCATCGGTCTTGTCCTGTTATCATGGTTTGTCCTCTGTTAATCCCAGTGGACTGTGGCTGGTCGAGTTGGTCTCCCTGGGGCGAGTGCCTGGGGCCCTGTGGGGTCCAGAGTGTTCAGTGGTCGTTCCGCAGCCCCAACAACCCCAAGCAACATGGACAGGGGAACCAGTGCCGAGGCATTTACCGCAAGGCTCGCAGGTAACTCTTGTCTGGTGTTGGCAGCAGCCAATGGGGTCAGGGTTCAGTGGCCAGACACCAGTAATACAACTGGAGGTCAGGTTGGGTTCAGAGTTAGGGTTTAAGTCATTGTTGTTGGAGGCCTGGGATTGGGATTGGGAACACCGGTTTGCAGTTGTGATCCTGCCTTGGCTTTCTGACCTTGGACATGGATAGATTTCTGGTCAGGTGTCAGATCTCTCAGTGGGTGAACATTTTGGTGATAGTGATCATAATTCTATCTCCTTTACGTTAGTACTGGAGAGAGATAGGAACAGACAGACGAGAAAGGCGTTTACTTGGAGTAAAGGGAATTATGAGGCTCTCAGGCAGGAAATTGGAAGATTAAATTGGGAACAGATGTTCTCTGGGAAAAGTACGGAAGAAATGTGGCAAATATTCAGGGGGTATTTGTGTGGAGTTCTGCATAGACATGTTCCAATGAGACAGGGGAGTCACGAGAGGATACAGGAACCGTGGTGTATGAAGGCTATAATAAATCTAGTCAAAAGGAAAAGAAAAGCATACAAGAGGTACAGAGAGCTAGGTAATGTTAGAGATCTGGAGGAGTACAAGACTAAAGGGAAGGAACTTAAGAAAGAGATTAGGAGAGCCAGAAGGGGACATGAGAAGGCCTTGGTGGGCAGGATTAAGGAAAACCCCAAGGCGTTCTGCAAGTATGTGAAGAGTAAGAAGATGAAATGCGAAAGAATAGGGCCTATCAAGTGCGGCAGTGGGAAAGTGTGTATGGATCCGGAAGAAATAGTGGAGGTACTTAATGAATACTTTACGTCAGTATTCACTACGGAAAAGGATCTGGGGGATTGTAGTGGGGACTTGCAGTGGGCTGAAAAGCTTGAGCATGTAGATATTAGAAAAGAGGTGGTGCTGAAACTTTTGGAAAGCATCAAGTTAGATAAGGCGCCGGGAGCGGATGAGATGCACCCCAGGTTGCTGTGGGAGGTGAGGGAGGAGATTGTGGAGCCTCTGACGATGATCTTTGCATCGTCGATGGAGATGGGAAAGGTTCCGGAAGATTGGAGGGTTGCAGATGTTGTTCCCTTATTTAAGAAAGGGAGTAGGGATCGCCCAGGGAATTATAAGCCAGTGAGTCTTACCTCAGTGGTTGGTAAGCTGATGGAGAAGATCCTGAGGGGCAGGATTTACAAACATTTGGAGAGGTATAATATGATTAAGAATCGTCAGCATGGCTTTGTCAAGAGCAGGTCCTGCCTTACGAGCCTGATTGAATTTTTTGAGTATGTGACTAAGCACATCGATGAAGGGAGAGCAGTAGATGTAGAGTATATGAATTTCAGCAAGGCATTTGATAAGTTACCCCATGCAAGGCTGATGGAGAAGGTGAGGAGACATGGGATCCAAGGGGACATTGCAGTGTGGATCCAGAACTGGCTGGCCCACAGAAGGTGAAGAGTGGTTGTTGAAGGGTCGTATTCTGAGTGGAGGTTGGTGACCAGTGGTGTACCTCAGGGGTCTGTACTGGGATCCTTGCTCTTTGTGATTTTTATAAACAACCTGGATGAGGAAGTGGAGGGGTGGGTTAGTAAGTTTGTGGATGACACGGAGGTTGGGGGTGTTGTGGATAGTTTGGAGGGCTGTCAGAGGTTACAGAGGGACATAGATAGGATGCAAAGTTGGGCTGAGAAGTGGCAGATGCAGTTCAACCCAGATAAGTGTGAAGTGGTTCATTTTGGTAGGTCAAATATGATGGCAGAGTACAGTACTAATGGTAGGACTCTTGGCAGTGTGGAGGATCAGAGGGATCTTGGGTTCCGAGTCCATAGGATGCTCAAAGCAGCTGCGCAGGTTGACTCTGTGGTTAAGAAGGCATATGGTGTATTGTCCTTCATCAATCGGGGAATTGAATTTAGGAGCCGAGAGGTATTGTTGCAGCTATATAGGTCCCTGGTCAGACCCCACTTGGAGTGCTATGCTCAGTTCTGGTCGCCTCACTACAGGAAAGATGTGGAAGCCATAGAGAGGGTACAAAAGAGATTTACAAGGATGCTGCCTGGAATGTAGAGCATGCCTTATGAAAGCAGGCTGAGGGAACTTGGCCTTTTCTCCTTGGAGAGATGGAGGATGAGGGGGGACCTGATAGAGGTGTATAAGATGATGAGAGGTATTGATCGGGTAGATAGTCAGAGGCTTTTCCCCAGGGCTGAAATGGTGGCTACAAGGAGACATAGGTTTAAGTGCTGGGGAGAAGATATAGAGGAGATGTCAGGGGTAAGTTTTTTATTCAGAGAGTGGTGAGTGCATGGAATGGGCTGCCGGCAATGTTGGTGGAGTCTGATACGATAGGGTCTTTCAAGAGACTGTTAGATAGGTACGTGGAGCTGAACAAAATAGAGGGTTATGGGGAAGCCTAGTAATTTCTAAGGTAGGGACATGTTCAGCACAGCTTTGTGGGCCAAAGGGCCTGAATTGTGCTGTAGCTTTTCTATGTTTGTGGTTAGTCTTGTGGTTAGGTTCCTGGGGGTTGGGGTTAGTGTCCTGTGTAGAGATCCTTGTTTTGGGTTGAGATTAGGATTGAATGTTGTATTCAAGGGTTGGGATTGAGATCCTGACTGGGTTGGAGTTGGGGTCCTGGGTTGGGAGCAGGGTTCTTTCTCGGTTTGTTTTGAGAATAAGATCCTGGAGCTGGGATCATGGATGAGGATTAGCCCCGGGCTCAGGGGAGGATTGGAGTCCTGGATTCAGAGTGAGGTCCAGGGTTATGATTGGGTTGGCATCCGTGTCCTGGGCTGCATGTTTTGTTGTGGGTTGGGATTGGAGATGAGATCCGAGGATATGTTAGGGTTGGGGTCCTGATCTTATGCAGAACCCCCGTGGCTGTGTCCCAGGGCAGTTAGACTGTGCTCTCTCCCTCTACCCATTGTTGTCTCCGTGTTCAGGTGCCAGACAGCAGCTTGCCAGGACTGCATCTCCCAGGGCAGGACCTTCGCAATGGGTGAACGTTGGAGGGTCGGACAGTGTGAAGTTTGTCAGTGTTTGGAGGGGCAGCAAGTTGATTGTTCCACATACTGTCCCCTCACTGCACTGGGCTGTCCACAGGTAAGGGTCATGTGCTGTGTCAATGAGACTAGGCAGGGGGGTTAATGATGGGAATATTCCAGGTATAAGGTGGGGCATTGGTGGGATTGACGAGGGGGATGTGGGTTATTGGTGTCTGTGAGCTTCCACCTCCTCTCCCCTGGCCCTGAAACTGATCCCCTTCGCTCCGTTCCTCTGGGGTCCCACCCTCCCGCCAGGAAATGGCTCCTGCTGGTTCACTCCGTTAAACCCCTTCCTGCATCCCACACCTCAACACATCCGTCTGTAACCTTCCCCCTCCAAGGGAACAGTCTCAGCCTCTCTCGAGTGTCCACTCTAATAAATCACGGCACCCTCTCCAAAGCCATGCGATCTGAGAATTCCTAGAAATTCTCAGGATGGGAATCAGCCGTTCACCCCTCTCCCCCACAACGTGCTTGTTGCCTGTTAATCCCAGTTCTCAGCTCCCCTTTCATTGTCCAGCTGACCCAGGTCTGTTTCACATTGCGACGATTTCTGCCTCCCCCACCCTCTCCATCAGAGGACTCCTGATTCCCTACTTCCCCCACCCCCCCACCCCACCACGAACCTTTGGAGGGAAGAAAAAGCCCTCCCCTCCCCTCCCCTCTCTGCGTGTTTCACACTTTGACTTCAACCTTGTTAGAACATAGAACATAGAACACTACAGCACAGTACAGGCCCTTCGGCCCACAATTTTGTGCCGAGATTTTATCCTGCTCTAAGATCTATCTAACCCTTCCCTCCCACAAAGCCCTCCATTTCTCTATCATTCATGTGTCTATCTAAGAGTCTCTTAAATGTCCCTAATGTATCTGCCCCCACAACCTCTGCCAGCAGTACGTTCCACGCACCCACCACTCTCTGTGTACAAAAAACTTACCCCTGACATCCCCCTTATATCTTCCTCCAATCACGTTAAAGTTATGTCCCCTCATGTTAGCCATTGTCGCCCTGGGAAAAAGTCTCTGTCTGTCCACTGGAGCTATGCTTCTTATCATCTTGTACACCTCTATCAACTCACCTCTCATCCTCCTCTCCAAATAGAAAAGCCCTAGCTCGCTCAATCTATGCTCATAAGACATGCTCTCCCACCCAGGCAGCATCCTGGTAAATATCTTCTGTGCCCTCTCTCAAGCTTCCACATCCTTCCTATAATAAGGTACCCAGGACTGAACACAATACTGCAAGTGTGGTTTAACCAGAGTTCTATAGAACTGCAACATTACCTGACAGCTCTTGAACTCAATACCCCAACTAATGAAGGCCAACACACCATACACCTTCTTAACAATCCTATCGACCTGCGTGGCAACTTTGAGGGATCTATGGACGTGATCCTTCTGTTCCTCCACACTGCCGTTGACCTTGTATTCTGCCTTCAAATTTGATTTTCCAAAGTGTATCGCTTCACATTTTTCCAGGTTGAACTCCACCTGCCACTTCTCAGCCCAGGTCTGCATCCTATCAATGTCCTGTTGTAATCTACAGCAACCTTCTACACTACCCACAACACCACTAACCTTTATATCATCAGCAAACTTACTAACCCACCCTTTCACATCCTCATTATAAAAATCACAAAGAGCAGAGGTCCCAGAGCAGATCCTTGCAGAACACCACTGGTCACTGACCTCCAGGCAGAATACGGTCCATCTACCACCACCCTCTGTCTTCTATGGGCGAGCCAATTCTGAATCCACACAGCCAGGTTTCCCTGGATCCCATGCCTCCTGACTTCCCGAATGAACCTTCCATGAGGAACCTTATCAAATGCCTTACTAAAATCCATGTACACCACATCCACTGCTCTACCCTCATCGATGTGCTTTGTCACTGATCCTTGTTCCCAGTTACTGATCTCTCTGCTAGACAAAATCAGCCCTTCCTCTTCACCCTTCAATTTACAGGCTACAATTAAACCTCACCTCAGTCCCCTGAGTTCCAAGGCAACAGCCCAGATATTCTCTGCCCATGACAAACTGTCCAGCCAGCAACACCCAGTTAAACCTCCCCTGGTCTGGTTGCATGGTGGGTATGATAGAACATAGAAAACCTACAGCACAATTCAGGCCCTTCAGCCCACAAAGCTGTGCCGAACATGTCCCTACCTTAGAAATTACTAGGATTACCTATAGCCCTCTACTTTTCTCAGCTCCATGTACCTATCCAAAAGTTTCTTAAAAGACCCTATCATTTCCGCCTCCACCACCGTTTCTGGCAGCCCATTCCACACACTCACCACTCTCTGAGTAAAAAAACTTACCCCTGACATCTCCTCCACACCTACTGTCCAGCACCTTAAACCTGTGTCCTCTTGTGGCTACCATTTCAGCCCTGGGGAAAAGCCTCTGACTATCCAACTGATCAATGCCTCTCATCATCTTACATAACTCTATCAGGTCCCCCCTCATCCTCCGTCGCTCCAAGGAGAAAAGGCCAAGTTCCCTCAACCTGTTTTCATAAGGCATGCTCTGCAATCCAGGCAGCATCCTTGGAAATCTCCTCTGAACCCTTTCTATGGCTTTCACATCCCTACTCCCTTTCTTAAATAAGGGAACAACATCTGCAACCCTCCAATCTTCTGGGACCTCTCCCGTCACCATCGACAATGCAAAGATCATCGCCAGAGGCTCTGCGATCTCCTTCCTCGCCTCCCACAGCAGCCTGGGGTACATCTCATCCGGTCCCGGTGACTTTTCCAGCTTGATGCTTTCCAAAAGTTCTAGCACCTCCTCTTTCCTAATATCTATATGCTCAAGCTTTTTAGCCCACTGCAAGTCCCCACTACAGTCCCCCAGATCTTTTTCCATAGTGAATACTGATGTAAAGTATTCATTAAGTACCTCCGCTATTTCTTCCAGATCCATACACACTTTCCCACTGCTGCACTTGATAGGCCCTATCCTTTCGCATCTTATCCTCTTGTTCTTCACATACCTGTAGAATGCCTTGGGGTTTTCCTTAATCCTGCCAAGGCCTTCTCATGTCCCCTTCTGGCTCTCCTAATCTCCTCCTTAAGCTCCTTCCTGTTATCCTTATACTCCTCCAGATCTCTAACATTACCCAGCTCTCTGTACCTTTTGTAAGCTTTTCTTTTCCTTTTGACTAGATTTATTATAGCCTTTGTACACCACCGTTCCTGTATCCTCTTGTGACTCCCCTGTTTCATTGGAACATGCCTATGCAGACCTCCACCCAAATATCCCCTGATCTTACACCTCCCCACACTCAGGTTTTTGATCCTGATGCACCATATACCTATTGACCTAATTGTAATCTCGTCCACACTCCCATATCTCTGCAGTAATCTACTACTCCCTTTCTTATCGAGGATCTGTCAGCCAATTGATCTGACACATTTCAGTCACATCCCCTCTCACCAGGGACATCCAAACCTATCCAGTCCAACCTTTCCTCATAAGGCAATGCACCAGGTAAAGCTTCCCTGAACTGCTTTCAATGCATCAACGTCTTTCCCTAGATATGGAGACCACTGCTCTATTGAATTCCTCTGTCAATTAACAAAAACATTGTTAGCTTTCCTAATAACTTACTGTACCTTCATCCAACCCTTTTGTGAATCCTGCCTCAGGGCCCTCAGATCCCTTTGTATCTCAAGGCTCTGCAATCTCTCACTGTTTAGACGATATGTTGTTATATTTTTCCTGCTAAAATGGACAGTTTCACATTTTCCCACATTGTACTCCACATGCCGGATCTTTACCCGCTCGTGCAACCCATCCATATTCCTCTGTAGCCTCCTTATGTCCCTTTCACAACTTACTTGCCTACCTGTCTTTGTGTCAACAGCAAATTGATCAACCACACTTTCTGTGCCATCATTACGCCATTGATATCAATTGGAAAAAGTTGGGGCCTAAACATTTCACCAACAAGGCCCGTTTCTGATGATGATCTGTTTCCTGTTAGCCAGCTAACCTTCTTTCCATAGAACCATAGAACCATACAGCACAAAACAGGCCCTTCGTCCCACCATGTTGTGCCGTCCATCAAACCACCCTCACACTACCTAACCCCTTCCTCCCGCATATCCCCCCATCCCACACTCCTCCATATGCCTATCCAACAAGCTCTTGAACCTGTTCAATCTATCTGCCTCCACCACCACTCCAGGCAGTGCATTCCATGCACCAA
The DNA here is from genome assembly GCF_009764475.1 of Pristis pectinata. Classification (NCBI taxonomy): domain Eukaryota; kingdom Metazoa; phylum Chordata; class Chondrichthyes; order Rhinopristiformes; family Pristidae; genus Pristis; species Pristis pectinata. The sequence goes on along the minus strand of NC_067413.1, from coordinate 277,095 downwards.
CCACTCTCTGGGTGAAAAACCTCCCCCTGACATCTCCCCTGAACCTCCCACCCATAACCTTAAAGCCATGACCTCTCATCTTGAGCATTGGTGCCCTGGGAAGGAGGCGCTGACTGTCTACTCTATCTATTCCTCTCAATATTTTATATACCTCTATCATGTCTCCTCTCATCCTCCTCCTTTCCGGTGAATAAAGCCCTAGCACCTTAAGACTCTCCTCATATTCAATACTCTCCAATCCAGGCAGCATCCTGGTAAATCTCCTCTGCACCCTCTCCAACGCCTCCACATCCTTCCTATAATGAGGTGACCAGAACTGAACACAGTACTCTAAGTGTGGCCTAACTAGAGTTTTGTAAAGCTGCATCATCACCTCACGGCTCTTAAACTCAATCCCGCGATTTATGAAAGCCAACATCCCATTGGCCTTAACTGTTCTTTCCACCTGTGAGGCAACTTTCAATGAACTGTGAATATGAACCCCCAGATCCCTCTGCTCCTCCACACTGCCAAGTACCTTGCCATTCACCCAGTACTCTGCCCTGGAGTTTGTCCTTCCAAAGTGTACCACCTCACACTTCTCCGGATTGAACTCCATCTGCCACTTGTCAGCCCAGCTCTGCATCCTATCAATATCCCTCTGTAAGCTCCGACAGCCCTCCACACTATCCACAACACCGCCTATCTTAGTGTCATCTGCAAACTTACTAACCCAGCCCTCCACCCCCTCATCTAAGTCATCTATAAATATCAGAAAAAGTCCCAGAACCGATCCCTGCGGGACACCACTAGTCACTGCCCTCCAATCCGAGGGCACTCCTTGCACCACAACCCTCTGCTTTCTACATGCAAGCCAATTCCTAATCCACACAGCCAAGCTTCCTTGGATCCCTTGGCCTCTGACCTTCTGAAGAAGCCTACCATGAGGAACCTTATCAAATGCCTTACTAAAATCCAAGTAAACCACATCCACCACACTGCCCTCATCAATCTTCCTGGTCACCTCCTCAAAGAACTCTATCAGGCTTGTGAGGCAAAATCTTCCCTTCACAAAGCCATGCTGGCTGTCCCTAATCAGTCCATGATTCTCAAGGTGTTCATAAATCCTATCCCTTAGAATCCTTTCTAACAGCTTACCCACCACAGACATGAGACTCACCGGTCTATAATTCCCTGGCCTATCCCTATTACCTTTTTTGAACAAGGGGACAACATTCGCAACCCTCCAATCCTCCGGCACCACCCCCGTGGACAACGAGGACTCAAAGATCCTTACCAGCGGTTCAACAATCTCCTCCCTCGCCTCTCGAAGCAGCCTGGGGAAAATCCCGTCAGGCCCTGGAGATTTATCTGTCTTAATATTATTTAACAACTTCAACACATCCTCTCTCTTGATATCTACAACCTCGAGAACATTACCCCTACCAGCACTCCCTTCCGCATCATCAAGACCCCTCTCCCTGGTGAATACCGAAGAGAAGTACTCATTGAGAACTTCTCCCACTTCCGCTGCCTCCAGGCAAATTCTCCCACCTTTGTCCTTAATTGGATCTACCTTTACCCGAGCCATCCTCCTACCCTTCACGTACTTGAAAAAGGCCTTGGGATTTTCCTTAACCTACTAGCCAAAACCTTTTCATGTCCCCTTCTAGCTCTCCTCAGCCCTTTCTTAAGTTCCTTCCTTGCTACCCTATATTCCTCATGGGCCCTGTCTGAACCTTGCTGCTTATACCTCACGTATGCTACCTTCTTCTCCCTAACAAGTCGTTCCACCTCTCTCGTCACCCACGGTTCCTTCACCCTGCCATTCCTTCTCTGCCTCACCGGGACATATTTATCCCTAACATCCTGCATAATATCCCTGAACATCGACCACATCTCCATGGTACATTTTCCTTCAAAAAGGACATCCCAATTTACACTCCCAAGTTCTCTCCTTATAGCCTCGTAGTTAGCCCTTCCCCAATTGAAGATCTTCTTGTCCTCTCTGCACCTGTCCCTGTCCATGACAATTTTAAAGGTTATGGAGCAATGGTCACTGTCCCCCAAATGCTCACCCACCAATAGATCCTTCACCTGTCCCGGTTCATTTCCTAAAACTAGATCTAACATGGCATTCCCTCTAGTCGGCCTGTCGACATACTGCGTCAGGAATCCCTCCTGGACACACTTAACAAATTCCGTCCCATCTAAACCTTTGGCACTAAGCAGGTTCCAGTCTATATTTGGGAAGTTGAAGTCTCCCATTATAACAACCCTGTTATTTCTGCTTCTCTCCAAACACTGCCTGCCAATCTTCTCCTCTATATCTCTACTGCTACCGGGGGGCCTATAGAATACTCCTAGTAGAGTAACTGCTCCTTTCTTGTTCCTTAATTCCACCCATACGGACTCTAGAGATGATCCTTCTACAACATCCATCTTTTCCACAGCCGTAACAGTGTCCCTGACCAGTATCGCCTCTTCTCCCCCCTTCCCTATCCCTCTTAAAACACCGAAAACCAGGAATATTCAATATCCACTCCTCTCCTGACGTCAGCCACGTCTCAGTAATAGCCACGATATCATAGTCCCCCATACTTATCCAAGTCCTCAGATCATCCCCCTTATTCCTGACACTTCTTGCATTTAAGTAAACACACTTCAGTCCATATACCTTACTACTTTTACAGCCTGTATTCTGCTTCTCCTTCCCCAAAGCCTCTCTACCTGTTTGATCTAACTTTTCCCCATTCCCTTCTTCCTCTGACCTACTCCTCTGGTTCCCTTCCCCCTCACAAACTAGTTTAAACCCTCCTGAACCACCCTAGCAAATCTCGCCGCAAGGATATTGGCCCCCTTCTGGTTCGGGTGTAACCCGTCCTCTCTGTACAGGTCCCACCTTCCCGAGAAGAGATCCCAATGATCCAGAAATCTAAAACCCTCCCTCCTGCACCAGCTTCTCAGCTACGCATTTATCTGCCACCTCTTCCTATTCCTACCTTCACTATCACGTGGCACTGGCAGCAATCCCGAGATTGCTACCGTTGAGGTCCTGTTCCTCAATTTTCTGCCTAGCTCCCTGAACTCACTCTTCAGGACCTCATCCCCCTTCCTACCTATGTCATTGGTGCCAATATGGACCACAACTTCTGGCTGCTCTCCCTCCCACTCAAGAATTCTGTGGACCCGATCAGTGACATCCCGGACCCTGGCACCTGGGAGGCAACATACCATCCGGGATTCATGCTCACTGCCACAGAACCTCCTGTCTGTTTCCCTGACTATCGAGACCCCTATCACTACCGCATGTCTCTTTCCCACCCTTCCCTTCTGAGCAGCAGTACCAGTCCCAGTGCCAGAGACCTGGTAACTGCAGCTAGGCCCCTGCAGGTCATCCCCCTCAACAGCTTCCAAGGCAGAAAACTTGTTACTGAGGGGAACAGCCTCCAGGGTTCTCTGTCCTGTCTGCCTGCCTGACTTCTTCTTCCTCTTCCCTCCCCTGACCGTCACCATTCTATCTGCCTCCTGAACCTCAGATGTACCTGCTCTAAGGGGGGTGACTGTCACCTGATGCACCGTGTCTACATAACTCCCTCCCTCCCTTATGCTGCACAGTGTTTGTAGCTGCGACTCCAGCTCATCAGCTCTGAGCTGAAGTTCGTCCAGCCTCAAGCACTTACTGCAGATGTGGCCATCGTGGACCGCAGCAAGGTCCACGAGTTCCCACATCAAACAGCTGCAGCACACCACCATGTCCTCCATCTGACTACCTTTCTTTTTTCCCTAGTTAGTCCCACCTACAAATCTATAATGAACAACAGGTAAACCTTGCCTTTACCTACTTACCAGCTACTTACCCTCCTTGCCCCTTCACGCCGAAGCCCCTTGAGCCAAAGCCCAGAACACTCTGCTGCCACTCACTCCGCTGCCCGCTCTGACACTGCCCGTACTATAGGCTGTTTCCTTTTGAAGCTGCCCGCGCTGCGCCTGCGCAGTCCAGCCCCCACTCGACTACTTAGAAAAAACTTATAAAAATCTAACACTAAAAACCCTAACAAAAACTAACCCTTACACCCAAAAACCCTAATAAAAGTGATAAACAGAGAAAACACCATCTTGTTACCTCCATGCTATGAGCTGTTATTTTCTGGAATAGTCATTGTTATGGCACCTTATTGAATGCCTTCTAGAAACCAAGCTGTTAGCACATCCACTGGTTTCCCTTATCCACAGCACAGGTCACTTCATCAAAGAACCCCAATAAATTGGTCAAACATAACTTTCTATTCACAAGACCATTTGATTTGGTCTGTATACCTTGAAATTTTCCAAGTGCCCAGCTTTTGCATCTTTAATGACAGTTTCTAACAGTCTCCCTGTGAGACGCTAAACTACCTGTGTACAGTTTCCGCTTTCTGACTTTTCCCCTTTTTGAATGCGGAGTGTTACATTTGCTATTTTTCACTCTCTTGGAATCAAGGGGAATTTGGAACCAACACTTCTAAGACCCTGGGATGAAGTCCATCGGGACCTGAGCACTTGATAGTCCAACAGACCAACAACTTGCTCTGGTGGTTGTAATTTTCCCAGGTTCCTCCCTCTTCACAGAATAGTTGTCCCCTCACCTGCTTCTGTCTCCAGTCCTAAACACTTGTAACATTTGTGATCACCTCACAACCTTTTCTTCGATCAGTCTCTCCCAACATGTCATGCCATTGATCCAACGTGGCCAGGAGCTAACCCCAAAGGAGCCACACGCTGTGATCCTTGACTTCCTAACCTGGACCAACTATCCCAGAGATTCATTTGCCCAATCATTCCCAATATGCTGTGCTTTAGATCCCATTCTTGTCGAACCCTTTCTTGCTGCTATGGGTATGGGAGGGGTCCATCCATGATCCCCATTGCAATATCCAGCAAACCCAGCTGCAAATTCCCCAGAGAACATCAGGAGGCATGGGAGGAGTATAGGAGGGCATGGGTCATTGAGTTCACTGGGGTCATTGAGTTTACTGAGGTCATTGAGAGTAGGTTGTTGGGGTCATGGGAGCCTGGATGGATGAGGTTGGGGAGATGGGAAGAGGTGGGAATGGATGAGTGTGGGAGGAGGAGGAAGGGTGGGAAAGAGCTTTTGGGGAAGGGTCTGGCAGATAGAGCAGAACATGTAGGTAAATTGCTGAGGTGTCTTTGGCTTTGGTTTAACTGTGGAGGGGTGTGGGTTGGGTGGGCACTGGGGGCTTGCAGGCTCACATTAATTTGAAACATTTCCCCACAGGGTCAGAGACTGGTTGAAGGATCAGCTGAGAGATGCTGTTACTGTGCCAGGACAGGTGAGAAACTAGGGAAAGTGGTTCACAGGAGGGGTTCTTAGGGAGGGAATGTCACCAAGGAAAGAGGGCTCTTGGAGTCAGGGAGCACAGAAACAGGTTCTTCAGCCCACCACATCCGTGCCAACCCTTTTACCCATCTACACTAATCCTATTTGCCTGCATCAGGACCGTATCTTTCTGTACCTTGCCTGTCTAAATCTTGATTAAACGTGGTGATTATGGCTGATCCTCTGGCAGTGAGTTCCAGATATCAACTTCTCTCTGTGTGGGGGAAAACACTTTCCCTCAAATCCCCTTTAAAACTCCTTCCTCTCACTTTAAACATCTGCCTTCTTTGTTTTTTGGTACTCTTACTTTGGGAAAAGACTCTATCTACCCTTCACCACTTATAATCTTAGTTACCTCTATCAGGTGCCCCTCAGCTCCTTCCTGATGGGGAACACATGCCCAAACTCTCCAGTCTCTCCCCATCTACCCAGTCCTACAATCCAGGCAACATCCTGCTGAAACTCTGCACTCTCTCCAGTACAGAGTCATACAGCATGGAAATAAGCCCTTTGGCCCAGCTAGTCCATGCCGACCAAGGTTCCCATCTAAACCAGTCCCATTTGCCCACGTTTGGCACATATCCTTCTAAACCTTTCCTATCCATGCATCTGACAAGTACTTTTAAAATGTTGTTAATGTACCTGACTCAACTGCTTCCTCTGGCAGCTCGGTCCATAAACTGACCACTCTCTGGGTGAAAAAGTTGCACCTCAGGTTCCTATTAAATCTCTCCCCTCGCACCTTAAACCTATTCTTGATTCTCCAGCCCTGGGAAAAAGACTGTGCACTGTCACCCTATCTATGCCCCTCAAGATTTTATGCACCTCATTCTCCTACATGCCAGTGAATAAAGTCTCAACTTGCTCAACTTCTCTCCATAACTCAGGCCCTTGAGTCCCAGCAACATCCTCGTAAATCATCTCTGCACTCTTTCCAGCTAAATTTCATCCTTCCTCTCACAGGGTGACCAAAAGTGAACACAATATTCCAAACTGCATCATAACATCCCAACTTCTATACTCAATGTCATTCCACTCTGTCAGAAGGGAGGGAGGCAAAAGACAGGATATTATAGGCTGGTTAGCCTGACTTCAGTGGTTGGTAAGATGTTAGTCCATTATTAAGGCTGAGGTTTCGGGGTACTTGGAAGCACATGATAAAATAGGCCGAAGTCAGCACTGTGTCCTTAAGGGGAAATCTTGCCAAACAAATCTGTTGGAATTCTTTGTGGAAGTAACAGGCAGGATAGACAAAGGAGAGTCAGTGGATGTTGTTTACTTGGATTTTCAGAAGGCCTTTAACAAGGTGCCACACATGAGGCTGCTAAACAAGATTGGAGCCCACGGTCTTACAGGAAAGGTACCAGCATGGGTAAAGGATTGGCTGACTGGCAGAAGGCAAAGAGTGGGAATAAAGGGGGCCTTTTCTGGTTGGCTGCCGGTGACTAGTGGTGTTCTGCAGGGGTCGGTGTTGGGTCCGCTACTTTTCACGTTATATGTTAGTGATCTGGATGACCTAGATGATGGAATTGATGGTTTTGTAGCCAAGTTTGCGGATGATACCAAGATAGGTGGAGGGGCAGGTAGTGTTGAGGAAGCAGGGAGTCTGCAGAAGGACTTGGACAGGGTTGGAAAATGGGCAAAGAAGTGGCAGATGGAATACAGCGTAGGGAAGTTTATGGTCATGCACTTTGGTAGAAGGAATAAAGGCATAGACTATTTTCTAAACAGGGAGCAAATTCAGAAATCAGAGGTGCAAAGGGACTGGAGAGTCCTAGTGCAGGATTCCCTAAAGGTTAACTTGCAGGTTGAGTTGGTAGTAAGGAAGGCAAATGTTAGCATTCATTTCTAGAGGACTAGAATATAAAAGCAAGGATGCAATGCTGAGGCTTTAGAAGGTGTTGGACAAACCACATTTGGAGTACTATGAGCAGTTTTGGGCTCCATATCTAAGGAAGGATGTGTTGGAGAGGGTCCAGAGGAGGTTTATGAGAATGATCCTGGGAATGAAAGGGTTCATGTATGAGGCACGTTTGATGGCTCTGGTTCTGTACTCGATGGAGTTCAGAAGGATGAGAGGGGATTGCATTGAAACCTACCAAGTATTGAAAGGCCTGGATAGAGTGAACGTGGAGAGGATGTTTCCAGTAGTGGGAGAGTCTAGGACCAGAAGGCACATCCTTAGAATAGAACATAGAATATATAACGTAGAACAGTACAGCACAATACAGGCTCTTCAGCCCACAATATTGTGCCGAACTTTAAACCTCGCCTAAGACTATCTAACCCCTTCCTCCCGCATATCCCTCTATTTTAAATTCCTCCATATGCTTACCTAGTAATCTCTTGAACTTGACCAATGTACCTGCCTCCACCACTGCCCCATGCAGTGCATTCCATGCTCTAACCACTCTCTGGGTAAAAAAACCTCCCTCTGATATCTCCCTTGAGTTTTCCACCCATTGCTTTAAAGCCATGCCCTCTTGTATTGAGCATTGGAGCCCTGGGAAGGAGGCACTGACTGTCCACTCTATCTATTCCTCTTAATATTTTGTACACCTCTATCATGTCTCCTCTCATCCTCCTTCTCTTCAAAGAGTAAAGCCCTAGCTCCCTTAATCTGTCCTCATAATGCATACTCTCTAAAGCATGGCAGCATGCTGGTAAATCTCCTCTGCACCCTTTCCAATGCTTCCATATCCTTCTATAATGAGGCGACCAGAACTGGACACAGTACTCTAAATGTGGTCTAACCAGAGTTTTATAGAGCTGCATCATTTCCTCGCGGCTCTTAAACTCGATCCCTCGACTTATGAAAGCTAACACCCCATAAACTTTCTTAACTACCCCGTCCACCTGTGAGGCAACTTTCAAGGATCTGTGGATATGGAGCCCCAGATCCCTCTACTCCTGTACACTACCAAGAATCCTGTCATTAACTTTGTACTCTGCCTTGGAGTTTGTCCACACGGCCAAGCTTCCCTGGATCCCATGCCCTCTGACCTTCTGAAGAAGCCTACCATGTAGAACCTTGTCAGATGCCTTACTAAAATTCATGTAGACCACATCTACTGCACTACCATCATCAATCTGTCTGGTCATCTCTACAAAGAACACTATCAGGCTTGTGAGACATGATCTGCCCTTCACAAAACCATGCTGGCTGTCCCTGATCAGACCATGATTCTCTAAATGCCCATAGATCCTATCTCTAAGAATCCTTTCCAACAGCTTGCCCACCACAGACGTAAGGCTCACTGGTCTATAATTCCATGGACTATCCCTACTACATTTTTTGAATAAGGGGACAACACTTGCCACCCTCCAATCCTCCGGTACCATTCCCATGGACAATGAGGACTCAAAGATCCTAGCCAAAGGTTCAGCAATCTCCTCCCTTGCTTTGCGGAGCAACCTGGGGAATATTCCGTCAAGCCCTGGGGACTTATCTGTCCTAATATTTTCTAACAGCTCCAACACATCCTCTCTCTTGATATCAACATGCTCTAGAACATTAACCTTACCAACACTGTCCTCATCGTCACTAAGGCCCCTCTCCTTGGTGAATACTGAAGAGAAGTATTCATTGAGGACCTCACCCACTTCCACAGCTTCCAGGTACATCTTCACATCTAAAGGACATGAGCAGGAATTTCTTTAGCCAGAGAGTGGTGAATCTGTGGAATTCATTGCCACAGACGGCTATGGAGGCCAAGTCATTGGATGTATTTATCATAGAATCATAGAAAGTACAGTACAATACAGGCCTTACAGCCCACAATGTTGTGCCGACCTTTAAACCTTGCCTAAGATTATCTAATCCCTTCCCCCCACATACTCCTCTATTTAAAATTCCTCCACATGTTTATCTAGCAATCTCTTGAATTTGACCAATGTACCTGCCTCCACCACCGCCCCAGGCAGCACATTCCATGCCCCAACCACTCTCTGGGTAAAAAACTTTCCTCTGATATCTCCCTTGAACTTCCCACCAATTACTTTAAAGCCATGCCCTCTTGTATTGAGCATTGGTGCCCCGGGAAAGAGACGCTGGCTCTCTACTCTATCTATTCCTCTTTTGTATACCTCTGTCACGTCTCCTCTCATCCTCCTCCTCTCCAAAGAGTAAAGCCCTAGCTCCCTTAGTCTCTCCTCATAATACATAATCTCTAATCCAGGCAGCATCCTGGTAAATCTCCTCTGCACCCTTTCCAATGCTTCTACATCCTTCCTATAATGAGGCGACCAGAACTAGACACCAGTCTAAGTGTGGTCTAACCAGAGTTTTGTAAAGCTGCATCATTACCTCGCAGAGTTTGATAGATTTTTGGTTAGTAAGGGCATCAAAGTTTACGGGGAGAAGGCAGGAGAATAGAAACATAGAAAAACTACAGCACAATTCAGGCCCTTCGGCCCACAAAGCTGTGCCGAACATGTCCCTACCCTAGAAATTACTAGGCTTACCCATAGCCCTCTATTTTTCTCAGCTCCATGTACCTATCCAACAGTCTCTTAAAAGACCCTATCGTATCTGCCTCCACCACTGTTTCCGGCAGCCCATTCCACGCACTCACCACTCTCTGAGTGAAAAACTTACCCCTGACATCTCCCCTATACCTACTCCCCAGCACCTTAAACCTATGTCCTCTTGTGGCCACCATTTCAGCCCTGGAGAAAAGCGTCTGACTATCTACCCGATCAATACCTCACATCATCTATACACCTCTATCAGGTCCCCCCTCATCCTCCGTCGCTCCAAGGAGAAAAGGCCGAGTTCCCTCAACCTGCTTTCATAAGGCATGCTCTGCATTCCAGGCAGCATCGTAGTAAATCTCCTCTGCACCCTTTCTATGGCTTTCACATCCTTCCTGTAGTGAGGCAACCAGAACTGAGCACAGTACTCCAAGTGGGGTCTGACCAGGGACCTATATAGCTGCAACAATACCTCTCAGCTCCTAAATTCGATTCCACGATTGATGAAGAACAATACACTATGTGCCTTCTTAACCACAGAGTCAACCTGCGCAGCCACTTTGAGCCTCCTATGGACTCGGACCCCAAGATCCCTCTAAACCTCCACACTGCCAAGCGTCCTACCATTAAGACTATATTCTGCCATCATATTTGACCTACCAAAATGAACCTCTTCACACTTACCTGGGTTGAACTGCATCTGCCACTTCTCAGCCCAACTTTGCATCCTATCTATGTCCCTCTGTAACCTCTGACAGCCCTCCAAACTATCCGCAACACCCCCAACCTTTGTGTCATCCGCAAACTTACTAACCCACCCCTCCACTTCCTCATCCAGGTCGTTTATAAAAATCACAAAGAGCAAGGGTCCCAGTACAGATCTCTGAGGTACACCACTGGTCACCGACCTCCACGCAGGATATGACCCTTGCTCTTTGATGTGTTGAGAATGGTGTTGAGAAGGAAAAATAAATCAGCCATGATCAAATGGTGGAGCAGACTCAATGGGCTGAATGGCCTAATTCTGCTCCTATGCCTTATGGTCAATGCCCTGACCGATGAAGGCTAGAGCACCAAAGACTCCTTCACCACCCTGTGTATCTGTGGCTCCACATTGTCACTGTAATTACATCCTATGGTGTGGTGACCAGAACTGAACACAGTAGCCAAGTTCAGTGTAACCAGAGTTCTGTGAAGTTGTAACATAACACCCCAACGTTTATATTCCATGCACCATTCTATGAAGATGAGCATGCCATTGCCTTCCTTACCACCCTGCCTCTCTGTGTTACCACTTTCAGGGAACCATGGACGTGAACTCCAAGGTCTCTCTGTTCATCAACATTCCTTAGTGCCCTGTCATTTACTGTACACGTCCTACCCTTTTCTGACTTCCCAAAATGCATCACCTCACACTAATCTGGATTTAATTCCATCTGCCAATGTTCTGCCCAACTTTCCAACTGTAGCCTTAGACAACCTCCTTCACTATCCACAACGTCACCAACTTTTGTGGAGTCTGTTACATTGATAGAAGAGGGCAAATAGGGTCAGCAGTTTCAGAGGGTAACAAAGGGACTCCACTGACACATTCATCCTCAACCCTTGCTCTGGTCTCCAGGTCCTGAGGAATCCACGCATCCTTCCACATTCCCCAATATCTCCGGTTCTCCAGAGGTGGGCTCTGTTACCCAGGCTGCTCCAGGAGAGGTGACCCTACCTCCAACAACCACAGCAGGCTGCCGGAGTGGGGAGTTTCGCTGTCACAATGGCCACTGTGTTCTGGCTGGGGTTGCAGGACTTGTGTGTGATGGAGTCAATGACTGTGGAGATGCTTCGGATGAGCTCTACTGTGGTGAGCCTTTCTCCTGCTGAGGATAAGGGTGATGGGGCTGGCAAGTTACGGATCAGAGTCTATGTGTATCCAGAGTGTGACAGACATCCAAGCTGCAGAAAACTGTGTTTGTGCCACTTCTACTCTAACCCTCCCCTGCAATCTGCCCCACTCACACCTGATGGGTTAATCCAGGGACAGCACACACTGACTGACAGGCTGTGAGTGTGCAGAGTGAGTGTGAGAACACTGACCCTGGGAGTGTGCAAACAGTGTGAGAACGGTGACCCTGGCATTATGCAAACAGGTAACAATGAGCATGAGAACAGTGAGTGAGTGAACAGTGAGCATATGAACAGTGCCCCTGGGAGCAAGCGAACAGTGAGTGTGTGAAAGTGACCCTGGCAGTGTGTGAACAATGAACAGTGAGCGTGTGAACAGTAAGTGTGCAGACAATGACTGGCAGTGTGTGAACAGTGAGTCTGCACAAGAACATATGAACCAGGAGTAGGACATTTGGCCTTCGAGCCTACTGTCTTTCAATGAGATTATGTGTGATCTGCCACCCCAGCAGCATTTTCCTGCCGTCTCCATATCCTTTGACTTAACATCCAGACATCCATTGATGTCTTTTTTGAATACAGTTTTTTTGAATTCCTCAGTCAGAGCAAACACCCTCCCTGTCTCTACTGTGTTGAAACCTCAAAGTTTCAATGTCATTCTTCTGAATGCTCGAGAACAGGGCCTACCCTACTTGTTCTCTCCTCATCTGGCAGGTCTTCAAACTCAGAACCCAGTCTAGTGAATCTTTGATGCACTCCCCTTGAGATGTCTGTCCTTCTCTCAGGGAGGAGACCAAAACCGTACATGCTAGTCCAGGAGCAGCCCCACCACGGCTCTCTATAAATTGTGGTTGTTCCCTGGATTCTGGTGAGGTCCCAGTGGATTAGAAGCTGCAAATATAAGGATGGAGAGAGAAAGTACTGTCGGTAATTACCTGAAACCAATAGTAAAGAAATATAACAGCATGGCTAGAAAATTATAATTCAGCAGAATCATCACGAAAGGGAGATCGTGTTTGATAAATTTATTTGAAGAGTGCATGAAGGGGAGCCAGTTGATGTCCTATATCTGGATTTCCTGTAGGTACTCAATAAAGTACCACTTAAGATATTATTACATAAGGTATGAGTGTGTGCATTGGGAGTGAGACGTCAGCTGGGTATGGGAGTGGATAACTGACAGAAGACAGAGTTGGGGTCAATGGCCACTTTCCGGCTGGCAGCTGTAAATAGTGAGGTGCCACGGTGCTGGGAACTCTGCTATTTGCACCCTGCATTAATAGCTTGGACAAAGGCAGTGAATTACAAAGGCATTACACCAAGGTCTGCTGAAGGTACAAAGTGTAAAGGCAAGTTGTGCACAGTCTGCAAAGGGATGTGGATAGTCTAGATTATAGCCAAGTTTATTGTCATATGCACAAGTACATGTGTGCACGGGTGCAGTGAAAAACTTGCAGCATCACAGACGCAGCATCATTTAAGCAGCATTGACAAAAAAAACAAATTATACACAATTTTTACAAGAAAAATCACTATTAGAACAAGAAAAATTAAAGTCCATTTCAGTGCAAAGTGACCAAAGTGGTCATAGTGTTGCTAAACTCTAGAGATCAGGGTTGTGCCGGTTGGTTCAAGAACCGAATGGTTGAAGGGAGGTAGCTGTTCCTGAACCTGGTGGTGTGGGACTTCAGGCTTCTGTACCTCCTGCCCAATGGTAGCTGCAAGAAGATGGCACGGCCCTGATGGTGGGGATCTTTGATGATGGACATTGCCTTCTTGAGGCAGCGCCTCCTGTAGATACCACCAGTGGTGGGGAGGGATGTACCCGTGATGTATTAGGCTGAGTCCACTACTCTCTGCAGCTTCTAACGCTCCTGCACGTTTGAATTGCCAAACCAGACCATGATGTAACCATTCAGGACACTTTCAACAGTACATCTGTAGAAGTTTGTTAGAGTGTTTCGTGATAAACTGAACCTCCTTAACCTCTTAGGAAAGTAAAGATATTGGTGCATCTTTCTTATGACTGGTTAATCATGATATGTTTAGTGAATGGGGGAAAAGCTGGCAAATGGACTATAATGTGAGAAAATGTGAGGTTATTCACTCCATTAGCAGAACATTGTTTAACCAGAGAAAGGCATTAAAATGCTGCAGTTGAGATGGAACCAGAGAGGGGACTGTAGATCCTCGGATGAAAGACAAAGGTTCAGTGTGCAGGTACAGCTTTGGTCTTTGTTGGTATTGGTATTGGTTTATTATTGTCACTTGTACCGAGGTACAGTGAAAAACTTGTCTTGCATACCGATCGTACAGGTCAATTCTTTACACAGTGCAGTTACATTGAGATAGTACAGAGCCTGTTGATGTAGTACATGTAAAAACAATAACAGTTCAGAGTAAAGTGTCACAGCTACAGAGAAAGTGCAGAGCAATAAGGTGCAAGGTCGCAACAAGGTAGATCGCGAGGTCATAGTCCATCTCATTGTATAAGGGAACCGTTCAATACGTAAGATCAGTATTCTGGAGAGTGAACACGAGGAAAGCACCTGGCCCAGATGGTGTCCCGGGCCGTGTGCTCAGATCTTGTGCTGATCAGCTGGCAGAAGTATTTGCGGACATATCCAACCATTCTCTGCTTCAATCTCAGGTTCCCTCCTGTTTTAAGAAGACCACTATCATCCTGGTACCAAAGAAAAACAAGGTAACATCCCTCAATAACTACCAACCAATGGCTCTGACATCCACCATCATGAAGTGCTTTGAGAGGTTGGTCATGGCACACATCAACTCCAGCCTACCAGACAACCTGGACCCATTTCAATTCAACTATCGGCGAAACAGGTCTACGGCGGATGCCATCACCCTGGCCCTACACTCAGCTCTGGAGCATCTGGACAGTAAAGACACATACGTTAGACTATAGTATATTGACGGCAGGTCTGCCTTCAATACAATAATTCCAAGCAAGCTTGTCACCAAACTCCGAGACCTGGGACTCAACACCTCCCTCTGTAACTGGATCCTTGACTTTCAAACAAACAGACTGCAATCAGTGAGGATAGGCAGCAATACCTCCGGCACGATTCTTCTCAACACTGGTGCCCCACAAGGCTGCGTCCTCAGCCCTCTACTCTACTCCCTATACACTCATGACTGTGTGGCCAGATTTTGCTCGAACTCCATCTACAAGTTTGCAGATGATACCACCGTTGTAGGCCTTCTCTCAAACAGCGATGAGTCAGAGTACAGGAAGGAGATAGAGAGCTTAGTGGAATGGTGTCATGACAACAACCTTTCCCTCAATGTCAACAAAAGAGCTGGTCATTGACTTCAGGAAAGGGGGCGGTGTACATGCACCTGTCTACATCAATGGTGCTGAGGTCAAGAGGGTTGACAGCTTTCTGGGAGTGAACATCACCAACAGCCTGTCCTGGTCAAATCACGTAGATGCCACGGCCAAGAAAGCTCACCAGCGCCTCTCCTTCCTCAGGAGGCTAAAGAAATTTGGTTTGTCCCCTTTGACTCTCACCAACTTTTACCGATGCACCATAGAAGTTGTCCTTAAATCTGGTGGTACGTGCCCTCAGGCTCCTGTATCTTCTACCTGATGGAAGAGGAGAGAAGAGAGGATGTCCTGGGTGGGTGGGGTCTTTGATTATGCTGGCTGCTTCACCAAGACAGCAAGAGGTAAAGACAGAGTCCAAGGAGGGAAGGCTGGTGTCCACGATGTGCTGGGCTGTGTCCACAACTCTCTGCAGTTTCTTGCGGTCCTGGGCAGAGCAGTTGCCGTACCAAGCCATGATACATCCAGATAGGATGCTTTATATGGTGCATTGGTAATAATTGGTGAGAGTCAAAGGCTTTCTTGACTGTGGCATCTACGTGATTTGACCAGGACAGGCTGTTGGTGATGTTCACTCCCAGGAACTTGAAGCTCTCAACCCTCTTGATCTCAGCACCATTGATGTAGACAGGTGCATGTACACCTCCCCCTTTCCTGAAGTCAATGACCAGCTCTTTTGTTGACATTGAGGGAAAGGTTGTTGTCATGACACCATTCCACTAAGCTCTCTATCTCCTTCCTGTACTCCGACTCATCGCTGTTTGAGATAAGGCCTACAACGGTGGTATCATCTGCAAACTTGTAGATGGAGTTCGAGCAGAAACACACAGTCATGAGTGTATAGGGAGTAGGGTAGAGGGCTGAGGACGCAGCCTTGTGGGGCACCAGTGTTGAGAAGAATCGTGCCGGAGGTATTGCTGCCTATCCTCACTGATTGCAGTCTGTTTGTTAGAAAGTCAAGGATCCAGTTACAGAGGGAGGTGTTGAGTCCTAGGTCTTGGAGTTTGGTGACAAGCTTGCTTGGGATTATTGTATTGAAGGCAGAGCTGTTGTCAATAAACAATAGTCTAATGTAGGTGTCTTTACTGTCCAGATGCTCCAGAGCTGAGTGTAGGGCCAGGGAGATGGCATTTGCTGTGGACTTGCTTCAGCGATAGGCGAATTCCAGTGGGTCAAGATTGTCTGGGAGGCTGGAGTTGATCCGTGCCATGACCATCCTCTCAAAGCACTTCATGATGGTGGATGTCAGAGCCACTGGCCGGTAGTCATTGAGGCATGTTACCTTGCTTTTCTTTGGTACCGGGATGATAGTGGTCTTCTTAAAACAGGTGGGAACCTCAGATTGAAGCAGGAAGAGGTTGAATATGTCTGTAAATACTTCTGCCAGCTGATCAGCACAAGATCTGAGCACTCGGCCAGGGACACCATCTGGGCTTTCCTCATGTTCAGTCTCTGGAAGACTGATCTTACGTCCTCAACTGTGATCACAGGTTCAGTTGCATTGGAGGCTGTCAGGGTGGGTGGTGACAATCCACTTCCCTTCTGTTCAAAACGTGCATTGAAGTTCATCAGGAAGGGATGCACAGTTGTTAACTATGCAGCCCATCTTCGTCTTGTAGCCTGTTCTGGAATGTAAACCCTGCCATAATTGCAAGAGATGCTGTATACCATTGGGAAAACCTTGCTACAACTGGTGGGACCACAGGAGTTCTGTGTTCAGTTTTGCTACCCCCTGTTTAAGGGGGAGTTTTTGAACTTGGGACAGTTCAGAGTAGGTTCACTAGAGGTGGAAAAGTTCTGAGCTGTGTTCTCTGGAATTGAATAAATGAGGTGATCCTATTGAAACCTATAAGGTTCTGATGAAAGGTTATTAACCTGAAACAGTCACTTTTTTCTCTCTCCAGAGATGCTGCCTGAACTGCTGAGTATTTCCTGCATTTTCTGTTCTTACATGTGGGCAAATGGGATGTGTAGGTGGGCATGGATGTGGTGGCCAAAGGGCCTCTTTCTGTACCGTTTGATGGAATGACTTTGAGGAGGTTTGAGAGGAGAGGCGTTGAGGGTGAGGAATCTGGAACGAGGATGAAGAAGTGGAATATGAGCTGCTGGAGGAACTCAGCAGGTCAGGCAGCATCTGTGGAGGGAAGTGGACAGTTGATGTTTCAGGTTGAGACCCTTCATCTGGACTCTCTTACTGAATGCCTTTGGAAATGCTTGAATGTGTGCAGTGAGTGTGTGCTTTGTGTCTGTGTGATCCATGAGTGTGCAGTGTGTAAATATCTGTATTGTGTGTGTGGTGGTGAGTGTGTGATGTGTGTAGTGTGCGGCGTATGTGTGTGCAGTGTGTGTGTGTGGTGGTGAGTGTCAGTGTGTGTGGTGAGTGTGCAGTGTGTGTGTGGTGGTGTGTGCTGTGCGAGTGTGCTTGAATGTGAGCTGCATTTCCCCATTGCTCCTGTAACTGGTGGCTGTTATTCCCTCAGGAACGGTTCCCTCAACCAGGAGGGGTCCAGGGGGCTGTCTACAGTCAGAGTTCCACTGCAGAGTGAGTGGGACGTGTGTGTCAGTGTCCAGGAGATGTGACGGGCACTCAGACTGCAGGGATGGCACCGATGAGATCGG
This sequence comes from Pristis pectinata, assembly GCF_009764475.1. NCBI lineage: Eukaryota > Metazoa > Chordata > Chondrichthyes > Rhinopristiformes > Pristidae > Pristis > Pristis pectinata. Next base: position 259,402 of record NC_067413.1, on the reverse strand, counting down.
CTGTGTCATTTCCAGGTAACGCACTGTCCGTCAGTGGAGCTGGAGGGTCCCTGTGGGGTGAGGGGGGTGGAGTGTGTGCGGCCTGAGGCACCCAGTCAAACCCCACATCCCCGTCACTGACTGGGAATCTCCCTCACTGACCAGACCCCTCCCTGCCACTCCCTCCCTCGTTCACTGACCAATGACCCCTCCCTGCCACTCCCTCCCTCCCTCCCACTCCCTCCCTCCCTCCCTCCCTGCCACTCCCTCCCTCCCTCACTGACCAGTGACCCCTCCCTGCCACTCCCTCCCTACCTCACTGACCAGTGACCCTCCCTGCCACTCCCTCCCTCGCTCACTGACCAGACCCCTCCCTGCCACTCCCTCCCTCACTGACCAGTGACCCCTCCCTGCCACTCCCTCCCTCCCTCACTGACTAATGACCTATCTCTCTCCCAGTACCACACAGAGTTTGAAGATGGTCACTGCCCAAGAGATGAGCAGGATTGACCACCAGCCAAGCTCCCAGGAAACATGGACCAGGACTCCAGCAACTAGTTCACTGCCCACCTCAGACATCGACCGCTGGGCCATCATTGGACCATCCGCTGGGATCTCATCAAGCACCACCCTCGTTCCACCACGCCAAGGTTCAGAGATCACAGAGGCACAACAGTTTGACCAGAAACGCACATCTGTCAGGCCAAGGGTTGGAGAGCCAACTGGGACCCCCCCCACACAGGTGGGTGTGAGGTTGTCAGTGCTGTTGGACACTGGTAAGAAGCCAACAAGGACAACACTGAGCAACAGGCCCAAGGGTGGGTCCTCCAACAGACCTTTCACCAGGCCACCCTCTCCCTGAACATCTGGCACAGCAGACTCCAGGAGGGGGGAGTCGGTGAGGAGGTGTTGGGTGGGAGAGCGGAACGGGAGGGTTTCAGGGAGGGGTTGGCTGTTGGGTTCCTGTGCTCACCATCTGGTTCTTTCTACCTCTCCACAGATGGAGCCCGGGACCAAGGCTCAGGGAAGGGACAGATCTGCAGAGCCCATCTCCCGGCCCCAGCCCCCAGGTAGAGCAGTGCAGCCCCTATCTGGTGTTCCCTCTCCCTGTCCATTCTTCCTCCCCCTCCCCACTTCTTCCTCCCCCTCTCCCCCATTCTTTCCCCCTCTCCCTCTCTCCCCCAACCCCCTCTCCCCCTCTCGCCCATTCCCCCTTGCCCCTTCCCCCTCACCCTTCCCCCCTCTCGTGCCTGTCCCCCTCTCCCTCTCCCATCGCCCCCTTCCCTGTCTACATGATCTACCTTGTTGTGACCTTGCAGCTTATTGCACTGCACTTTCTCTGTAGCTGTGACACCTTACTCTGTACTGTTATTGTTTTTACCTGCACTACATCAATGCACTCTGTACTAACCCAATGTAACTGCACTGTATAATGAATTGACCTGTACAATTGGTTTGCAAGACAAGTTTTACACTGTACCTCGGTACAAGTGACAATAATAAATAAATATCAATACACTGGCTCTGCCCACCCGCCCCCACTGACCTCTTGCTCCTCCCCTCAGGTCCCTGTGACCAGGCGCTGGGGCTGGAGGATGGGCGGATCCGTTACCAGCAGCTGAGTGCCTCGTCGTCTCGGGAGAGCAACCCCCCCGACGCTGGACGTCTCAACATCATCCCCAACATGTGAGTTCCCCTCCCTGCATTCAGGGTCTCAGCACCGAGGTGGAGAGGCAGCCAGGCAGAGGAGGCAGAGAACCCTCAGTCTCTGGGTGAAGGAGCAGGAGGTGTAGGGAGTGTGGGATGGTGTGGGGGTGTAGGGACAGTGTAGTGAAGGTATAGGGAGTGAGATGGTGTGGAGGTGTAGGGAGTGTGGGATGGGGTGGGGGTGTAGGGAGTGAGATCGTGTGGTGGTGTGGGGACAGTGTAGCGAAGGTGTAGGGAGTGGGGTTGCAGGGAGGGTTCTGACTTGTCTGACTGACCCACGTCATGGTCAGTCTGGTGTGGGGTGTGACCCAGTGTCGGTGTGGGGTGTGACCCGGTGTGGGGTGTGACCCATTGTGGGGTGTGACCAGACTCGGCGTGGGGTGTGACCCGGTGTGAGGTGTGACCTACTGTGAGGCGTGACCCAGTGTCGGTGCGGAGTGTGACCCGGTGCGGGGTGTGACCCAGCGTCGGTGTGGGGTGTGACCCAGTGTCAGTGTGGGGTGTGACCCGGTGCAGGGTGTGACCCAGTGTTGGTGTGGGGTGTGACCTGCTGTGGGGTGTGACCCAGTGTCGGTGTGGGGTGTGACCCGGTGCGGGGTGTGACCCAGTGTCGGTGCGGGGTGTGACCCAGTGTCAGTGTGGGGTGTGGCCAGTGTCGGTGTGGGGCGTGAGCCGGTGTGAGGTGTGACCCGATGTGGGGTGTGACCTGGTGTGGTGTGACCAGTGTCGGTGTGGGGTGTGACCCGGTGTGGGAATCACTGCCATATCTCTCACTGAGCAGTTTTTGCCACAAGATTTCACATCAAGAACTGTGGAGTGTGGTTGGGTCTTGACTCGGGGCGCGGTCACTGACCCGGGCCATGGTGGGCTCGCTGACCTGGGGCGCGGTCGCTTGTCCGGGGCGCGGTCACTGACCTGGGGTGCTGAATGACTGGATATTTTGTCCTTCAGACTGAACCTGGAGCCTGGCTGGAGCCCGGCAGATTGGGATCCTAGCCCTTACTTCCAGGTGGATTTTCTGGTGCCGACATTTGTATCCGGTGTGATTACCCAGGGAGGGACTCGATCCGGGGGCTTCATCACCCACTACAGGCTCACATCCAGTTACGATGGGATCCACTTTGTAAATTACACAGGCACAACAGACTGGACATTGCCTGCACAGGTAGGGAGTGTTACAGGGTAGGGGTTATGGGTCAGGGGTTACAGATTAGGGGTTCCAGAACAGCTAATATCAACCAGGGGTTACAGGGTGGGGGTTACAGAACAGCTGATAAAGGCTGGGGTTTACAGGGCGGAGGTTACAGGACAGCCGATCGTGGCCAGGGGTTACAGGGCGAGGGTTACAGGGCAGGCAATAGCAGGCGGGTGTTACAGGGTGAGGGTTACTGGACAGCCAATAGCGTCCAGTGGTTACAGGGCAAGGGTTACAGGACATGCAATAGCGTCCAGTGGTTACAGGGCGAGGGTTACAGGACAGGCAATAGCAGTCAGGGGTTACAGGATGGGCATCATATGGTCTTTGCAGAGTGAGGGGGGAAGTAACAGACGTGTGGCTTTGGGAGAATCTGGAGCTCACTGCCTGTCCAATGGGAGAGGTGGAAGCCCTCATCATGTATAGACAGAAGACAGATGCGTATTGGAAGAGCTGTGAGATGTGATTAGGCTGGGCCGCTCTTCATCGACTGACGTGGATGAGGGGCCAAGTGGCCTCCCATGTCTTAAATTTTCCATGAATGAGTGTTACAGGCATTACAGGATGGGTATTACAGACCACGTTACAGGATGGGTTTTACAGACCGCATTACAGGATGGATGTTATAGACCACATGTTACAGGCATTACAGGATGGGTATTGCAGATAACATGTAACAAACATTAGCGGATGGATATTATGGACTATGTATTACAAGCTATGAGTTACAGGGCAAATCGTTGTTGAGGAGTGCTGTGGAATGTGGAGTGTCAGGAATATTTTCCTGGACACACGTGTGGTCAGCTGACTGGTTTCTCTGCCTGCTATTCAGGTCAGAGTGATGGACCCTTCCCCTCTCCCCCCACCCACTCCTGAAGCTCAGGGTGGTGTCCAGGTGTGACATGTGACAGACGTGGTCCAGATGGGGTGCATCATCGGTCACTGAAGGAAGGAAGTTCAGGGAAATGCAGACCCAGGCCACGATCTCCCAAACACCTTCAGATTCAGGGTTGAGCCTGAGGACTGGAAATTATAAATGCTCCACCCTTGTTCAACACAGGAACCAAAAGCAGTTGGGTTGGCACCAGTCCCAATTGTCAGGTACTGTCACTTGGACAAGTAGGGAATGATTAGAGAAAGCAAGCTTCGATTTTTATAGTAAATGATATCTCACTGACTTGTTTGAGTTTTTCTGCTGAAGCAAGAGAGAGTGTCAGTGAGGTAATTGTAGCCAGTGTGGGATATATGGACTTCCAAGAAAGTTTGATAAGGAGTCACATAATAAGCTTGTCATCAGGATTGAAGGCCACAAAGTAAAACAGGCTGTGGTAGCCTGGGTAGAAAATCAGCCCAGTGAAGGGACAGGGAGATTGGCAGTGAGAGGTTGTTCCTTGTACTGGAGGGAAATGTACACGTAGTTCCAGGGGTCAGTACCAGGACCACTGCTTTTCATCATATTAATGGCTTGGTCTTGGACATACCGGGGACAATTTGCAGATGATACAAAAGATGTAAGTCAGTGAACTGTGAGGACGAGAGTAACAGACTTCAAGGAGGTAGAGACGGACTGGTGGAGAGGGTGACGGAACGAGGAGAGGCAACGTCAACACTTCTGTCAGGAGTACAAGGGGAGTGACTTCTGGGACATATGTTCACACTTCACTGCAAGCAGCAGATCAGTTTAAGAACAAAAGAAACCAGAGATGGAGTTGCCTTTCAGACCCTTGCTCCTGCCCCAACATTCTATGAGATCCTGTCTGATCTAATTCAGTGCCGCCGAACTATCTCGTATCCCATGATACCCTTAATTTCAAAAGTTGTTCACCTCTGTCTGGAATATAGTGAATGAATTCCAGAGACTCACCACCTTCTTGGTAAAGGAAATCTTTCTCACTGTCATGTAGCGTGACCTTTAATTTTAAGACTGTGATCCCTGGTTCCAGACCCAACCTGGTGAAGCATTATCCCTGCATCCACCCTGTTGACCTTTGAGGAAACATAATGGAATCTGTGCCTTATAAATAGGGGCTCAGAGTTCAAGAGTAAGGAGTCATGATGGGCCTTTATACATGAGATAAGATAGGACATCTTTATTAGTCACATGTATATCGAAACACACAATGAAATGCATCTTTTGCATAGAGTGTTCTGGGTGCAGCCCACAAGTGTCGCCACGCTCCTGGCACCAACATAGCATGCCCACAACTTCCTAACCCGTACGTCTTTGGAATGTGGGAGGGAACCGGAGCACCCGGAGGAAACCCACGCAGACACGGGGAGAACGTACAAACTCCTTACAGACAGCAGCGGGAATTGAACCCGGGTCACTGGTGCTGTAACAACGTTACACTAAGCACTACACTACCATGCCTGCCCTCAGCCACAGCTGGAGTATTGTGTTCCGTTCTAGACACCATGCTTTAGGAAAGGCGTTATAGAGGGAGCAGAATTTACCAAAATTGTTCCAGGAATGAGGGACTTCAGGTGTGTGGACAGACTGGAGGAGCTGGGAACAGGGGAGGTTGTGAGGGGATCTGATGGAGGTGTTTAAAATTATGAAGGGTACAAAGCAGCTGAAAAGAAACTGTTCCCGTTGGTGCAGAAGTCAAGGACCTGCGAACATGGGATGAAGATAGTCAGCAAACCAAAGCCAAGGTGGCCTGGTGTCTGGAATGTAGGACAGGGGGCTAAACGGGGGCAGATTCAACAGTGTTCAAAAGAAAGCTGAGAAATGGAAAGGAAAGAACGTGCAGGACCAGCGGAGTGGGATCAGGGGGAGGGGGTACTGGGGGAGTTGGGGTGTGGGACAAGCTGGGTTCCTCCTACATGGAATTGGTACATACTCAAAGGGCTGAATGGTCTCCACCCCTGTTGTAACCTTTTGTGATTCTGAAAGGGGATTACAGATTGCAGGTGCTGTAGTTGGACATTTCCATCGTGAGCCTTGGGATTACAACAGTCAATATACACACAGCAAGATCCTACAAACAGCAGATAGTGATTAAAACTTGTTCAGACACTGGAGTTTGAAAGAATGAGATGAGTTTTTACTGAAACATGAACTAATGAAGGGGGTTGACAGGTGGATGCTGAGAGGGGGTAACTAGAACTAGGGGCCATAGTTTCAGCCAGAGATGAGGGGAATTTCTTCTCGTAGACCGTAGTGAATCTCTGGGACTCTCTCCCAGAGAGTGGTGAAGCTGGAGTCACTGAGTATATTCAGGTGGTGACTGACAGACGTCAATCTACAGAGGAATCAGGATGGGGAGAGTGAGCGGGGAAGGGGTACTGAGGCCAAGTCTGGATCAGCTGTGATCTCACTGGATGGTGGAGCAGGCTTGAGAAACTGAGTGACCCACTCCTGCTCCTGACATTCAGATCATTCATTTTGAAGAGACCTCTCGTGGACGTTTTGGCTTAACTTAAATCATTGGTTCTAGATTCTTCGAGCAAATTCTGACAGTAACACTCCAGTGAGGCAGGACCTCAAACAGCTGATCTTCGCTCGTTACCTGAGGATTATTCCAGTCCAACACATTAATGGGATCTTCCTGCGCACTGAAATTCTTGGCTGTCCCTGGAGTGAGTGACCTACAGGCCAGACTCCGGCCAAACCTCCTCGCCTTCCCCTCCCCTCTCTCCCCCTCCCAGCCTTCCCCTCCCCTCTCTCCGTCTCCCCGCCTTCCCCCTCGCCTCTCTCCCCCTCCTTGCCTTCCTGCCTCTCCCCCCTCCCCGCCTTCCCCCTCGCCTCCCTCCCCCTCCCAGCCTTCCCTCTCCCCCTCCCCGCCTTCCCCCTCCCCTCTCTCCCCCTCCCAGCCTTCCCCCTCCCCTCTCTCCCCCTCCCAGCCTTCCCCCTCGCCTCTCTCCCCCCTCGCTTTCCCCCCTCCTCTCTCCCCCCCTCGCTTTCCCCCTCTCCTCTCTCCCCCCCTCGCTTTCCCCCTCTCCTCTCTCCCCCCTCGCTTTCCCCCTCGCCTCTCTCCCCCCCTCGCTTTCCCTCTCACCTCTCTCCCCCTCTCAGCCTTCCCTCCTCGCCTCTCTCCCCCTCCTCTCCTTGCTCTCATAGAATCACAGAGTCGTACAGCATGGCGGTACGGTAGCATAGCGGTTAGCACGACGTTATTACAGCGCCAGCAATCGGGGTTTGATTCCTGTCACTGTCTGTAAGGAGTTTGTACGTTCTACCCGTGTCTGCGTGGGTTTCCTCCAGGTACTCCAGTTTCCTCCCACATTCCAAAGACGTACGGGTAGGTTAATATGGGTTTAAAATGGGTTACGCAGACTCATTGGGCCGGAAGGGCCTGTTATCATGCTGTAAATTTAAAAAAAGAAACTGGCCTTTCGGCCCACCATGTCCATGCCGACCATTTTGCCCACCTACACTGATCCCATTTGCCCACCTTAGGACCATATCCTACTCCACCTTGCCTATTTCTGCCTGTCTAAATGTTTCTGAAACATAGTGACTGTCTCTGATTCACCATCTGCTCTGGCAGCGAGTTCTGGACATCAACCACTTTCCTCTCAAATCTTCTTTGAAACTCTCCCCCTCATCTTAAACCTGTGACCTTTTGTTTTTGACACCCCTGGACTGTGGGAAAGATTCTGACCACCAACCATGCCTCCTACTTTTATATATCTAGATCAGGTCATACCTCAGGCTTCCAGGGAAAACAAGCCCAGCCTATCCAATCTCTCCCCATAACTAAAATCCTCCAATCCAGGCAACATCCAACACATTCCATATACGGACCACCCTCTGGGTGAAAAAGTTGCCCCTCAAGTTCCTATTAAGTCTCTCCCCTCTCACTTTAAATCTGTGCCCTCTAGTTCTTGATTCCTCAGCCCTGGGAAAATGAGTGCATTCACCCTATCTATGCCCCTCATGATGTTATACACCTTGATAACATCACCTCTCAGTCTCTTACACTCCAAAGAATAAAGTCCAATCCTGTCCAACCTCTCCCTATAACTCCGTCCTTGGAGTCCATCCTCATAAATCCTTTCTGCTCTGTTTCCGGCTTCTGACACCATTCCTTGGCCCACTTCCCTGGCTGATCAATCTTTGTAATCTTCGATAACCTTCATCACGGTTTTTTCCCTGATCAAACCCTTAATAACCTTTGTTATCCATAGTTCCCTAATTTTGCCATCTTTGCCTTCACCCTCCCAGAACATCTGCCCTGAACTCCAACCCTCTCTTTTAAAAGACTCCCACTTGTCAGATGTTTTTTTTACCTGCAAGCTCTCTCCCTCTCCTTTCTCCCTTCCTCCCTGCCTCTCTCTCTCTACTCCTCTCTCACTCCCTCCTTCCATCCCTTCCACTCTCTCTTCACTGTCCCTCTCACCACCCTCCCTTTCCTCTCCTTCACGTTGTCCACACCCACACCCTCCTCCCTCCCTCCCTCCATTGCTATGTCCACTTTATCTTTCTGCCTGTTCTTCACTTCTTCCCTCTCCCTCCCTTTGCCCTTCCCTCATCCCCTCCCTCTTTCCTTCTTGCCCGCTCCTGCTCTCCTTCTCTCACTCTCCCTTGCCCCCTTCCCCACTCTTTCCCCCCCAGCCCTTGCCCCCTCCCCACCTGCCCCTGTTGCACCTGCTCATATTGTTGGGTCTATGCCTCTCGATAATGAAACATTTGGTCATTTTTGTAGCCCAGTTGTCGACCCTGGAGCAGGTTCTGGGTCCAGGAGTTCCGGGATCCCCGGCTACCTCCGTAACCAGCACAACACAGGGCCCTCTGGACACAGGCTCGCAGGGTGCTTGGACTGCATCCAGAGGTTGGCAGCCTACCACACCACCGAGGCCCTTCCTACCCAACCTCTGTCAGCAGGGAGAGTTCCAGTGTCAGAGTGGAGAATGTGTCAATGCCTCCACGGCCCTGTGCAATCAGATGCCTGAGTGCAGGGACTTCTCTGATGAAGAGGGATGTGGTGAGTGTTCTTCAGCTGGGAGCAAACATTGCTGCCTCCTCCAGGACCATTTATCTCTCCTTTACCCTGAATCTCTCCCTGAGCAACATACCTATCCATCATCACCCTCTGCCTCCGATCACCAGGCCAATTTTGGATCCAATTTACCAAATTGTCTTGGATTACCTGGGCTTTAACCTGTTGGAACAGCCGTTTTTGTGGGACCTTGTCACAGGCTGTTCTGAAGTCTATGTAAACCTCATCCACTAATTTAGTTACCTCTTCAAAAAAACTCAATTAAATTCGTCCAACAGGATCTCCCACCAACAAATCCATGCTGCCATCTCTGACCAACTCCTGCTGTTCTACGTGAGGATTAATTTGTTCCAATAACTTCCCTACCACTGCCTCTAGATTCGCTGGCCTCTAATTACCTGCTTTATCCTTACGATGAAAGTTCTACAGTTGCTGTCCTCCAGTCACCTGGCTCCTCACCTGTGGTCGGCGAAGATTTAAAAATCTCAGCCAGAGCCCCAGCAATCTCTCTGCGCCTCACTGCTCGAGTGCCTTGGGATACATTCGGCCCTCACACTCCCTCGTATCTGATGATGTTTTTGACTATAGCTGACACTCGCTGTATCTTTAACTTGTGGAGCCATTCTCTGCACTGTTTTCAGGAACACTCCCTCCACAGCCCGATTCATTCCCAACACCTGCAGGATGGGGTTCGCTCTCCAGCTCGCCGGCAGGGTCCAGGTGGAGTCTGTCCTCAACACCACAGGCTGATAACCTTCCACCCCTCAGTGTTAACACGACGAGTACATCAGAGCCAACACAAAGTAAGTGCTCAGCACAGGACTTGTCACACCCCCAGCCTGCCTCCCCCACTGTGCTCACAGCTCTTTACCCTCTCCCTCTCCCTCCGATCCTCTTTACCCACTGTTCTCTCCCTCAGCTGAGGCAGGTTACACTGGGTGGGACATGATGCAGCAAAAGTGACAAGTTGGAAGCTGTGGGAGGGATGAGCAGGAGACTGAGACAGTTCAGGACAAGTACATTCCTGCAGAGCTCTGGTTCCAGTTCTCTGGGTGTAAAGGGACATGCAGGCAGGATAGACAGGGGAAAGGGAAGCTCCTGGCAATGTCAACCGTGGAACACAGCAGTAGGGCTGAGGGGCTGGAGAAGGTGGTGGCGGGGGGAGGGGTGGGGTCTACCATGAGGCACCTTGTTAAATACCTTACTGAAGTCCATGTAGATAACATCCACTGCCCGACCCTCATCAACCACCTTTGTCACTTCCATAAAAAACTCGGTCAAGTTTGTAAGATGTGACCTGCCATGCACAAAGCCATGTTGACTGTCCTTAATAACAGATGGGGCAGAGTCAGAGTCAGTCTCCCAGGGTAGGGGTGTCTAAAACCAGGGGGCATAGGTTGAAGGTGAAAGGGAGGAGGTTTAAAGGGGATTCAAAGGGCAGTCATAGTAGTTGATGTCTGGAATGAGCTGCCAGAGGAGGCAGTGGAGGCAGAAACAGTAACAACATTTAAGAGGCATCTGGACAGGTCCTTGAATGAGCAGGGCAGAGAGGGAAATGGAGTTAATGCAGGCAAGTGGGACTAGTAGAGACAGGCATGATGGTCAGCATAGATGTGATGGGCTGAAGGGTCTGATTGAATCAGGCCCTGTACAACTCTATGACTGTCTCCATCAGTGATCCCACATGGTAGCTTTGCAATCCCTTCTGGCCTTGTTAACCGGTGACACAACATTTAGTGACCCTGAGATCCATTTGTCCCTCACACCTTCCAATAATATGTGCCCGCCCTGCTCTTCCTACTGAGTGTACGTCCTACATGTATTGTTTGTACATTCAGTGTACGCCCTGCATATCCTGCTGTTTATTGTTAATTGGTGGAAAGATTAAAGGGAATCAAGGAAGTTATTTTTCACATAGTGTGGGTGGTGGGACTGTGAAACATGAGACCTGGGCGGTTAGTGCCAGCGGCAGCACTAACCACACTTATAAAGCTGCTGGCCAAATCCTTGGAATTGGAATTGGCTTATTGTTGTCACTTGTACGGAGGTACAGTGAAAAACTTGATCTGTACGAACAGTATGCAGGACAATTCATTACACAGTGAATTGAGGTAGTACAAGGTAAACAATACAGAATGCAGAGTAAAGTGTCACAGCTACAGAGAATGTGCAATGCAGGCTGACAGTAAGGTGCAAGGTCATAACGAGGTAGATTTTGAAGTCAAAAGTTCATCTTATCATACTAGGGAACCGTTCAAGTCTTATAACAGCAGGATAGAAACTGTCCTTGAGCCCGGTGGTGCGTGCTTTCAGGCTTTTCTATCTTCTGCCTGATGGGAGGGGGGAGAAGAGAGAATGTCCGGGGTGGGTGGGGTCTTTGACTATGCTGGTTGCTTTACCGAGGCAGCAAGAAGTATAGACTGAGTCCACGGAGGGGAGGCTGGTGTCCGTGATGTGCTGGGCTGGGCTGTGTCCACAACTCTGCAGTTTCTTGCTGTCCTGGGCAGAGCAGTTGCCGTACCAAGCCGTGATGCATCTGGATAGGATGCTTTCTATGGTGCATCGATAAAAGTTGGTGAGTGTCAAGGGGGACATGCCAAACTTCTTTAGCCTCCTGAGGAAGTAGAGGCACTGGTGAGCTTTCTTGGCCATGGCATTCACGTGGTTGGACCAGGACAGGCTGTTGGTGATATTCACTTCCAGGAACTTGAAGCTCTCACCCCTCTCGACCTCAGCACCGTTGATGTAGACAGGTGCATGTGCACTGCCCCCCTTCCTGAAGTCAATAACCAGTTCTTTTGTTCTGCTGATATTGAGGGAAAGGTTGTTGTCATGATGTCACTAGGCTCTGTATCTCCTTCCTGTACTCCGACTCATCATTATTTGAGATGTGGCCTACAACGGTGGTATCATCTGTAAACTTGTAGATGGAGTTAGAGCAGAATCTGGCCACACAGTCATGATGTACAGGAAGTAGAGTGGGGGCTGAGGATGCAGCCTTGTGGGGCACCAGTGTTGAGAATAATCGTGCCGGAGGTGTCGCTGCCTATCCTCACTGATTGCGGTCTGTCGGTCAGGAAGTCAAGGATCCAGTTGTAGAGGGAGGTGTTGAGTCCCAGGTCTCAGAGTTTGGTGATGAGTTTGCTTGGAATTATAGTGTTGAAGGTGGAGCTGTAGTCAATAAACAATAGTCTAACAGAGGTGTCTTTAGTGTCCAGATGCTCCAGAACTGAGTGTAGGGCCAGGGAGATGGCGTCTGCCGTAGACCTGTACCCGCACGGTAGGGAGTTGCAATGTCACAGGTCAGAAGCAGGGACCTGCTCACCTTTGGCCAGATTGAAAGATCAAGTTAAGTAGTCTCGTGTGCTGAGATTCCATGATTTCTATGATTTGACCTTTTTCCTGCCTCAATTCCGCCCACCCCCCCCCCCCCCCCCAACCCCAGGTCCAGAATTCTGGGGAAACTTGCCTCCATTTCTCCGAGTTCTCTGTCTGCACGGACAGTTCAAGTGCAGCTCATTTGACTGCATCGACTCAGACCGGGTCTGCGATGGGATTCCCGACTGTCCTGACGGCTCAGATGAACAGCACTGCGGTGAGTGCATTCTGGGGTGGGCAGCACTGCAGACAATGCATTCTGGGGTGGGGTGGCCATGTGCCTAGTGCATCATGGGATGGATAGAGCTGTGACTGGTGCATTCTGGGATTCAAGTTGAGTGGAGTTTATTGCCGTGTGCACCAGTCAGCGGGGCGCAGGGTCGGCGGGGCGCAGGGACGGCGAGAAACTTGCAGCAGCATCACAGGCACGTAGGTACAGACAACACAGAACGTAAGTTATAATAAATTATATCAGACAGTGAAGAAAAAGATTGTAAAACAAGACATTAGTGCAAAAACACACGATGAGAGACAAGTCTGCGGCAGTGCAAGAGGTGGTCCGTAGTGTTCCGTTGCTGAAGTAGGATTAGGGTTGTGCAGGTCGGTCCAAGCACTTGAAGCTTGAAGGAAAGCAGCTGTTCCTGAACTTGGTGGTGAGGGACTTCTGTACCTCCTGTTGATGGTGGCAGTGAGAAGATGGCATGGCCCAGATGGAGGGGATCCTTGATGATAGATGCTGCCTTCTTGAGGCAGCGCCTCCTGTAAATGCTGTCAATGGTGGGGAAGGCTGTGCCCGTGATGGACTGGGTTGTGTCCACTACCCTCTGTAGCCTCTTGTGTTCCTGTGCATTGGAACTGCTGTACCAGACCGTGATGCAAGCAGTCAGGACACTTTCAACAGTACGTCTGGACAAGCTTGTTAGGGATTGATGGGTCTGTGGCCAGTGCACGCTGGGATAGATGGCCATTCTGACTTCCTGATCCTTGGGTCCAGGTTCATCTCCCGCCCCAGTGACGCCCCCAGCAAGGATCTCGGGACTGAAGGTCTCCACCGTTCGTCCAAGCACCTGCTCAATCAGACAGTTCACCTGTGGCAGTGGGGAGTGCCTTCCCCAGCACCAGATGTGTGACCTCCAGCCTGACTGCCAGGATGGCTCCGATGAGAAGGACTGCGGTAGGTCAGGGACTTGGGTACAGCTTGGAACGGGCTATGCAGGAACAGGGTCAGTACAGGATGATCAGGGTGCAGGGGCTGGGACCACAGGGTGGGAGGTCCAGGAGCAGGGGCTGGTGACTCGGAGGTGGGGGTTTAGGGACATCATTGGGGCAGAACTGTTGAACAAGGAACCAGACAGTGGCAACCAGAGACTGATGCCCATGGGTTGGGGACTGATGCCCACAGGTCAGGAGTTGATGACCACGGGTCAGGGGTCGATGACCAGAGGTCAGGAGGTGGGTTGGAGATGGGAATTGGGAATAGATTGGGGGACAGGTTCTGGTAGGTGACAAGGATGTCCTGGGGCTGGTGTCCAGGGCTTGGAGAATAAGGGTTGGAAGATGGGTTACATAGGACAGTACAGATCAGGTACAGGCCCTTCAGCCCACCTTGTCTGTGCTGAACACAATGCCAAATTAAACTATTGTTTGCCTGCACATGATCCATACCCCTCCATTCCCTGCCTGTTCATGTGCCTGTCTAAATGCCTCTAAAACATTGTGATTGTATCTGCTTCCACCACCTCCCCCGGCAGAGTGTTCTAGGCACCCATCATTCACTGTGTAAAGCTAAAACTTAACCTGCACATCTCCTTTAAACTTTCATCCTTCCACTCTAAAGCTATAACCTCCAGTATTTGATATTTCTACCTTGGGGAAAAAGACTCTATCTTCATAATTTTATAAACCTCTATCAGGTCTCCCCTCAGCCTCTGGCGCCCCAGAGAAAACAACCCAAGTTTGCCCAATGTCCACTTAGCTAGTACCCTCTAATCCAAGAAACATCCTGGTGAACTTCTTCTGCACCCTCTCCAAAGCCTCCACATCCTTCCAGAACTGCACACGATACTCCAAAAGTGGCCTAACCAAAGTTTTATACAGCTGCAACATGATTTCCTAACTTTTATACTCAACAACCCAACCAATGAAGGCAAGCGTGGCATACACCTTCGTTACCACTCTATCTTACTTGCATTGCCACTTTCAAGGAGCTATGGCCTTGAACCCAAAGATCCTCCTGTACATCGATGCTGTTAAGGGTCCTGCCATTTACTGTATACTGTCCTCTAACATTTGACCTCCCAAAATGCAACACCTCACCCTTGTCTAGATTAAACTCCATCTGCCATTTCTCTGTCCATATTCTCTTCCAGCCGATTTGAAGAGTAGCGACACTTGCGGGCTGCCCCAGCACATTCTCAGTAACGCAAAAGGACACATTTCACTGTGTGTTTCGATGTACACGTGACAAATATTTTGTATCGTATCTTATCTATATCCCGCTGTATTCTTTGGCACTCTTCTACACTATCCACAAATCCATAACTTTTGTGTTGCCTGCAAACTTACTAATTGGTTCATCTACATTTTTGTTAAAATCATTTATATATAATCACAAACAACGGAGGTCCCAGCACTGGTCCCAGCAGAACACCACTGATCAGAGACCTGCTGTTGGATCCCTCCACCACTACTCTCTGTCATCTGTGGCCAAGCCAATTTTGAATCCAATCTACCATCTCCATGGATCCTGTGTGCCTTAATCTTCTAGATCATGAGGGACCTTGTCAAATCCACTGCCCTACCTTCATCAATCATCTTCATCACCTCCTCAAAAAACTCGTAAGACATGACTTGCCCTCCACAAACCCATGCTGACTTTCCCTAATTAGCCCATGCTTTTCCAAACGTGAATAAATTCTATCCCCAAGAATCCTCTCCAATAACTTTCCTACCACTGACGTGAGGCTCACGAGTTTGCTGGATTATCCCTTCTTAAACAAAGGAACATCATTGGCTACTGCCCAGTCTGTAGAGCATTTGGATGTTGGGATGTCAGAGGTCAGGGACGTGGTTTGGGTTCAAGTTCTGGTGATAAGGGGTTGGGGTCCAGGGCTGTGGGTCAGTAGGTAGGGATTGGGCTAGGGGCTAGGGATCAGTTGTCTGTGCTCAGGTCCTGGTAACAAGGGATTGGTAAACAGGCATCAGGGTTGGAGTCTCTGATGTAATGATTGTGCTGACAGAGACAATGTAAATAGTGTCTTTTGGGTTTGTGCTGTAAGGCAGGAGATTGGGGCTCTGGCTACAGGGTTTCCATTGGACAGGTTAGAGATGGGATGGATATTTCTGGGCTCCTTTGGAATGTCTCAAAGTTCTTCAGTCCGTGACTGGTCTTAAGTGTGTTCACTGGTCACTGTTGTTGGGACAACACGGCAGCCAATTTGTGCACTCACGACAGGCACTGTGATCCTGGCCAGACCACTGTTGTACCACTGGGTGTCAATGGAAGGATGAGGATTACCCAAACTCACCCGGGGCTGCAGAATGGGCTAACGTTGTCATGGAGTCACACAGCACGGAAACAGGCCCTTCGGCCCAACTGGTCCATGCCGACCTAGATGCCCCATCCAAGCTAGTCCCATTTGCCTGCGTTTGGCCCATAACCTAAACCTTTCCTATCTATGTACCTGTCAAATGTCGTTATGTTCAAAAGCCACCCCCACAGTGCGGTGCCTTCTCAGTGTCCAGCGTAGGACATGACACCCACCCTGGGGGTGGGGTGGGAGAGGTGAGCGGGGCAGACAGGAGGTCAGGGGCTCGGGCTGAAGGGTGAGTGTGCTGTTTAACCCTTGTGTTTGTTCCGACAGTGGATTGTGTGGTATCGGTGTGGACGGCATGGAGCAGCTGCAGCCAGAGCTGCAGCCTTGGGGTGATGTTCCGGCAGAGAGAGGTGCTGCGCCCAGCCCTCCCTGGTGGATGGTGTAACATCACCCTGTGGGATACCCGAGCTTGCTTCAGGCAGGCCTGCCCAGGTACAGCACCAGGGAGCATGGGGTGAGGGCTGTGGGGGAACCATGGGAACCAGAGGGGAGGGTCAGGTTGTATGTCTGTGTTACTGAGACCCTGCTTGGTGCTGAAGGGTTGTGACAATGAGTGGTGGACACGTACAGGTGGTGTAGATCGAGCTGCCTGTGTTTGGGTGGGTTGGTTGGTTAAATATAGAACACAGAACTGTACAGCACAGTAACAGGCCCTTCAGCCCACAATGTCTGCACTGAACACGATGCTGAATTAAACTAAATCTCTTCTGCCTGTACACGATCCATATCCCTCCACTCCCTGCATGCCCTTGTGTCTATCTAACAGTTTCTTAAACACCTCTATCGTAACTGCTTCCATCATCACCCTTGGCAGCCCGTTCCGGGCACCCACCACTCTCTGAGTAAAAAAAAAACTTTCCCCCTCTCATCTTAAATGCACGTCCTCTGTATTTGACATTTCTACCCTGGGAAAAAGACTTTGGCTGTCTGGTCTATCTGTGCTCTCATAATTTTATAAACCTCTATCAGGTCTCCCCTCAGCCTCTGACACTCCAGAGAAAACAACTCAAATTTATCCAAGCTCTCCTTGTAGCTCATACCCTCTAATCCAGGCAGCGTCCTGGTGAACCTTTTCTGCACCCTCTCCAAAGCCTCCACATCCTTCCTGTAATGGGACGAGCAAGGGATCGATGCACTTCCTTGAGGCAGGTTCTGTGCTGCTGATGGGAATGGCTGGAAAATCCTCCAAGTTCCACATAAAAGCAGCAAAGTTTGGATCATGTGGACCAGCCAATGGTCACACTAGGAGCCTCGAGAGTTTTTCTAACTGCTGATCTGTGAACTGTAATCAATTGGCCTTACATGATTCCCACATGTCAGGTGTGGACTTACCCAGTAACAACTGCTCGCAATCTACCCTCCCCAGCTCCTGCCTACCTTTCCCCAATTTAGCTCTTTCCCCTTCGGTCCAGTCTTATCCTCATCCATAACTATTTGAAAACTTGTGGGGTTATGATTATAATTCCCAAAATGCTCTTCCACTGAAACTCCAATCACCTGGCCAGGCTCGTTTCCCAATACAAGGTCCAGTATGGCCCTTCCCTGGTTAGATTTTCTACGTAACCCACCTGGATAACCTCAAAATTCTGCCCCATCTAAGCCTCTGGCATCAAGGGAGTCCCAGTCAATATTGGGGAAATTAGTTTCCCATTACAACTGCCCTATTGCTTTGATATCTTTCCATAATCTGTCTACATATCTGTTCCTCTATCTCCTGCTGGCTGTTGGGAGGCCTGTGGTATAACTCCATCGGAGTGATTGAACCTGTCTTATTCCTGAGCCCTCCCCATACTCCCTCGGTGGACGAACCCTCCAGGATGCCCTGTCTGAGTGCAGCCGTGACATTCTCCCTGATCAGTACAGCAACTCCCCACCTCGTGTACATCCCTCTCCATCTCACCTGAAAGCTGGTTCCTAGTCCTGCCCTTCTGGCCGCAACATCATAGTTCCATGTACTGATCCAGGTTCTGTTCATCTGCCTTAACCACAACACTCCTTGTTCTGGCCTCATCCTGTTCTGGTCTCGGGAGTGCAGGTTTGTGCTGGTCTCTGTGATTGAATCCAAGTACCATCTAATACTGATGTGTGCAACTCTCGGATGATCTGGTTCCCTGGCAGTGAATGGCAGCTGGTCAAGTTGGAGCGAGTGGTCAGCATGTGATGCCGAGTGTGGGGGTGGTGTGCGAACTCGTCACCGTGAGTGTGTCAGCCCGCCACCGAAGAATGGAGGCTCGTCATGTGCAGGGTCCTGGATGGACAGCGAGTCCTGTAACCGGCACCTGTGCCCCGGCGCAGTCGGTGAGTTCGCTGCACCTGTGCTCCCGCGCATTCATGAGCTTACCACGCCTGTACCCCGGTGCAGTCCACCGTTGTTTGTCATATGTATTAATGATTTGGATGAGAATGTAGGTGGCATGGTGAGTGTGTTTGTGGATGACACCAAAATTGGTGGTGTGGACACTGAAGAAGGTTGTTTAAGGTTACAACAGGTCTGAGATCAACTGGGGAAGTGGACAAAGGGAACGGCAGATGGAATTTAACCTGGAAAAGTGCAAAGTGATGCATTATGGGAAGTTAAACCAGGACAGGACATACACAGTGAGTGGCAGGGCCCTGGGGGGAGTTGTTAAACAGAGGGACCAAAGAGTACAAGTTCGTAATTCTCTGAAAGTAGCAACACAGGTAGATGGGGTGGTGGAGGAGGTGTACAGCATGCCTGCCTTCATTGGCTGAGGCACTGAGTACAGGAGTTGGGATGTCATATTACAGTTGTACAAATAGTTGGATATGCCATACTTTGTCTTGAGTGTTTCTGGGAGTGTTGAGAACGAGAGGGTATGGTCTCCCTTAAGGGCAGGCACCCATTTAAGAATGAGATGAGGAAGAACTTTTTTTGTGACCCTTTCAACTCCTTGCCCCAGAAAGCTGTGGAGGTTGAATCCATAAATATATTCAAAGCTGAGAGATGGGATTTTAATCAGTGTAGGGGTCAGGGCTGTGGGAAGAGGGTGGGAGAGTGACTGAAGAAAACTGGACCTCACTAAATGGTGAAGCAGGTTCAAGGGTCAAACAGCCTACTCCTCTTTGTGGTTCTTGCAGTTTTACAGGTTCCCTCTGAAACACCTGATGTCTCTGTCAAGGACACTCGATCCCACACTTATGAAGTCACTCTAGCATTTCAGATCCTTGCTGCTTATCTCAGCTAAAGGCCTGGATGGGACATTTCATCAGACTCATTGGGTGGGATGCCTTGCATGAGTTGGAGCTTCTCACCAGTTCTCGGTCTATGTCCTCTTTCAGACTGTGGCCCCGAAATGGTTTACGTTTCTGCGGATGAATGTGAGCATCAGACCCTGGAACCGTGCCCTTTAACCTGCCAGGGCCAGAGCTCAATCACAAACTGCACCTCTGTCTGCAGACCAGGTAACATCTGCTAACTGCAGCCACTTCCACCAAGACAGTTGCAGTGAAGCCGAATGGAACCACACGCTCCTAATACAACTTCAGATGCAGAGATAGCAGTTTGTCTAGACAGAAGCATCTCTTTCTCCTCAGATCAGGACTGTCAGCCCCTCCTCCCCAGACCAAATGATCTAACCTCCCCTTCCTCCTGCTCTCATGGGTGATGTTGTCGCTTCCTCCCGCCCAACAACAAGGAGCTTCCCAAACAACACCAGGATGGGGAGACCGAGGGGATGGGACCGTTCCTCTCAGAGCAGAGAAGCAAGGGGAGATTTAGAAACATAGAAAAACCTACAGCACTATTCAGGCCCTTCGGCCCACAAAGCTGTGCCGAACATGTCCCTACCTTAGAAATGAATAGGCTTACCCATAGCCCTCTATTTTTCTCAGCTCCATGTACCTATCCAACAGTCCTTAAAAGACCCAATCGTATCCGCCTCCACCACCGTTGCAGCCCATTTCACGCACTCACCACTCTCTGAGTAAAAAACTTACCCCTGACATCTCCTCTATACCTACTCCCCAGCACCTTAAACCTATGTCCTCTTGTGGCCACCATTTCAGCCCTGGGGAAAAGCCTCTGACTATCCACCCGATCAATGCCTCTCATCATCTTATACACCTCAATTGTCCCCCCTCATCCTCCGTCGCTCCGAGGAGAAAAGGCCGAGTTCTGTCAACCTGCTTTGATAAGGCATGCTCTGCATTCCAGGCAGCATCCTTGTAAATCTCCTCTGCACCCTCTCTATGTCTTCCACATCTTTCCTGTAGTGAGGCGACCAGAACTGAGCACAGTACTCCAAGTGGTGTCTGACCAGGGTCCTATATAGCTGCAACAATACCTCCTGGCTCCTACAATTGATGAAGGACAATACACCATATGCCGCCTTAACCACAGAGTCAACCTGCGCAGCCACTTTGAGCGTCCTATGGACTCGGACCCCAAGATCCCTCTGGTCCTCCACACTGCCAAGAGTCCTACCATTAATACTATATTCCGCCAACATACTTGACCTACTAAAATGAAGCACTTCACACTTATCTGGGTTGAACTGCATCTGCCACTTCTCAGCCCAACTTTGCATCCTATCTATGTCCCTCTGTAACCTCTGACAGCCCTCTATACTATCCACAACGCATCCAACCTTTGTGTCATCCGCAAGCGCTCAAACTGGTTCCTCTATTGATTCATCTTTCCATGTTCACTCTCCCACCTGCTCCCCATAACCTTTGATTCCCTTCCTGATTAAAAGTCAATCTCATTCAACATTGAATCTTTTCAGCCTCCAGAGCTTCCTAGGACAAGTAACGCTGACCCTTTGAGAGAAGGAGGGGAAGTTTATACCCCACTAAGAATTCCCAGATCCATAATTAGAACATCGAGTGGCTATGTAAACCCATAAGCCGTTTGAGGGGTGGGGTGGCTCTGTCAGTAGAAGAAAAGAAATCAAATTCTTAGCAAGAAGTGACATGGGATCAGAAGATGTAGAATCCTTGTGGGTAGAGTTAAGAAACTGCAAGTTTAAAACAACCCTGATGGGAATTATATACAGACCTCTGAATAGTAGCCAGGATGTGGGGTACAAATTACAACAGGAGATAAAAAAGGCATGTAAAAAGGCCAATGTTATGGTGGTCATGGGGGATTTCAATATGCAGGTAGATTGGGAAAATCAGGTTGGCACTGGATCCCAAGGGAGGGAATTTGTAGAATGCCTACGAGATGGCTTTTTATTACAGCTTGTGGTCAAGCCCACTGGGAAGAGGCAGTTCTGGGTTTGGTATTGTGCAATGAACCAGATTTGATCAGGGAGCTTAAGGTAAAGGAACCCTTAGGAGGTAGTGATCATAATATGATAGAATTCACCCTGCAGTTTGAGTGGGAGAAGCTAAAATCAGATGTATCGTTATTACAGTTGAGTAAAGGTAACTACAGAGGCATGAGAGAGGAGCTGGCCAAAGTTGATGGGAAGGGGACCCCAGCAGGGATGACGGTAGAGCAGCAATGGCAGGAGTTTCTGGGAGTAATTCGAAAGACGCCGCATCAGTTCATCCCAAAGAAGAAGATGCCTTCTAAAGGGAGGATGAGACAACTGTGGCTGACAAGGGAAGTAAAAGCAAAAAAGAGGGCATACAATATTGCAAAAGTTAGTGGAAAGCTAGAGGATTGGGAAGCTTTTAAAAACCAACAGAAGGCAACTAAAAAGCAATAAGGGGAGAAAAGATGAAATATGAAGGTAAGCTAGCCAATAATATAAAAGAGGATACCAAAAGTTCTTTCAGATATATAAAGAGTAAAAGAGAGGCAAGAGTGGACATCAGACTGCCGAAAAATTACGCTGGAGAGGTAGTAATGGGGAACAAAGAAATGGCAGACGAACTGAATAGGTACTTAGCATTAGTCTTCACTGTGGAAGACACCCGCAACATGCCAGAAAATTCGAGAGAGTCAGGGGGCAGAAGTGAATGTAGTCACTATTACTAAGGAGAAGTTGCTTGGGAAGCTGAAAGGTTTGAAGGTGGATAAGTCACCTGGACTGGATGGACTACACTCCAGGGTTCTGAAAGAGGTAGCTGAAGAGATTATAGAGGCATTAGTGGTGATCTTTCAAGAATCACTAGAGTCAAGAACGGTTCCGGAGGACTGGAAAATCGCAAGTGTCACTGCACTCTTTAAGAAGGGAGGGAGGCAAAGACAAGAAATTATAGGCTAGTTAGCCTAACTTCAGTGGTTGGTAAGATGTTAGAGTCCATTATTAAGGCTGAAGTTTCGGGGTACTTGGAAGCACATCATAAAACAGGCTGAAGTCAGCATGGTTTCCTTAAGGGGAAATCTTGCCTGACATGTCTGTTGGAATTCTTTGAGGAAGTAACAGGCAGGATAGACAAAGGAAAGTCAGTGGATGTTGTTTACTTGGATTTTCAGAAGGCTTTGACAAGATCCTGCACATGAGGCTGCTAAACAAGATAGGAGCCCACGGTATTACAGGAAAGGTAATAGCATGGATAGAAGATTGGCTGACTGGCAGAAGGCAAAGAGTGGGAATAAAGGGGGCCTTTTCAGGTTGGCTGCCGGTCATTAGTGGTGTTTCGCAGGGGTCGGTGTTGGGTCTGCTGCTTTTCATGTTGTATGTTAATGATCTGGATAACAGAATTGATGGCTTTGTGGCCAAGTTTACAGATAATACAAAGATGGGTGGAGGGGCAGGTAGTGTTGAGGAAGCAGGGAGTCTGCAGAAGGACTTGGACAGGTTGGGAGAATGGGCAACGAAGTGACAGATGGAATACAGCATAGAACATAGAACAATTACAGCACAATTCAAGCCTTTCAGCTCACAAAGCTGTGCCAAACATGTCCCTACCCTAGAAATTACTAGGTTTACCCATAGCCCTCTATTTTACTCAGCTCCATGTACCTATCTAACAGTCTCTTGAAAGACCCTATCATATCAGCCTTCACCACCGTTTCCGGCAGCCCATTCCACGCACTCACCACTCTCTGAGTAAAAAAACTTACCCCTGACATCTCCTCTATATCTACTCCCCAGCACCTTAAACCTATGTCCTCTTGTGGCCACCAGTTCAGCCCTGGGGAAAAGCCTCTGACTATCTACCCTATCAATACCTCTCATCATCTTATACACCTCTATCAGGTCCCCCCTCATCCTCCGTCTCTCCACGGAGAAAGTGTAGGGAAGGTGATCTTATGAGAACTTATACAATCCTTGCGAGTTCCCGTCATTCCCGTCAACTCCCCCCAGATTCTACCACTCACCCACACACTTGGGGCAATTTACTGTGGCCAATTAACTCACTGACCCACACATGCTTTTGGGATGTGGGAGCAAACCAGAGCACCTTTAGCCCCTGGAGCAGGTCCCACAGATTGGAGGGCGGCAAATGTATCCCCACTATTTGGAGTGATAGAGGACAGGTACTGGCCCTTCAGCCGACCATGTCCACGTTGACCATTGATCACCCATCTACACTAATCCCATTCACCAACTCTTGGTCCATAGTCTTCTGTGCCTTGGCAATTCAAGTGCTTGTCTGGATGTCTTAAATGTTGTAACAATACCTGCTTCTAACACAGTGTCCCAGATTCCAACCACGCTGCAGGCTTTCTCAGACTCCTAAACCAGTTCCCCTTGCTCTAAATCTATGTCCTATGTTTTTGACACCTCTGTAAAGTCTCAGAGTCGCACAGCACAGACACAGGCCCGTTAGTCCACTGAGGTTTTAAGGTGAGGAGGGAAAGTTTGAAACTGATTAACAAAGCAAGATTTTGTTTGACACGGTGTGGTGGTGTCTGGGACTCGCTGCCAGGGGAAGTGGTGTAAACAGATACAATAGTAATGTTTAAAAGCCATTTAGGCAGGAATGGAGGGATATGGACGATGAGGAGGCAGATGGGATTAGCCTGAATTGGCACCATCATTGGCACAACACGGTGGCCAAAGGGCCTGTTTCTGTGACGTAGTGTTCTGTGAGGAGACTTTTCCTACCATCTACCCTGTCTTTGCCCCACACAGTTTCGTACACTTCACACAGTTTCGTACACTTCACTCAGTTTCCCTCAGTCTCCAAGCAAGTCAAACCCAGCCTGTCCAGTCTCTCCTCATAACTGAAACTCAATAACGGGTATTCCACTTTGAATGCTGTCGAGGGGGATGACCTACAGGGATCAAGCAGCAGAAGCCAGGTCTCTGGCACGGGGACTGGTCCTGCTGCTCAGAAGGGAAGGGAGGAGAAGAGGAGGGCAATAGTGATAGGGGACTCGATAGTCAGGGGAACAGACAGGAGGTTCTGTGGACATAGAACCATAGAACAATACAGCACAATACAGGCCCGTCGACCCACCATGTTGTGCTGACCTTCAAACCTCTCCTAAGACTATCTACCCCCTTCCTCCCACATATCTTAAGTTCCTTCATATGAGTAAGAATCCCGGATGGTTCCCATCCCCCTTACAAACTAGTGTAAACCCTCCTGAACCACACTAGCAAACCTGCCTGCAAGGATATTGGTCCCCTTCGAGTTCAGGTGTAACCCATCCATTCTGTACAGGTCCCACCTTCCCCAGAAGAGATCCCAGTGATCCAAAAATCTAAAACCTTGTCCCCTGCACCAACTCCTCAGCCGCACATTCATCTGCCATCTCCTCCTATTCTTACCTTCACTATCACGTGGCACTGGCAGCAATCCTGAGATTGCTACACTTCCGGTCCTGTTCTTCAGCCTCTGCCTAGCTCCCTAAGCTCGCTCTGCAGGACCTCATCCCACTTTCTACCTGTGTCATTGGTGCCAACATGTACCACGACTTCTGGCTGCTTTCCATCCTGCGCAAGAAGGCTGTGGACCTGATCAGAGACATCCTGGACCTTGGCACCTGAGAGGCAACATACCATCCTGGATTCCCGCTCATGTCCACATAACCTCCTATCTGTTCCCCTGACTATCGAGTCCCCTATCACTATTGCCCTCCTCTTCTCCTCCCTTCCCTTCTGTGCAGCAGGACCAGTCCCAGTGCCTGAGACCTGGCTTCTGCCGCTTGATCCCTGTAGGTCATCCCCCTCAACAGCATTCAAAACTGAATACGTGTTATTGAGGGGAACAGCCTCCGGAGTCCTCTGCACTGTCTGCCTGTTCCCTTTCTCTTTCTCTCCCCTGACAGTCACTCATCCATCTGCCTCCTGGACCCTAGAAGTACCTGCTTTAAGGGGGGTGACTGCCTCCTGATGCACAGCATCTACATAACTCTCTCCCTCCCTGATGCTGCGCAGTGTTTGAAGCTGCAACTCCAGCTCATCAATTCTGAGCCGAAGTTCCTCCAGCCTCAAGCACTTACTGCAGATGTGGTCACCGTGCACCACAGCAGGGTCCACTAGCTCCCACATCAAGCAGCTGCAGCCCTCCATCTGAACTACTTTTTCCCTACCTAGTTGTTTTCTATTTAAAGGTTATAACAATAACAGTTAAAGCTTACCCTTACTTACCAGCTACTCACCAGTGTTGTTGCAGATGGCCTCCGCCTCTTGATGCCTCAGAGAATAATAGATGTGGAGCTCACCTTGCCCTGTTACTGCCTAAGCCCATTGAGCCAAAGCCCAATCACCCTGCTACCTCTCACTCCGCTGCTCACTGGATATGGCGGTCTTCCTTTTAAATTGCTTGCGCGCTACCTGCTGACGTCACGCGCCTGCGCAGTCTTGCCCCACTATCCCCGATTAGTTAAAAAAAACACTTAGCTGCTCCGAAGTCCAAGGCCGATTCTCTCGCCGAAATGAAATGAAATGTTGCCTTAGTGATCATCCCTCCTGTAATCATATCCAAGTGTATGTGACAAATGGTGAGGATTCCATCACAGTCCCGGGGATTCATCACTGCCCACAGGCTTCTAATTGCAAAAATGACCTCCCTCATCACCCACTGCCTCCTCACACCAACCATTCTTTGATCAAATTTGCCTCAGATCCCATTGGTTTCTGGACCAGTTTCCCATGTGAAACCTTATCAAAGGCCTTACTGAAGTCCATGTAGACTCCCTCAGCCACACTTCTCTCAGCAACACATTTTGTTTCCTCTATGAAAAATTCAAATAAATTGGTCAAACGTGGTGAGACCACACCTGGAGTATTGTGTCTGGTTTTGGTCACCCTGTTATAGGAAAGACATCACTAAACTGGGAGGAGCGCAGAGAAGATTTATGAGGATGCTGCCAGGACTTGAGGGCTTGAGTTACAGGGAGAGGTTGGGCAGGCTGGAACTTTATTCCTTGGAATGTAGGAGATGTAGGGGTGACCTCTATAAAAGTGTGTAAAATCATGAGGGATATAGATAGGGTGAACAAACATAGTCATTTTCCCAGGGAAGGGGAACTAAAAACTTGAGGGCATAGATTTAAGATGAGAGGTGAAAGATTTAAGAGGGACCTGAGGGGTAACTTCATGCAGAGGGTGGTGATATATGTTATGAGCTGCTGGAGGAAGTGGGTGAGGCAGGTACAATAACAACATTTTAAAGACATTTGGATAAGTACATGGATAGAAGGGGTTTAGAGGGATATGGGCCAAACGCTGGCAAATGGGATTAGCTTTGTGAGCATGAAGGGCCTGTTTCCATGCTGTATGACTCTATGATGTCCTCACAGTAAAGCCATGCTGACTCTGTGATTAGTTCCTACCTTTCCAAGTATAGAATTTATCCCAGAAATGTTTCCACCAACTTTCGTACCAAAGGCCTGCAGTTCCCAGGCTCACCCCTGCTGTCCTCCAGTCATCTGTCAGCTCACCCGTGGCCAGGGAAAAATTAAATGTCTCTGTCAGGGTCCCAGCAATCAACCCTTTTGCCTGCCACCGCAGTCTGGGATACATCTCAATCAGGCCCTGAGCATTTGTCCAGCTTTTAGCCTGATAGGGCACCCATACCTTCTTTTTAATGCAACGTGTTCTCAAGTTTCACTGTAACCACCCCCCCCCCCCCCCCCCCCGAAATCTCTGACTACAATGTCCTCCTCTGTAGTGAATACAGGTGAGAAGTATTCATTGCTTGTCCATATCCTCTGGCTCCACACAACTTGTCATTTTGGTCCCTAATAGGCCCTACGCTTTTCCTGGTTGTTCTCTTCTCCTTACCATAAAAATGCTTCGGGATTTTTATTAACCAGTGATATTTCACATCCCTCCCCCACCCCTTTTTAAGTACCACCTTGCCTATACCTCATTTGAAGATCCTTCTAGGGCATCCTCCCTCATTACTACACGGATGGATTCCTCAATCAATATTGCATTGCAATCATCTCTTTTAATTCCCTCCCACCACCACCCTTCACATCTGAAGATTCTGGACCCTGGAACATTGAGATTCTAGTCCTGCTCTACTTTCAACTACAGCCCTGTGCTGGCAACAAAATCATATTCCTCAGTGCTGATCAATCCTCAGTTCATCTGTCTTATTTGTCAGACTCTTTGCATTAATATAAATACAGTTTAGCTGTGTGCACCTCCCAACCATCTTATCACCTCCATGTCTGCTCTGCCTACTGGACTGACTTAGTATCCCTTCAATATTTGACTGTCTGGTTCCTCACCTGCTCCCTCTCCGGGGCCTCACCTGGTTCTTTACCTGCTCCCTCGCCGGGGCCTCACCTGGTACTTTGCTGGGGCCTCACCTAGTTCTTTATCTGGTCCCTCGCTGGGGCCTCACCTGGTCCCTCGCTGGGGCCTCACCTGGTACTTTGCTGGGGTCTCACCTAGTTCTTTATCTGGTCCCTCGCTGGTCCCTCACTGGGCCCTCACCTGGTCCCTTGCTGGGGCCTCACCTGGAACCTCACCAGGTTCCTCACTAGGTCTTCACAGGGTTTGTGCAGCACAAGGGTCTGAATAGTTTTGCAGGACTTTACCCTCACTTCATTTATTCCAGGCTGTCGGTGTCCCGAGAACCTTTTCCTTCAGGACCAGCACTGTGTGAACATCACCATGTGTCGCTGCCATCAGAACACTGAGAGCTACCAACCCGGACAAGTTGTCTTCATCAATGATTGCAGTCGCTGGTAACAAAGTCTGCTCATCTTGCCCTGTCAAGAGTGCTCTCCAAGGAACTCATACCGGGCCTGTCCAGCCTCTCCTCGTAACTGAAATGCTCAGTCCCAGGCGACATCCTGGTGAATCTCCTCTGCACCCTCTCCAATGCAATCACAAACTCCCAAACTGTGTTGACTAAAACTGCACACAGTACCCCAACTGTAGCCTGACCAGGGTTTTAGAAGTTGTCCCATTACCTCCCTGATCTTGCACTCTATGCCCTGCCTAATGAAGCCAAGTATCCAAATGCCACCTTCACCTCTTTATCTACCTGCACTGTTGCCTTCAAGGTTCTTTGGATTTATACACCAAGGTTCCTTTGTTCCTCAGTACTCCCCAGGGCCTTAATATTCATTGTATATGTCCTATCCTTATTAGTCCTTTCAACATGCATCACCTCACACTTATTGGGATTAAACTCCATCTGCCATTGCTCCGCCCGGTTTACCAGCTGATCAATACCGTTCTGTAGCCTGAGACTATCCTTCCTCACCATCAGCTCCATCAACGTTAATGTCATCTGCAAACTTACTAATCATACCGTCTATATATACATTTAAATTGTTAATGAATCTAACAGCAAGGGTCCCAGCGCTGATCCCTGGAATACACCACAGCTGAAACTTTTCAGAACTCAATAAATTCCAGTAGGATACTAGTGGATTGGAAAGCTGAAGATGTGACTCCTACATCAGAAAGGGAGGGACATAAAAAGAAGGAAACTATTGTCCTGTTAGTTTACGTGTGCAGTTGGTGAGATGTTGGATTATATAGTCGGGAAAAGGTAGATAGTTATGTAGAAAAGATTCATGCAATTAAACCGTCAATATGATCTTATGAAAGGAAAATCCTGTTTGACAAATTTTCTACAGCTCTTTGAGGATGTAACAAGCAGAGTCGATAGTCAAGGGGACCTGTAGGTCTAGTGTATTTGGATCTGCAGAAAGTAAAAGGTTGGTGCATGGGATAACAGCTAAATGTTGGAGGAAGTGTGTTACCAAAGGAAGACTGGTCATCACACAGAAAACAGAGAATTGGCATCAATGGGCAGGCACGGTAGTGCAGCGGTCAGCGTAACAGTATTACAGCGCCAGCGACCCGGCTTCAATTCCGGCTGCTGTCTGTAAGGAGTTTGTACGTTCTCCCCGTGTCTGCGTGGGTTTCCTCCGGGTGCTCCGGTTTCCACCCACATTCCAAAGACATACAGGTTAGGAAGTTGTGGGCGTGCTATGTTGGCGCCGGAAGCGTGGCGACACTTGCGGGCTGCCCCCAGAACAGTCTACGCAAAAGATGCGTTTCACTGTGTGTTTCGATGTACATGTGACTAATAAAGATATCGTTTGTTGATGATGCAAAGATAGGTGGGAGGCCAGGGATGTCAAGGGGACAAAGTGTAGGCGAGGTCCATAGATTAATGAAGGCATTAATAGAGCCACCGTCCGCCACCAAGGAGTCAATTGGAAGTGATAACATCAAACCTTTACCCAAACCCTTTAACCCCAACCCTAACACTGTCCACAACACCACCACTTACCAAATCCACCCATGGACCCTGACCCTGGCTCTCCCTCAGTATAATGCAAGGATATGCCTTCTCCACCTTCTCATGTTGAGGTTGTAATGAGCAGCATGGAAAGTGGGAACAGTGGATGCAGTGTATATGGACTAACATAGGCCTTTGTGAAAGTATAAACCAAATTTTGGTATTGGTTTATTATTATCACTTGTACTGAGGTCCAGTGAAAAGCTTGTCTTACAAAATGATCGTACAGGTCAATTCATTACACAGTGCAGTTACATTGAGTTAGTACAGAGTGCATTGATGTAGTACAGGTAAAAACAATAACAGTACAGAGTAAAGTGTCACAGCTACAGAGAAAGTGCAGTGCAATAAGGTGCAAGGTCACAACAAGGTAGATCATGATTAGAGCATTGGAAATTAGAGCATGTGTGATTGTGTTTAGAAGAATGAAACCCACAAAGAGTGTCTCAGGATCTGATGCAGCAGTGATGTTTCCTCTGGCTGAGGAGTCTAAACTCAACTAAACTCAAACTAAAATATTGCAGTGGCCATTTGAGACGGATGAGAAGAAATTTCTTCACCCAGAGGACGGTGAGTCTTTGGAATTCTCTCCCTCAGAGGGGAGCCTCAGCTTCTATATTAAAGACAGAGGTCAATGTATTTTTTGGATATTGGGGGAACAAAAGGATCTTCAGAAATGTGGTACTGAGATAAAAGATCAGCCACGATTTTACTGAGTGGCAGCACAGTCACGTGAGGTCGAAAGGCCTGATCCTGCTTCTGCTTGATGTTAGAACAAATAGAACTGCTCTTCCAACAATGCACACTTTCCTTTGGGAACCTTAAACACTCCAACAGAATCACAGTTTGGAGTGAATTAGGGCAAGTAAAAACAGACGGTGGCCAATAAAGACCTGGGCCAAATGTAAAGTGCCAATCCCCAGTAAAGCTGGGGAGAAAAATAGCAAACAAGACAGGGGCCTATCTGCAGCCTGCAAATTAACACTCTGACCCTAACCCTGATCTGATCCCAACCATAACAGCTTTCCCTTGACACCAATGCCATCCCCTCCTAAGCAGCCATTATACTTGTGCCTTGCTGAGTGAGGTTGATGTGTGATGTTCTGTTGAGCTAACGGCTGATTTCTGCCAACAGTGTCTGTCACCTCGGCCACCTGACCTGTGATGATTCACTTTGTCCCACTGATTGTGGTTGGTCGGCTTGGTCACCGTGGACACAGTGTTACCCTCGATGTGGTGTTGGAGTTCAGGAGCGATACAGGTTTGAACAATGCACAGCAAATAATGTTATGCACAGTTGAAACGTGACATCCCAGTTCTTACACTCATTGCCTTGGCCTGTGAAGGCAAACATGTCAACTGCGTTCTTCATTTCCCTGTCTACTTGTATCACTATTTTTAGGGAACTGTTGACTTGCACCCTAAGGTTTCTCTGTACTCTCTGTTGTCTCATTCCCATCTCAATTTACTCTATTCACATTCTTGTTTGGAGGTTTGGATGGTCTGATCAAGTTCGACGTTGCAAAAATTCCACAGGATAGATATTCCTCCCGACAAGTAGGACTTGTTCAGACCCTCTGTATCCGGACTGAGTGCATTGGATCCAGGCAGTTCCCCAGGGATGTGTTCTTTTGCTTCGTCGTTGTTGTTGTATAATGACAGTGTACCCTGTTGCCTGACCCTTACCCAATCCTGTGTGTTCACTCCCCAGGTCTCCAACAAATCCCACTGCCTCAAACAATGGTGCCCCCTGTGTGGGGGACAGTGTGGGTGTGCAGGGCTGTTACACAACGTGTGGCTCAGGTAAGAGCCCCTCACTTCAGAGAGTGGTTGAACCAAGGTGTACCGTCCATCAAAATCTGCCCTATCCCCAGCAGATTGTGTGTTGCTCCAGACTCCAGCATTCTGCCATCTCCTGTGTCCCTATTCCCACACCTGGCTGGCTGTCACTATGTCCTTCTGGCCCTCAGTCACTCCCTCTCTCTCCATCTCCATCATTCCCTCCCTCCTACTCCCCCCTCCCCCACATATCATCTCTGTCCCTCTCCTTCCCTGGCTCTCACCCTCCCTCCATCCCTCCCTCTTACTCTTCATTCCATTTTGCTCCCCCACCCCTCTGACTCTCTGGTTTCATCTCACTCCATGAATCACTCGTTCTCTCGCACTTTCCTGCCCCTTCTCTTGTATTCCAGATATTTAGACCAATCTCACTGTCTCTGCTGTCTGCCTCTATCCCGTTGGTCCTCCCTCTCTGTACATCTACGTCTTTCTCTGGTGCCTTTCTTTGTCTCTCACACTGTGTGTTTTATTTGCTGCATTGTTCTCTCCATCTTTCCCCTTATTCACTTCCCTTCCAACTCCGTCCGTTGCCTCCTCATCCTTCCCTCCCTCTGCCTCTCCCTTGCTCCCTCCTTCTCACCACAGTTTTATTTCTCTCTCCTGTGGTCTGCTCAGATGCTGGGGTCTCTGTCCAAGGCTGGAGTGAGTGGTCTTTGTGGTCACCCTGCAGCCGGACCTGCTTCCATGATGTGGATGAAGTTTCCTTGAGGAGGCGGTTCCGAGAGTGTCATGGTCCTGGTGGTATTGAGGCCGGCTGCCCAGGGAAAAGTGTCCAGGAGGAACAGTGTGTGACACAGCCCTGTGCTGGTGGGTTCTGTACCGGAGTGTAGGCACTGGTCAGGGCTGTGTGTGCCGTGAACGTGTGCACGGCTGGTCATTGTAGACAGGCACATGCTCGTTAGCTGGTGCTTAACAATTGTGAGAGTGTGGGCAGGTGAAGAGCTTGTGTAAGTGTGCAACAGGATAGTTGTTAAAACCCATGCAGGTGGGGAAGGAAGGATGGGAGGGAGAGGTGGAAGGAGTGATTGTGTGAGAGAGGGGGGGAGGGTTGGATAGGGTGATTGGGAGAAGAGGGAGGGATGAATGGGGAGGGAGGGAGGGATGATTGTGAAGGAAGGGATAGAAGAAATGATTGGGAGGGATGATTGGGGAGGGAGGGATATAAGTGATTGGGAGGAGTGGGGAGGGAGTGATTGGGAGAGAAGGAGGGATGGGGAGGGAGTGATTGGGAGAGAAGGAGGGATGGGGAGGGAGTGATTGGGAGAGAAGGAGGGATGGGGAGGGAGTGATTGGGAGAGAAGGAGGGATGGGGAGGGAGTGATTGGGAGAGAAGGAGGGATGGGGAGGGAGTGATTGGGAGAGAAGGAGGGATGGGGAGGGAGTGATTGGGAGAGAAGGAGGGATGGGGAGGGAGGGAGGGAGGGGTGGAGAGCGAGGCTGTTGTGAACCACTGCCTGTTGCTCCACCATGGTTGGTGGCTCTGTCTCTGGGCTGTTTCACGAGGGGCACTGTGTTTTGTTTTCCAGTGCCAGGGCGGTGGAATCCCTGGAGTCACTGGTCCAAGTGCAGTTCCCTCTGTAATTCTGGAGTCCAGACCAGAAATAGAAGCTGCATGAATCCAGTGGCAGGTGACGGAGAAGCCAAGTGCGTGGGACCTCACATCCAGACACGGGACTGCAACACCCAGCCGTGTGACAGTAAGGCAGCCTGCATCAAATTGTCAGATCTTGAAGTGATTGAAGACCACAGATTATTGAACTGCAATAACTAGAGAGGGCATTCGTTGTGTCCTTGTCTTTCCTTCAGAGATAACCAGTGTTGTAAAAAGAATAAGAAGGTAAAGAGGGTGAATGAAAATATTTTGGCAAGTAAAATCAAGGAAAAGCAGGTGGTTGCTGGGGAAAACGTCACGGTGGAGTGTGTGGGGCCTTTGGGAGCAGGAAGGTCACAAGGGTCAGAACACGTAGCCATGGTTCTAAGTGAATACTTCACCATAACAAAGTGCCACAGACATTTTAATAAACTGGTAAATTGGTTTGTTAATTGTCACATGTACTGAGGTACAGTGGGAAAACTTTGCTTTTTGTTCACACTGTGCTAATAAACCTTTCTTTTCTTTTTCAATATTTTTATCAGTTTTCAAATTAATACAGATTGATATATAGCATCAATATTTATACATGTAATACAAAGAGATCAGAATAACGATCATGGCATAGATCATAAAGAACAATAAAATATAAAAAAATCTGTAGATCCAACAATCTCTTAGTAAATGAATATAATATAAAAGAAAGGAAGGAAAAAGATTTATTATATAAATTAAAAGAAAGAAAAAGAACCCCAAATCAATAAGAAAAATTATAAACAATATAAACTAAACTAAACTGAAAAATTGCAAAAAAAAAACAAACAACAAAAAAAAAGAAAAAAACTGGGCTAAAATTTCTCAGTAGAAACAGAGCATTATTATGTCGTCAGCTCCGTTCCTCTAAGTTGGAAAGTTATTGAAAGGGGATCTTCTAATAAACCTGGTCAGAGACAACAAAAGAGAATAAATTACCAGAGTGAGATAAAATACCCATCCCAGACTCTTAAAGGAAGCAGGGGAGACCATAAGATATAGGAGCAGAATTAGGCCATTTGGCCTATCGAGTCTGCTCTAGCCCTTCAATCATGGCTGATTTTTTTTTCAAACCCATTTTCCTGCCTTCTTCCCTTAACCCTTAATCCCCTTACCAATCAAGAATCTATCAATGGCTTGGCCTCCACAGCTGTCTGCGGCAATGAATTCCACAGATTCACCACCCTCTGGCTGAAGAAATCCCTCCTCATCTCAGTTAAATTTAAATTTAAATTTTATTTACGGCATGGTAACAGGCCCTTCCGGCCCAACGAGTCCGCGCTGCCCATTTTAAACCCAAATTAACCTACCCGTACATCTTTGCAATGTGGGAGGAAACCCGAGCACCCGGAGGAAACCCACACAGACACAGGAGAATGTACAAACTCCTTACAGACAACAACGGGAATCGAACCCTGATCGCTGGCGCTGTAATAGTGTCGCGCTAACTGCTATGCTACTGTGCCGTCCCTAAAGAGACGTCCCTTTATTCTGAGGCTGTGCCCTCAGATCCTAGACTCTCCCACTGAGAGGAGAGGAGAGTTCTCTCCGAGTCATTTCCTAGTGCTCTGTGGCTACAGGAGGGGTCTGGAGGGCTGGAAGACAGGTCAGGTTAGTCAGACACACCATCCCTTAACCCAGGCTAAATTCAGTGGAAGGTCAGTGGGCTGAAATAAATCAACATTCAGGTAGTGCAAGTCAGTCAGTCTGACAATCAGCCTGGATTGAGGGATGGTGTGTCTAACCAACGTTTAAGGAGGCAACACGTGTATTTGGTGAAGTTCCTTGGATTTTAGCAAAGCTTTTGACAGGGTCCCACATGGCATTTGATAAGGAGAGGGAAAGCCCATGGAAAATGATGCTGGATTCAAACTTGTGCCAAATGGCCAAACGATCCATTTTGCTTAAATGGAAGGATCCAATACCCCCTACTACTTTTCAATGGTTCTCTCAAACTATATCATGTTTAAACTTGGAAAAAATTAGGAGTGGTACTGTTGATCCTTTGCTTAAATTTGAAGATATTTGGAGTCCATTTATTCAATATTTTCACATGATGTAGATCCCCTTTCAATAACTTTCTAATTTAGAGGAACGGAACTGATGACATAATATTGCTTTGTTTCTACTGAGAAATTTTAGCCCAGTTTTTTTTTCTGTTTTTGTTAGTTTTTGTTTTGCAATTTTTCAGTTTAGTTTAGTTTATATTGTTTACAATTTTTCTTACTGATTTTGGGTTTTTTTTTCTTTTTTTTAAATTTATATAATAAATCTTTTTCTTTCCTTTCTTTTATATTATATTCATTTACTAAGAGATCGTTGGATCTACAGATTATTTTTATATTTTATTGTTCTTTATGATCTATGCCATGATCGTTATCCTGATCTCTTTGTATTACATGTATAAATATTGATGCTATATATTAATCTGTATTAATTTGAAAACTAATAAAAAGATTGAAAAAAAACTTAGGCTGATGTGGGAAAGTGAAAGTAGTTGGATAGACAGGGCCTGATTAGGGACAGTCAACATGGCTTTGTGTGTGGTAGGCCATGTCTAACCACTCTTAGCATTCTTCGAGGAGGTTACCAAGAAGGTCGATGAGGGAAAGGCAGTGGATGTTGTCCACATGGACTTTAGCAAGGCCTTGTCCTGCACAGGAGGCTGCTCCAGAAGGTTAACTCGCTTGACATTCAGGACAAAGTAGTCAATTGGATTCAACATTGGCTTAGCAGGAGAAGGTTGAAGATGGTAGTAGATGGTTGTCTCTCTGACTGGAGCCCTGTGACTTGTGGTGTGCCACAGGGATCGATGCTGGGTGATTGTTGTTTTTCATCTATATTAATGATTTAGATGATAATGTGGTGGAGCGCATCAGCAAATTTGAGGATGACACCAAGATTGGGGGCGTAGTGGACAACGAGGAAGGCTGTCAAAGCTTGCGGCATGATCTTGACCAGCTGGGAAAATGGGCTGGGAAAATGGCAGATGGAATTTAATGCAGTCAAATGTGAGGTGATGCACTTTGGGAGGACAAACCAGGGTAAGACTTACACAGTGAATGGTGGGGCTCTGAGTTGTGCGGTAAAACAGAGGGACCTGGGAATATAGCTCCATAGTTCCTTGGAATTGGTGTCACAGGTAGATAGGTCGTAAAGGGAGCTTTTGGCACTTTGGTCTTCATAAATCAGGGCCTTTAGGGGATGTTACGTTGTTATAAAAGATGCTGGTGAGGCTGAATTTGGAGTATTATGTGCAGTTCTGGTCACCTACCTACAGGAAAGATATCAATAAGCTTCAAAGAGTGCAGAGAAAATTTACAAGGATGTTGCTGGAACTTGAGGACCTGAGTTATAAGGATAGGTTGAATAGGTTGGGACTTTATTCCCTGGAGCGCAGGAGAATGAGGGGAGATCTTATAGAGGTATACAAAATTATGAGGGTTTTAGATAAGGTGAATGCATTCAGTCTTTTCCCCTCAGGTTGGGTGAGACTAGAACTAGAGATCAGAGGTTTAGGGTGAAAGGTAAAATATTTAAGGGGAATCTGAGGGGGAGCTTCTTCACTCAGAGGGTGGTGCGAGTGTGGAACGAGCTGCCAGCGGAAGTTGTAGATGCTGGTTAAAGTAACATTAAAGAGAGGTTTGGATGGGTGCATGGATGGGAGGGGTTTGGAGGGCTATGGTCCAGGTGCAGGTAGATGGGACTAGGCTGAAGATCAGGTCGGCATGATGGACCAAAGGGCCTGTTACTTTTCTGTAGTGCTCTATGACTCTATAATTTCAGATTCCTAAATCTTACATATGCTTCCTTTTTCATTTCGACTAAGTTTGCAACATCTCTTATTATCCAAGGTTCCCAAATCTTGCCATCCTTGTCTTTCTTCCTCACAGGAATATGTGGGTCCTGAACTCTAACCAACTGGTCTTGAGGTGTCAGGGATGGATTTTCCCAATAACACGTGCTCCTGATCCACTCTCCCCAGATCCCATTGTTGTTATTATCCCTCTCCTACTGGTCCACTTGCCCCTGAGGTCCGGTCTTGTCCTTCTCCACAACTACCGGTGTGGTGTTTGTCTCACTGGGGCAGCAGGCTCTGCCTGCTGGAGAGTCGGATCGTACAGCAGGGAAACAGGACCTTTGGCCCATCACACCTTTGCTGACCTTCTCACCCATTTCCCACGTTAGGACCGTGTCCTTCTCTTCCTTGTCTAAGTGTGTGTCTGAATGTCTCTGAAAAGCAGTAACTGTATCGGATTCACCGCCTCCCCTGGCAGTGAGTTCCCGATATCACCCCCTTTGTGTGAACAAACTACCCCTCAGATCCCTTTTAAATCT
Source organism: Pristis pectinata (assembly GCF_009764475.1). Taxonomy (NCBI): domain Eukaryota; kingdom Metazoa; phylum Chordata; class Chondrichthyes; order Rhinopristiformes; family Pristidae; genus Pristis; species Pristis pectinata. Next base: position 222,214 of record NC_067413.1, on the reverse strand, counting down.
CCATCCTCTCACCTTAGACCTCTGTTCCCTAGCCTTAGACACCCCTACTCTGGGCAAAAGACTCTGCCTGTCCACCCTGTCTGCACCTCTTATAATTTTATAAACTTCTATCAGGTCTCCTCTCAGTCTCTGCCGCTCCAGGGGAATGGTGGGCGGGATGTGGGGGGTGGGATATCTCACTGGGGGATGGGGGGGTGGGATGTCTCACTGGGGAGGGGTGGGGGGTTGGGATGTCTCACTGGGGAGGGGTGGGGGGTTGGGATGTCTCACTGGATAGGGGTGAGGGGGTTGGATGTCTCATTGGCGTTAGGGGTTGGGTTGCCATGACCTCTCCCATCTGCATCTCCTCTGACTCCCTGTTCCTGTTTCAGAGCTCTGTCCGGAGGGAATGACGTACCGTACTGCGGAGGAGTGTCTCCAGTCAGGGGGAGCGTGCCCCCGGGCTTGTCAAGACCTGGCAGCTGATGTCGAGTGCACCACTCAGTGTTACGACGGCTGCTACTGTGTGCAAGGCTTGATGCTGCAGAACGGCTCCTGTCTCACCCCGCAGGACTGCAGCTGCTTCCATGAGGGTCACTGGCTGCCCCCTGGTCACAGCCTTCCCCGGGACCCCTGTAACAACTGGTACGTGTCAGACCCAGCAGTGGGGCAATGTTCCATCTTCACTGGGATAAACACCTCCCCTCAGCCCCAATCCCCCTGCCTCAGTCTCACTCCCAGTCCCTACAGCATTACACTCTCAGCTGCTGCTACAGCATGTTTTGTCTGTCCCATCACACACTCCCGGGGTCAGACACAGGGTGAAGCTCCCTCCGCACCGTCCCGTCACACACTCCCGGGGTCAGACACAGGGTGAAGCTCCCTCCGCACCGTCCCGTCACACACTCCCGGGGTCAGACACAGAGTGAAGCTCCCTCCACACCGTCCCATCACACACTCCCGGGGTCAGACACAGAGTGAAGCTCCCTCCGCACCGTCCCATCACACACTCCCGGGGTCGATCACAGAGTGAAGTTCCTTCTACACTGTCCCATCACAAACTCCCGGGGTCAGACACAGGGTGAAGCTCCCTCCGCACCGTCCCATCACACACTCCCGGGGTCAGACACAGGGTGAAGCTCCCTCCACACCGTCCCGTCACACACTCCCGGGGTCAGACACAGGGTGAAGCTCCCTCCGCACCGTCCCGTCACACACTCCCGGGGTCAGACACAGAGTGAAGCTCCCTCCGCACCGTCCCGTCACACACTCCCGGGGTCAGACACAGGGTGAAGCTCCCTCCGCACCGTCCCGTCACACACTCCCGGGGTCAGACACAGGGTGAAGCTCCCTCCGCACCGTCCCGTCACACACTCCCGGGGTCAGACACAGGGTGAAGCTCCCTCCGCACCGTCCCGTCACACACTCCCGGGGTCAGACACAGGGTGAAGCTCCCTCCGCACCGTCCCGTCACACACTCCCGGGGTCAGACACAGGGTGAAGCTCCCTCCGCATCGTCCCGTCACATACTCCCGGGGTCAGACACAGGGTGAAGCTCCTTTCATACCGTCCCATCACACACTCCCGGGGTCAGACACAGGGTGAAGCTCCCTCTGCACCATCCCATCACACATACTCACAGGGAAGGAACAGCACTGGTTCAACACAGAAACAAGAGTAGGGGCTTTGAGTACAAGTGTAAGTCGTGTTGCAATTATTTGACACCTCCCCCCCCTACCCCCATACCCTTTTGGAACTGCATCCTCTAATAAACATTGCCTCGTCATTCTTCCTACCAAAATATAACTTCTGGTCAAAGACCTGAACCCTCTGCTAAAGGGGCACATTTTCTGCTGTCTGTGTCTCTGCCGATCACTTAATCAGTCTCCTTGGCTCAACACTGACCGTGGGCTATGCTGTCAGCAACCCAGCTTCTACCACTCCTCAGTGTATTCCAGGTACTCGACCTCTCTGGCTGAAAAAAATGTCCCCCTCAGATTTCGAGTAAGGGGGAAGAGATTTAGAGGGGTTCTATGTCCTCTACCTTCGATACGGGAAATGTTTCCTGCAGTCTAACCCATCTTGGCTCATCACTTCCTTCCATCCCGTCCATCTTCACGGTGTTCTGCATCAGGAAGGCTAATGGTATCATTAAGGATGTCGTCCATCCAGGCCATTCCCTTTTCTCCCTTCTGGGAGAAGATACAGCAGCTTGAAAGCCCGGATGACCAGACTCGAATCGCCTCTTCCCCACTGCTCTCAGACTCCTGAACCAATCACCTCCCTCACATCCCCTTCCCAGTGGTGCTGACACATTCTTAGACTCTTAACTCTACCTCTCTCAGTTATTCTGTTATTGTCACGTCAGCATTTCATTTTGCACTGCTATAGATTGCACTGCTGTCTTTATAGAAGCTACTGTCTTTGGGGGCTGCAGTAGGTCTATGACGAAGGTCATTTAGGGTTATTGTACTGATCTCATTCTTTTCCTTCCTGCCTATTAACCTGAAGAATGTTCAGTCCCCAGTCTTAATCAACTTCCAACCACTTTTGCATCTCAGCTGTCAGATCAAACAATTCACCTGTCTTGTTACAAATGTTAGATGCAGCCTTTAAAGACCAGTTACTTTTGGCTTCTCCAGATTAGGAGGAACAGCAGGTTCTGAAGATTGTTGGTCAGACAGCTTCAGATTCAGCAACACAGGATGAAGCCCAGTTGCTCCCACCCATGCCCTGATTCACTCTGCCTCATTCCTGGTGTGTGCCCCTCCATTACAGTCGTACTTGGAGCATTGCTGTGAGCCTGAGCTCTCCCACTCTGTTGTTTTTCATTGTTGCTGTTTTGTTGCAGTACCTGTCTATCTGGAGTAATGGTGTGTGGGATCGAGCCCTGTGCAGGTACTGACCAAAGTAACTGGATTTTCAGTGTGACTGAGTGTAATGTTACATGAAGTTATAACATTTCCCCCAATCCTCTTCCTGCACTCCCCACCTTTCACTTCATCCCTCTGGCCTTTCCCCTGCACCCACCTCTCGCCCCTCTCCTGTCCCTTGGCATCTCTATTCTTCACAACTCCTCCCACTCTCCCCCTCCTACAACTTGCTTCCCTCTCAGTTCCCTCATCCTCCTTTCCCCATTGTCCCATCTGCCCTTCCCTCCAACTGCCCTCTGCCCCTACCCATACCCCCTATCCCCCCTACCCCCACCACCACTGCCCTGGTTATCCATGCTGCTCTGACAGTCTTTGTCCAGTGGTTCTCCTGGTGTTTTCCAGTGGACTGTGGCTGGAACCAGTGGACGGCCTGGAGTTACTGCAGTAAAACCTGTGACGTTGGATCCAGACACCGGTACCGATTGCCCACACCCTCCGGTGGTGGCGGCAGAGACTGCCAGGGCCCCCAGATGGAGACCGACCACTGCAGCCTACAGCTCTGTGACGGTGGGTAGGAAGAACCAATTAGAGATTTGGAATTGCTTTATTATTGTCACATGTTGCTACTTGTTGCAATGGCGCATGCAATTGGGCTGTTAATAGAACCTCTGCCTCACAGCTCCGAATGCGACCACAGAAACCCTTGAATGTGGAAACCCTCAGCAGGTCGGCCAGAATCTGTGGAGTGGGGACTGGAGTCGAGATTTCAGGTTGATGAACTTATGTCAGGACTTGGGTCTTCAACCTGAAACATCAACTCTGCTTCCCTTTCGATGGACCTGCTGATCTTTCTTTCGCACTGCACTGATCTGGCTTGGTCTAGTGATCTGTTCTTATTTGGGAAGGAGGATAAGTGGCCCCCACTCCAGGGCTAACTCTACTTAACTGTGTGTTGAAGTAGCTCTAATTGGCTTCGTTGCTCCCCACCTTTCCCAGATGTGTGGAGTGACTGGGGGCCCTGGTCTGAATGTTCAGTGTCTTGTGGAGCGGGGTTCAGGAATCGGACGCGATCGAACGCTTCCTCGCAAGGCAGTCAGCTGATGAGTTGTAACCTCCACCCATGTGGTAAGTTAACTGACCCCCAAGTGGGTGTGACTCAGAGAAATGGGCATTGGAGAAATACTGGTTGGGGGAGGAGTGTCAGGGGGTGGGTAATGTGACGGGTGGAGAATGGTGGAGGTGAAACCATGTGTGGGTCACTCCTGCTGTTGTAATGTTACTGTGCTAATGGAGGTCTGCAGTCAGTCACTTATCCCAGCTTTTATGGCTCTGATGTTTACAGGAGAGTCCCCTTCCAACTGCTCTGATGGGATGGTGTGGCAAGATTGTGCTGGTGGAATTGTGACGTGCACAGAGCTCAGGGCGAACAATGTGTCCAACAGGAGATGCAGTCCTGGGTGTTTCTGCCAAGAGGGGCTGGTACTACAGGTGAGCAAGCGAATCCCTTGTTTTGATTCAGCAGGAGGCTGGCATTAGGAGTTGAATAGGAGAGGATGTGGCTGATGAGGCGAGTAGATGATAGGGTTGGGTTTGAGTTCTTTCCAGTTGCCAGAGCTGCAGGATGTTAGATCCAGCTGTCGATATGTTCCAGGATGGTCTGTGCATTCCCACTGCTGAGTGTCCGTGTATCGAAGGAGGAAAGATTTATCGTCCTGGAGCCAGTGTGGTGAGAGGATGCAACACCTGGTGAGTGGAAGTTTCTCTTCCTGTTGGGGACCCTTAGTAAACACAGTGGGGAAGTGGGAGTAGTGGGGAACTGCCCCCTCACCTTGGAGTAGGGTGGGACACAGGGTGGGGACCAGGTCCTGTTGCTGTGCCCGGGTCAGTGTTTGTGTCTCTACCTCTTTCTAGGTCTCTGTCTCTGTCTGGATCTGGGCCTGTGTCTGGATCAGTGTCTGTGATTGGGTCTGACAACCTTTACAGATAAATATATATTCTCTGTCCTCAGCTATTGCCTAAGTGGCCAGATTGGAAACTGCTCGCAGCTCCTGTGTGACGGTGAGGAACCTCTCTCTCTCGATGTAAACCACTTGCTCTAAAGAGACAAGCCAGGTCATGAGCCCGTGTTCAGTGTGACTTGCGCAGAACCACAGAAGATCCCAAACACTTTCCCCACCCAATGTTTTCCAAATCTCAACCACAGAGAAAGATTTCAGCCCTTCCTTTGCTGCACTGCCCAGGAGGTTGTCAGACCCCCACCCTCCACCCCCCCTGCTCCCCCAGAACCTGTGAAACCCTGACCCAGGTGGCAAGGCTTTGACCCGTGGTCCTGCCCTTGTCGACTGTCAGTACCCCCCAAACTCCTCTCTCACAACCCACAGCTTCACTTTCCTATTTACTGTGACCCCCCACCCCCCCACCAACTGGATCCATAACAGCACTCCCCCCTTGGACAGTGACCCCTCCTCTGGCTTCTGTCCTCTTCCACACCCTCCCTTATAATCTATTTCCTCACAGACCCCTCTCCCATCCTAACACTGCTCCACTGTCTGACCTTGAACCTCTGGTCCCCCCTCTGCCACTCCCTAACTCCCCAAATGTCCCACTCCCACTGTCTGACCCTGAACCCCCTGATCCCCCCTCTGCCACTCCCTAACTCCCCAATTGTCCCACTCCCACTGTCTGACCCTGAGCCCCTGATCCCCCCTCTGCCACTCCCTAACTCCCCAAATGTCCCACTCCCACTGTCTGATCCTGAGCCCCTGATCCCCCCTCTGCCACTCCCTAACTCCCCAAATGTCCCACTCCCACTGTCTGATCCTGAGCCCCTGATCCCCCCTCTGCCACTCCCTAACTCCCCAAATGTCCCATTCCCACTGTCTGATCCTGAGCCCCTGATCCCCCCTCTGCCACTCCCTAACTCCCCAAATGTCCCACTCCCACTGTCTGACCCTGAACCCCCTGATTCCCCCCTCTGCCACTCCCTAACTCCCCAATTGTCCTGCTCCCACTGTCTGACCCTGAGCCCCTACTCCCCAACTGCCCCGCCGCCTGACTGTGGACACCCCTCATCCCTCCGGCCTACTCTAACCCCACCCTCCCTGCACCTTGTCCCTTCTCTCAGACCCTGATACATAAAGTACATTGATGTGGAGATTAACCAATGTTCTTCTTTCATAGTGAATGGTCATTGGTCAACTTGGTCTCCGTGGAGTGACTGTTCCACTTCATGTGGAGGAGGAGAGCAACATCGATTCCGATTCTGTTCAAACCCCCCTGCCTCTGGCAATGGTCTGCCCTGTGCTGGCCCTGAACAGGAAGGTTCTCCCTGCAACACACAGCCCTGTGCCAGTGAGTGCGAGCAACGGAGGGGAGAGGGAGGCCTAAACAGGAGGGGAAGGGGTATCCAGAGGAGGAGAGGAATAGAGATCAATGAGACGAGATTGTGAGGCAGGTGGAGTATTGGGGGAGCGGGAGAGATCAAAGGGGCAGGGATCGGAGGCACTGATTTGGGGCAAGGCACAATGATGGACGACATCAGTGAGGGGGAGAGAGGGATTAGACCAGACAGAATATTATTGTGTAAGGAGTGAGGAAGGGATGAGATTAGACTGGGTGGGATACTAAAGGGTTTGAGAGTGAAGGGAGAGTGGGAATAAATGTGGTGGGATGTGAAGTGGTGGAGGGGTGTGTCCTTGCAAGTACAGAGTCATTCCATTGATCGGTGAATGTGAATCCTGTATGATCTTTGGACTGGAGGTCTTTGCCATTCCCAGTTGGAGTTTGGGATAAAGGTCTCTACTCTGCTAAATGCTGATCGGTTTAATTTCTAATTCCTTTTCTTGTTGAGGGTGTTTTTGTTCAAGTGATGCTGAGCTAACTCATTGCAGGATCTGGGCATTGGGGTGACTGGGCCTTGTGGACAGACTGCTCACGGACCTGTGGGGAGGGTGTGCGATCTCGCAGCCGAGTCTGTGACAGCCCGGCTCCGCAGGGTGATGGAGATTTCTGCGTGGGTCCAAGTACCGCAGCCGAATTGTGCTCCAAAGGGCAGTGCCCAGGTAACGGTCTGAGGGGAAATGGAAGCACTCAGCAGGTCAAGGGTCATGTGGGGAGGGAAGGGGAGTTGATGGGCTGTGAAGTCCACAAAGGTGACCCCAAGATTCCACCTGTTTGTCACTAAAATTCTCCATCCACTCTGTCTTTGGCCACTTACACTGTCTTAACAAAGTCCAACATGAACACAGGAACTTCTCTTTGTCTTGGCCTGCTGCAGCCCTCAGGACTCAAACACCAAACTCAATACATCTGTATTCTCAGAATTACAATGTCCTCAGCACAACATGCCCTTCCACCTATTTTCATGTGCACGAGATTGAGGAGCTTGTATGTGGGCAAGTCACAGAGAGATGTAAGAGCAACAGGGCCCAACATTAACCGCTCTCACATCAGCCTGGCCAGTTGTGTCACACATTGGAACTGCAGGTTACATTTCTGCCATTCCAATGTGTGACAACTGGCCAGGCTGATGTGAGAGCAGTTAATGTTGGGCCCTGTTGCTCTTACATCTCTCTGTGACTTGCCCACATACAAGCTCCTCAATCTCGTGCACATGAAAATAGGTGGAAGGGCATGTTGTGCTGAGGACATTGTAATTCTGAGGATACAGATACTGTAGATTGAATGAGTGGATGAAAAGCAAATGGAGTTTAATATGGGGAAGTGTGAGGTTTTGCACTTCTGTAACGTGAATCAGGTGGATTATTGTCTAAATGGGGAGAGACTGCAAGTGAGTGAAGATCAGTGGGATCCAGGTGTTCTAGTGCATGAATCACAAAAGGTTTGCAGGTGGGTTCAACAAGTAGTTAAAGGCAAATGGTATTTTGGGATTTATTTGCTAAGGGGTTGGAGTTTAGAAACAGAGAAGTTTTGTTACAATTGTACAAGTGTTGGTGAGGCTCCACCTGGAACACTGTGCACAGTTTTGGGTCTCTTACGTAGGAAATGATAAAGTAGCATTGGAGATAGTTCAAAGGAGACTCATTACACTAATTCCTGGGATAAGAATGTTGTACTGTAAGGAAAGGCTAAATGGTTTGGGGTATTCCTTGGAGTTTAGATGAATGAAGCATCCTTCAACATTTAAGATTGTAAAGAGGCTTGACAGGGTGGATGTTGGGACGTTTTCACTACTGGGAGAGTCTTGAATAAGTGGTCTCGAACTACTAGATAAGGAGCAGGTCATTTAAAACTGAGGTATGTAGAAATTTCTTCTCTCAGCAGGTGGTGAATCTCTGGAATTCTCTGCCCCCAAGGTAGGAGAGTTTTAGAAGGCTATGGGCCAAAGGCAGGCAGATGGGACTGGCTCGCTTAGCAACACTGTAGACATGGACGAGTTAGGCCAAAGGGCTTGTTTCCATGCTGTATGACTGTGATAGTGGAGGCCAGATTATCAGTGGAGATGGAAAAATATTTGAAAGGTTGAAAGATGAAAGGATTTGAGTGCTATAGAGAACTGGCACAGAGGAGAGGTTGGGGTCAGCACGGATCATCCATGATCATATTGAATGGTGGGACAGATTTGAGGGGCCGAATAGCTTACTCCTGTTCCTATTTTACAGTGTACCTGTACTCCTCCGTTCTTGACTATTGGGAGGCCTGATATCGTTTCCCTTCAATATTTGACTACACCTCCCCCTCAATTGCACATTTACTCTGTGCCCCATTCCCTTGACAAATTAGTTTAGATGCTCCCCAGTAGCACCAGCAAACCTCCCTGTAAGGACATTAGTCCTGCTTCAGGTCAGGTGCAGCCTATCCCACTTGTACAGGTCCCACTGTCCCCAGGAACAGTCCAGTGCTGCAGTCCTCCCTCCTACACCATCCCATTAGCCGCATGTTCATCGGATCTATCATGCTGTGCCGAGACTTGCATGCGGTACTGGAAGTAATCCAAAGAGTACAGCCTCCCAGGTCCAGCTGTTTAACCTTTGACCTAGCCCCCCCCAATTCATACTGCAGGGTCTCATCCCTCTGACCCATGTCGTTAGTCCCAGTGTAGACTACACCTCCAGCTGGTTACCTCACCCGTTTATAATGTCCCATTACCTCTTTGAGGCATTCCTGACTCTGGCTCTAGAGAGGCAACACACCATCCAGGAACCTCATTTGTGGCTACAGAGATGCCTGTCTGCTCCATTTACAATCAAATTCTCTATCACTACAGATCTCCTGGACTTCCCCACCCCTTCCGTGCAGCAGGACCAGCCACAGTGCCACAAACTGGGCTGTGCTGCTTCCCCCAACACTGTCCTAAACAGTATGTCTGTTTGAGAGGGGGGTGGCCACAGGGACTGATGCACTACCTGCCTGTGTCCACTGCTCTGCCTAATGGTCACCCATTGCTTCCTGCCTGTTCAGGCGATGATTGTGCTGTGACCAGTTTACTAGTTGTTCTATCCACAATGTTCTCAGCATCACAGATGTTCCACAGTGAATTCGTCCACAGCTCCAGATGCACAATGCCATCAGTCAGGAGCTAAAGTTGGACACATTCTTGCACACATGGTCATTGGGTCCACTGGAAGTATGGAGACACAAGAGCCTGCAGACGCTGGAATCTGGAGCAAGAAAACAAGATGCTGGAGAAACTCAATGGATCAGGTAGCACCTGTGGGGGGAAATGGACAGTTGACATTTAGGGTCGAAACCTGTTTTCTTCCAAAGATGCTGCCTGACCTGCTGAGTGCCTCCAGCAGTTTGTTTTTTCACACTGGAAATCTTCCTGATTTTCCACATAGTGTGGGAGGAACATTCCATGGAGCGGAGTTCTTCTGCCATGGATTGCTCTTGGTACTCTGAATTAAGGGAGGAGCTAATTCCACTCGAAGTACAACATGCTACAATCTGAAGTCCCTCCCTTGGTGAATTAAAACAGTAACAAAAGGTAGAGATAGCCAGCTATTGCTATTTACCAGTCACCTTGAAGCCCACACTCTGAGGTTGTTAAGCTGGGGTTGTATCCTTTGGAACAGAGGAAGTTGAGGGGACACTTAATTGAGGAGCCTCAAATGAATAAGTGGCCTATTTATCTCAGCAGAAGGGTCAAAACCAAAGGCCAGAGATTTAAAGAAATCAGTGGAAGGAGAGATGGGAGGACAGGGAAATGTTTTCCCCCAGAAGGTGGTGGGTATCTGGAACTCACTGCCTGAAAGGGTGGAAGAGGTAGAAACTCTCTCCACGTTTAAACAGGCCTTCGGCCCACAATGTTGTTGACCTGTATATGTGTTGAAGAGCCGTGACCAACAGAGCCATGGACCCAGTGGAGGAAGGTGGGATTGGACCGACTAGCACAAGACAGTGAGCTGAAAGGCTTCCTCCTTTGTTGTTAGTTTCTGTGATTCTAGTGCTCCTGATTTTAATTCCAAGTGTCCATATGGACGTTGAGTGGGTGAATGGGGTCAGTAGGTTCCGACCACACCAGTTTTTCTGACCTTTGCTCCATTTTATTTCAGTGACAGATTGTTCATCTATCAATGGTTCTGTGTATGACCTCTGTGGACCTGCTTGTCCTCGATCCTGCTCCGACCTCACGGTAACTATCACCTTATCCTCTGGGCTGCAGTTCAAGAAAATATTCTTCTCTTGATGGTCAAATCAGGTTATGTTTCAAAGCCAGCATAACTGGAGTCAAACTCCACTGACTAAACCAGAACCAACTAAAGTCAACTTTCCATTGGCAAGAGTTGAAACTCCACAAACCAGAGTCTAACTCCACAGGCTGGGGTCAAATCACCACAGACAGAGGTCAAACCATGACTGATTTGGGTCAGGCTACTGTTCACTGGAGTGAAACCACCAGATGTTGGAACCAAACCACTGCTCCCTGTGCTTGATGTGTTTGTGTCCCACTGCGCATCTCTCTACATGTCACTAGTATACATGGTGTATTCACATCACTATTGTGTCTCTGTGTCTGTTACTCTTTTGTAGCACTGTATCTGGAGCTGTGAACCAGGTTGTTACTGTACAAATGGCAAAGTGTTAAATGAGAATGGAACCTCATGCGTTGATCGACAGGACTGTTCGTGTCTTGATCTAGTAACAAGAAAGAGATACCTACCGGGTATAGTCATACCTGGAGATGATGGGTGCAATAACTGGTGAGTGTCATCCTCGCACTGCCTGGTCAACAAGCCTCCCACACCCCCTCCAGAAATTGGTAAATTGGTTTATTATTGTCACATGTACTGAGGTACAGTGAAAAACATTGTTTTGCATACTGTCCATAGAGATAATTTCATTACATCAGTGCATTGAAGTAATATGAGGTAAAACAACACAGAATACAGAATAAAGTGTAACAGCTACAGAGAAAGTGCAGTGCAGGCAGACAATAAGGTGCAAGGCCATAACAAGGTAGATTGTGAGGTCAAGGGTCCATCTTATCGTACTAGGGGACGATTCAATATTCTTATAACAGTGGGATAGAAGCTGTCCTTGAGCCTGGTGGTAGGTGCCTTCAGGCTTTTGTATCTTCCGCCTGATGGAAGGGGGAGAAGAGAGAATGTCTGTGGTGGGTGGGGTCTTTGATTATGCTGGCTGCTTTACCGAGGCAGTGAGAAGTGTAGACAGAGTCCATGGAGGGGAGGTTGGTTTCCATGATGTGCTAAGCTCTGTCCACAACTGTGCAGTTTCTTGCGGTCATGGGCAGAGCAGTTGCCATACCAAGCTGTGATGCATCCAGATAGAATGCTTTCTGTGGTGCATCGATTAAAAATTGGTGAGGGTCAAAGGGGACATGACAAATTTCTTCAGCCTCCTGAGGAAGTAGAGGTGCTGGTGAGCTTTCTTGGCCGTGGCATCTATGTGTTTGGACCAGGACAGGCAATTGGTGATGTTCATTCCCAGGAACTTGAAGCTCTTAACCCTCTCGACCTCAGCACCGTTGATGTAGACAGGTGCATGTACGCCGCCCCTTTTCCTGAAGTCAATAACGAGCTCTTTTGTTTTGCTGACATTGAGGGAAAGGTTGTTGTCATGACACCATGTCTCCACAGGCTCTCTATGTACATCAATGCTTCTAAGGGTCCTGCCATTTACTGAATGTTTTCCTCTTGCATTTGACCTCCCAAAATGCAATTCCTCACACTTGTCTGGAAGAAACTCCATCTGCCATTTCTCTGCCCAAATTTCCAACTGACCGATATATTGCTGTGTCATTTGACAACATTCCTCACTATCCACATCCACCAAGGTTCTACCACGTTATTTGAAATCAGACCATCTGATATCTTCAGGATATTAGCAATGTCTTCCACAGTGAAGAATGTAGAACAGTACAGCACAATACAGGCCCTTAAGCCCACAGTGTTGTGCTGACCTTTAAACCTCACCTGAGACTATCTAACCCCTTCCTCCCACATATCCCTTTATTTTAAATTCCTCCATATGCTTATCTAGGAATCTCTTGAATTTGACCAATGTACCTGCCTCCACCACCACCCCAGGCAGTGCATTCCATGCCCCAACCACTCTCTGGGTAAAAAACCTTCCTCTGATATCTCCCTTGAACTTCCCACCAATTACTTTAAAGCCATGCCCTACTTTAAAGGCTGACGCAATAAATCTATTCAATGTTTCTGCCCGTTCTTTCTTTGCAGTTATTCATTCACCACCCTCGTTCTCTAGAGGACCTACGTTTACCTTACCCACCCTCTTACTATTTACATGTACACAAAAACTTTTACTGTTTTTTTTATACTACCATAGAACCATACAGCACAAAACAGGCCCTTCGGCCCACCGTGTCATGCCATCCATCAGACCACCCTCACACTACCTAACCCCTTCCTCCCGCATATCCCTCTATCCCACGTTCCTCCATATGCCTATCCAACAAGCTCTTGAACCTGTTCAATGTATCTGCCTCCACCACCACCCCAGGCAGTGCATTCCATGCACCAACCACTCTTTGGGTGAAAAACCTCTCTCTGACATCTCCCCTGAACTTCCCACCCATAACCTTAAAGCCATGACGTCTCATCTTGAGCATTGGTGCCCTGGGAAGGAGGTGCTGACTGTCTACTCTATCTATTCCTTTCAATATTTTATATACCTCTATCATGTCACCTCTCATCCTCCTCCTTTCCAGTGAATAAAGCCCTAGCACCTTAAGCCTCTCCTCATATTCAATACTCTCCAATCCAGGCAGCATCCTGGTAAATCTCCTCTGCACCCTCTCCAACGCCTCCACATCCTTCCTATAATGAGGCGACCAGAACTGAACACAGTACTCTAAATGTGGCCTAACTAGAGTTTTGTAAAGCTGCATCATAACCTCACGGCTCTTAAACTCAATCCCACGACTTACGAAAGCCAACATCCCATTGGCCTTCTTAACTGCTCTTTCCACCTGTGAGGCAACTTTCAATGAACTGTGAATATGAACCCCCAGATCCCTCTGCTCCTCCACACTGCCAAGTACCTTGCCGTTTACCCTGTACTCTGCCCTGGAGTTTGTCCTTCCAAAGTGTACCACCTCACACTTCTCTGGATTGAACTCCATCTGCCACTTGTCAGCCCAGCTCTGCATCCTATCAATATCCCTCTGTAAGCTCCGACAGCCCTCCACACTATCCACAACACCGTCTATCTGAGTGTCGTCCGCAAACTTACTAACCCAGCCCTCCACCCCCTCATCTAAGTCATCTATAAATATCACAAAAAGTAGAGGTCCCAGAACCAATCCCTGCGGGACACCACTAGTCACTGCCCTCCAATCCGAGGGCACTCCTTCCACCACAACCCTCTGCTTTCTACATGCAAGCCAATTCCTAATCCACACAGCCAAGCTTCCTTGGATCCCTTGGCCTCTGACCTTCTGAAGAAGCCTACCATGAGGAACCTTATCAAATGCCTTACTAAAACCCATGTAAACCACATCCACTGCACTGCCCTCATCAATCTTCCTGGTCACCTCCTCAAAGAACTCTATCAGGCTTGTGAGGCAAGATCTTCCCTTCACAAAGCCATGCTGGCTGTCCCTAATCAGTCCATGATTCTCAAGGTGTTCATAAATCCTATCCCTTAGAATCCTTTCTAACAGCTTACCCACCACAGACGTGAGGCTCACCGGTCTATAATTCCCTGGCCTATCCCTATTACCTTTTTTGAACAAGGGGATCACATTCGCAACCCTCCAATCCTCCGGCACCACCCCCGTAGACAACGAGGACTCGATCCTTACCAGCGGTTCAGCAATCTCCTCCCTCGCCTCTCGAAGCAGCCTGGGGAAAATCCCGTCAGGCCCCGGAGATTTATCTGTCTTAATATTATTTAACAACTTCAACATATCCTCTCTCTTGATATCAACAACCTCGAGAACATTACTCCTACCAGCACTCCCTTCCGCATCATCAAGACCCCTCTCCCTGGTGAATACCGAAGAGAAGTACTCATTGAGAACTTCTCCCACTTCTGTCACCTCCAGGCAAATTCTCCCACCTTTGTCCTTAATCGGACCTACCTTCACCCGAGCCATCCTCCTACCCTTCACGTACTTGAAAAAGGCCTTGGGATTTTCCTTAACCCTACTCGCCAAAGCCTTTTCATGTCCCCTTCTAGCTCTCCTCAGCCCTTTCTTAAGTTCCTTCCTTGCTACCCTATATTCCTCACGGGCCCTGTCTGAACCTTGCTGCTTATACCTCACGTATGTTACCTTCTTCTCCCTAACAAGTCGTTCCACCTCTCTCGTCACCCACGGTTCCTTCACCCTGCCATTCCTTCTCTGCCTCACCGGGACATATTTATCCCTAACATCCTGCATAAGATCCCTGAATATCAACCACATCCCCATGGTACATTTTCCTTCAAAAAGGACATCCCAATTTACACTCCCAAGTTCTCTCCTTATAGCCTCGTAGTTAGCCCTTCCCCAATTGAAAAACCTCTTGTCCTCTCTGCACCTGTCCCTGTCCATGACAATTTTAAAGGTTATGGAGCAATGGTCACTGTCCCCCAAATGCTCACCCACCAATAGATCCTTCACCTGTCCCGGTTCATTTCCTAAAACTAGATCTAACATGGCATTCCCTCTTGTCGGCCTGTCAACATACTGCGTCAGGAATCCCTCCTGGACACACTTAACAAATTCTGTCCCATCTAAACCTTTGGCACTAAGCAGGTTCCAGTCTATATTTGGGAAGTTGAAGTCTCCCATTATAATAACCCTGTTATTTCTGCTTCTTTCCAAACACTGCCTGCCAATCTTCTCCTCTATATCTCTACTGCTACCAGGGGGCCTATAGAATACTCCTAGTAGAGTAACTGCTCCTTTCTTGTTCCTTAACTCCACCCATACGGACTCTAGAGATGATCCTTCTACAACATCCTTCTTTTCCACAGCCGTAACAGTGTCCCTGACCAGTATCGCCTCTTCTCCCCCCTTCCCTATCCCTCTTAAAACACCGAAAACCAGGAATATTCAATAATCACTCCTCTCCTGACGTCAGCCACGTCTCAGTAATAGCCACGATATCATAGTCCCCCATACTTATCCAAGCCCTCAGTTCACCCCCCTTATTCCTGACACTTCTTGCATTTAAGTAAACACACTTCAGTCTATCTACCTTACTACTTTTACAGCCTGTATTCTGCTTCTCCTTCCCCAAAGCCTCTCTACCTGTTTGATCTAACTTTTCCCCATTCCCTTCTTCCTCTGACCTACTCCTCCAGTTCCCTTCCCCCTCACAAACTAGTTTAAACCCTCCTGTACCACCCTAGCAAATCTCGCCGCAAGGATATTGGCTCCCTTCTGGTTCGGGTGTAACCCGTCCTCTCTGTACAGGTCCCACCTTCCCGAGAAGAGATCTCAATGATCCAGAAATCTGAAACCCTCCCTCCTGCACCAACTTCTCAGCCACACATTTATCTGCCACCTCCTCCTATTCCTACCTTCACTATCACGTGGCACTGGCAGCAATCCCGAGATTGCTACCGTTGAGGTCCTGTTCCTCAATTTTCTGAATTTTACTACATGTAAGTTTTTTCAAAATTCATTTTCTCCCTTTTTAGGAGTTTTTTTTTTAGCCCTTTCCTGCTGAATCCTGAAACTTCAGTCCCCTGTTCTACCACAGCCCTCGCCACTTTGTGTACCCTGGTTTTCAATTTAACGTTATCCTCCTTTGTTAACCACGATTGTGCCCCCTTCTCATGCAGTCCCTCTATGATTGAGATAAACTCTTGCTGAGCATCATAGACTGACTGTTTGAGTACCTGCCACCTTCCTCTACTGACTTATAATTGCCCTCATTTAAATGGAAGACACAGGTTATGGACCTGTGTGTTCATCCACAAACTGCATTTGGAATTCTATCATGTTGTGGTCCCTACACCATAGGGGTCTTCAACCACAAGATCCCTTACCAATTCTTCCTCATTACACAACATAGAACACTACAGCACAGTACAGGTTCATTGGCCCACGTTGTTGTGCCGACATTTTATCCTGCTCTAAGATCTATCTCCCACATAGCCCCCTATTTTTCTATCATTCATGTGGCTATCTAAGAGTCTCTTATATGTCCCTAATGTATCTGCCTCCACCACCACTGCCAGCAATATGTTCCACGCACCCACCACTGTGTGGGGGAAAAAAGAACTTGCCTCTGACATTCCTTTCAACTGCTTATCCTTCCTCACAGTCTTTTTACACTCTGCATCTACTTGTACACTAAATGCACCAACCTCTGACCTATCACTCTGGTTTCCATCCCCCTGCCAAACTAGTTTAAACCCTCCCCAACAGTTCTAGTAAACCTGCCCGCAAGAAGATTGGTCCCCCTCCAGTTCAGGTGTAACCCGTTCCTTTTGTACAGGTTGTACCTTCCCAGAAGAGATCCCAATGATCCACAAATCTGAAACCCTGTCCCCTGCACTAACTCCCCAGCCACACATTCATCTACCAAACCAACCTATTCTTACCCTCACTGGCATGTGGCACAGGCAGCAATCCAGAGATTACTACCCTTGAGGTCCTGCTTTTCAGCTTCCTACCTAACTCCCTATATTCCCTCTTCAGGACCTCATCTCTTTTCCTACCTATGTCATTGGTACCAATATGTACCATGACCTCTGACTGTTCACCCTCCCCCTTCAGAATGCTGTGGACCTGATCTGAGACGCCCCTGACCCTGGCACCCAGGAGGCAACATACCATCCAGGAGTCTCTTTCACATCCACAGAATCTCCTGTCTGCCCCCCTTACTATGGAATCCCCTATCACTACCGCTCTCCTCTTCTCCCCCCTTCCCTTCTGCACCACATGATCAGGCTCAGTGGCGGAGACCTGGTCACTGCAGCTTTCCCCTGGTAGACTCCCACCCCACTCCCCCAACAGTATCCAAAGCGGTATACCTGTTATTGAGGGGAACAGCCACAGGAGTACTCTGCACTACCTGCCTATTCTCTGTCCTTCTCCTGACAGTCACCCAGCTACCTGCCTCCTGCAGCCTCAGAGTGACTGCCTCCCTGTAGCTCATGTCTATGAACTCTTTGTTCTTCCGTAGGAGCCAAAGGTCATCCAGTTGCAGCTCCAGTTCCCTAACATGGTCTGTAAGGAGCTGCAGCTGGATGCACCTCGTGCAGATGTAGTTATCAGGGAGACTGGATGTCTCCCAGAACTCCCACATCTAACAAGTTGAACACACCACTGACCCTGGAGCCATTCTAATTACTCTGGCCTGGCACCAAAGGAAAAATCAAAGAAAAAGAAACTTACCAGAGACTTACCTTCACCTCTTGAGCCAAAGCCTCAGTCCCCCACTCTAACCCTGTCCATTGCAACAATGGCTGCTCCCAAAATGGCTGCTCTACTGCTACCTGCCTTCCTTTTATTTGCTGCTGTTAATAAGCCAATCAACTGGTAACAATTTGCAAATGTACCTCGCTTAGACTCTTGCAAGGTGAAACTCACAAGCACCCGCACAGAGATTCTCCCCTTTTCAAAGGTCCCACTCCAAATCTGGCTCCAACTCCCAACTCTGCAAGGTGAAACTCACATCCAAAATAGCCTGTCCCCAGGTACAGTCCACACATACTGCTCGAAAAATCAAATCCTGACACATTCCACAAATTCTTCTTCTCCAGTACTCTCGCCAGTATGGTTCATCCCATCAATGTATGGGTTAACCTCTCCCATGATATTTGCCGTTCCCTTCAAACACGTGCTTTTATTTCCCTATTTATCTCAGATGTATTGAGAGGTCACATTGTGGGGGTCTGTCGACCACTCCCATCTGTGTCTTCCTTCCCCTGCTGTTCCTGACTTCAGCCTCAACTGATTCCACATCACTGTCCACTGCCTCTATATCACAACTCAGCACTGCTCTGGTACCTCCTTGATGAAGGACACCACCCCATTTCCTTTCACCTTTAGAACATCACTACAATGTTACTACAATCCTGTAATAGATATGATGGTGTCTTTCTATGACAAGTCCATGCTACCTTTCATTTATTATTGAGGATGAGAAGACAGTGGTCAGGGCCTTGGTAAATCCTCCCAGACAACACTGCTTGTTTTCCTGCCAAGATCACTCCCGTCTTTCCACATTGGCACCACCCTTTTCTCCAGTGAAGACAGATTCACGGTCCAGCTTTAGTTCTCTAGCCTCAAAAGAAGACAATTGTGGAGTTCCACAGCCTGGAAGGAGGCGATTCAGATGACCCCCTCTCTTCAGTTCCTGTGTGCTCGTCCACGAAGAGAGTTTCTCTTCCAACACGCTCTCAGACAGTGAGTTTGATCTCAGTGCATAGAACAGCGCAGAACAGGCCCTTCAGTCCCGATGTGCCAAACTAATTCAGCTAATGACACCTAATCCCTTGCCTGCACATGGTCCATATCCCTCCATTCTCTGCAAGTGGTGGTATTTCCTATTGCCCTTGTCCTTGTTAGAGGTAGAGGTTATGGGTTTGGGAGGTGCTGTTGGAGTAGCCTCGGTGACCAATTGCACCTTCACCAGCTGGAATTCTGTGATTCAAGAAGATGATTCACCAACACCTTCTCAAGAGCCATTAGGGATGGACAATAAAGGTTGACCTTGTCAGTGACACCCAGATACCAGAAATTAATAACTGCAAACATTTGACTGAGAGAGTTGTTCACAGGTAAAAGAGGTGTCTGAGCAATTGTCCATGTTCTTTTACATTTTAACTGAGTGAGTCACGAGATTGTTGTGAAGTCAGTATTGCCAGCTCATTGCTCGGTCTGGGAAGGGAAAGCTGCTTCAAGGTCTACTGTTTGGATGCAATTTGGTTCTAACATCTACTATCTCTTGGTTTCAGTTCCTGTGTGGAGGGTGAACTGATTTGCACCAATCACCCCTGTGCTGGTAAGTATGTGCACTGGCCTGAGGTCTGTGGTACGTGGCTGACCAGTGAAACAATTGGCAGCAAGGTGATGGTAATGGCTTTTCCAAATGACACTGTGAAAAGGCAGTCTGTATGGTTTCATGAAGGGAAGTTGAGAAATCTGATGGATTTTTTTGAAGATACAGTATAACCAGCAGAGTAGATAATAGGGAACCAGTGGGTGAAGTATGTCTGTAATTTCAAAAACCATGATATAGTCATGGAGTCATAGAACCATACAGCTCAGAAGCAGGCCCTTCAGCCCACCTCGTCCATGCTGACCATGATACCTGTCTACACTGATCTCATTTTGCCTACATTAGGCCCATATTCCTCTACTTTCTTATCCAAGTACCTGTCTAAATGCCTTTTGAACTGTCATCTCTGACAAAAAGGTTACATGAAGTAAGGACTCAAAGGGTTGGAGATAACACATTAGCAAGGAAAGAGGATCAGTTAAAGGACTGAAAAAAGAATGGGAGGTTGGTAGATTCTTATCAGTGTGTATCACAGACATCATACTGAATCTTCAGTTCTTCAGAATTTGTACTAAAGAAAATAAAACACTGCAAATAAGAAACAGAAGATCTTGGAAACAGCAGGTCAGGCCGCATCTGTAGAAAGAGAAACACTTATTCAGAACTTGGAAAGAGAGAAGACAAAGTTATTAGTTGCTAAGGAGGAAGGAATATCTGTTATCGGGTGAGACCAGATAGGTTAATGTGGCAGTTAGGAGCACTGTCATGTTGTGATGCTAATTACAGGACTGTGGGACATGCCCAGCAGCCCAGGGTATTCTAGTTGAGAGAGAAGAATTGAGCCAAAATTGCAGACGGCTGACAGGCAGAAACAGCCAGTTCTGATGCAGACAGGAAGAACAGAGTTACCTAAAGCTAGAGAATTTGATTCTGAGTCCAGAAGGCTGCAACGTGCCCAGTCAGAAGATGAGGTGTTGTTACCCAAGCTTATGTTGCTTCTGGTTATAATGGGACAGACAGAGAGGTCAATGTGGGAGTGGATGGAGAAAAAGTGGCAGGCAACCAGGATCTCACCTGTGGATTGAATGCAGCTGCTCTACAAAGCAACTACTCTATCGTGCTTGGTTTTATATCCATGATTTAGATGAGAAGACAGAACAAGATGTATCAAAATTGGCAAATGATACAAATCTAAATGGGAGAGTGAACTCTGAGGAGGATGCAGAGGGAATGTGGACAGGTCAGTAAGTTGGCAGCACAGTGCCATATGAAGTGGAAAAGGCAGTCTGTTTCACTCTGGTAGTGAGGATAGAAAGATAGTAGGTCTTTAACTGGTGAGTACCACATTTTCACCGCAGTAGACACGGTCTTCTCCCTAGTAAAACAGATACTGTAGGTACTATAGTGGTATAACATTAACTGCATATTACACATACCACACACATGTAAGTTGCTCACCACATTCGGTTATAATTTACTTGGTCTGCTTGCTCATCAAAAATGGTCAAACACAGTCAGTAATGCCGTTCTATCTTAGTATTTGTAAAGAGACTTGTACACATACAAAACATTACTCCCCATTTTTTGAAAGAAAACGTTTGCAATCTACCCATTACCTTGATTTTCAAGTTAAATTTACATATTGCACTTGAACTTATTGATTAAATCTTTGGAGAAGTTTCCATGGTCTCTGGGATCTTACAGATACTGAAAGTATTCAACAAGGAAGTGAAAGCTGAGTGAGGAGTCAGCCACTCAGGAAGAGATGGAAAGACAACACTTCACCGAGGGGATGATGAATCTGTACAATTCCCTGCCCAAGAGGGATGTGGAAGCTCAATTGCTGAGTATATAAAAAAAGTAGCAAGGAAGTTAAGGGATAGAACTGGAAAGTGGCGCTGAGGTGTAAGATCAGCCGTGATGTTACAAAGTCATAGAGTCGTACAGTAAAGGAACAGGCCCTTCAGCCCGCCATGCCAACTATCAAGTAACCCACTTACATCAGTCCCGTTTATCAGCATTTAGCTTGTAGTTTTCTATGAGTTGTCAGTTCAAGTGCTTGTCTGGATAAAATGAATGATAGGGCCCTAAGGAGTATCAAAGAACAGAAGGACATTAGTGTTCAAGTCCAAAGATCCATGAAGGTGGCAGCAGAGGTAGTAAAGATGGCATACAGAATGCTAGCCTTCATTAGCTGGGTATAGAATTTAGGAAGGTTATGATACATCTTTATAAAGCATTGGTAAGGCCACATCTGGAATATTGTATGTACATATGGTCACCACAGTATAGAAAGGACATAATTGCTCTGGAGAGGGTGCAGAGGAGATTCATCAGGACGTTGCCTGGGATGGAGTGTCTCCATGTAAGGAGAGACTGGATGAACTGAGTTTGTTTTCCTCGGAGCAGAGGAGGCTGAGGGGAGACCATAGCGTTACAGAGGATGGAAACAGGCCCTTCAGCCCAACTCGTCCATGCCGATCAATTTGCCTACTGAGCTAGTCCCATTTGCCTGCATTTGGCCCATATCCCTCTAAAGCTTTCCTATCCATGTACCTGTCCAAATGCTTCTTAAACATTGTAATTGTACCCACCTCTACCACTTCCTCGAGTGGTCCGTTCCACATACCCACCACCCTCCATGTGAAGAAGTTGCCCCTCAGGTCCCCTTTCAATCTTTCCCCTCTTACCTTAAACCTGTGCTCTCTAGTGGAGGGGTAAATTCCTGCAGATGACAGTAGTAACCCATGCTCCATAGCAGAGGAATCTATAACCAGAGACCATAAGTTTAAAGGAAGGAATCAGAGATTTCAAGGGGTTAAACGGAAGAGTTGTTTTCACCCAAAGGGTGGTTGGAATTCAGAATGCTTTGCATGGGAGGTTGGTGGTGGCAGAGACTTTCACAACATTTCAGTATCGAGATGAACATTTGAATCACCAAGGCAGAGAATGCTGCTAAATGGGATTGGTGTAAATAAGTACTGATAGGTGGCATGGGATTGGTGGGCTGATGGGCCTTTTTCTACGTATTTTCAGCTTTAGTCTAATCAATTGAAATTATTTGAGCTAAATTGAAAAGGTCACAATTACAATTATAGAGGGAGGTTCCCACTTGCAGTACCTTGTTTACCAGCTCACCTGAAACTACAAGCTTCAACTAAAAACCAGCCAGCAAGTATTTAACTGTAAATTAGCATCAACTATTAACAGGATAAATTTGACAGGATAAATTTGACAAAATAAATATACAGTTACCCTCACTCACCAAAGCCTGCAGTATGACCCCACTGCATTCTGAGAACCAAAGTGGAAAAACTACACGAAGATCTGTCATGTGGAAAATGTTAGAATCTATTATTAAAAACAAAATATCAAGGCACTTAGAAAAATTCAAGGTAATCAGGCAAAGGCAATGTGGTTTTGTGAAAGGGAGATCATGTCCTTTGAATAGATGAGCTGTGGTAAAGGGGAACTGTTTATATTACATCCTTTAGATTTCCAGAGACATTTGATAAGGTGCCACGTCAAAAGTTATTGTGGAAAATAAAAGCTCATGGTGTAGGAGGTAACACATTGGATTGGATGGAAGATTGGCTGACAAACAAAGAAGGGCAAAAATAATCAATGCTGGGGCTCAACTATTTACAATTTATATAAGTGGACGAAGACACCAAAGGTGCAGCTGCTGAATTTGTTGCTGACAAAAAGATAGATGGAGAAATACACTGTGAGGAGGACATAATGGGATAGAGATTGATTTTCACCTTGCAGAGTCAGGAGTTGGAGCGGGACCTTTGAAAAGAGGTGAGTTTCTGTGCGTGTGCTTGTGAGTTTCACTTTGCAACAGTCTAAACAAGGCACGTTTGCAAATTGTTACCAGTTGATTGGCTGATTAACAGGACGAAATAAAAGGAAGGTAGGTCCTGTATAAGCCGAGCGACCATTGTTGCAGTGGGCCGGTGTTAGAGTGGGGGACTGAGGCTTCGGCGAGAAGAGGCGAAGGTAAGTTTCTTTCTTTGGGGTTCCCTTTAGTACCAGGTCAGAGTAGTTAGAATGGCTCCAGGGTCAGTGGTGTGTTCATCTTGTGAGATGTGGGAGTTCTGGGAGGCATCCAGTCTCTCTGATAACTACATCTGCACGAGGTGCATCCAGCTGCAGCTCCTTACAGACCGGGTTAGGGAACTGGAGCTGCAACTGGATGACCTTTGGCTCCTACGGAAGAACAAGGAGTTCATAGACATGAGCTACAGGGAGGCAGTCACTCTGAGGCTGCAGGAGGCAGGTAGCTGGGTGACTGTCAGGAGAAGGATGGAGACTAGGCAAGAAGTGCAGAGTACCCCTGTGGCCGTTCCCCTCAATAACAAGTATACCACTTTGGATACTGTTGGGGGGGGGGGGGGAAACGACCTACCAGGGAAAAGCCGCAGTGACCAGGTCTCTGGCACTGAGCCAGGTTGTGTGGCACAGAAGGGAAGGAGGCAGAAGAGGAGGGTGGTAGTGATAGGGGGTTCCATAGTGGGGGGGGGGGGGGCAGACAGGAGATTTTGTGGACATGAAAGACACTCCCGGATGGTATGTTTCCTCCCGGGTGCCAGGATCAGAGATGTCTTGGATTGGGTCCACAGCATTCTGAAGAGGGAGGGTGAACAGTCAGAGGTCGTGGTACGTATTGGGTCCAGTGATATAGGTAGGAAAAGAGATGAGGTCCTGAAGAGGGAATATAGGGAGTTAGGTAGGAAGCTGAAAAGCAGGACCTCAAGGGTAGTAATCTCTGGATTGCTGCCTGTGCCACATGCCAGTGAGGGTAAGAATAGGTTGATTTGGCAGATGAATGTGTGGCTGAGGAGTTAGTGCAGGGGACAGGCTTTCAGATTTGTGGATCATTGGGATCTCTTCTGGGGAAGGTACGACCCGTACAAAAGGAACAGGTTACACCTGAACTGGAGGGGGACCAATATTCTTGCGGGCAGGTTTGCTAGAATTGTTGGGGAGGGTTTAAGCTAGTTTGGCAGGGGGATGGGAACCAGAGTGATTGGTCAGAGCTTGCTTCATTTAGTGTGTAAGTAGATGCAGAGTGTAGAAAGGATAGGCCTTTGAAAGGGCAGAATTGCAGTCAGTTGGATGGGTTGAAGTGTGTCTGCTTTAATGCAAGAAGTATCAGGAACAAGGGTGATGAACTCAGAGCGTGGGTAAGTACATGGAACTATGACGTGGTGGCTATTACAGAGACTTGGCTGTCCAAAGGGCAGCAATGGCTGCTGGATATTCCGGAGTTTGGATGTTTCAAAAGGGATGGGGGTGGAGGTAAAAGAGGTGAGGGAGTGGCTTTGCTGATCAGGGTCAGTGTCACAGCTGTAGAATGGGTGGACGTCCTGGAGGATCGTCCACTGAGTCAGTGTGGGTGGAAGTCAGAAACAGGAAGGGAGCAATCACTCTATTGGGAGTATTGTAGTGAGTTCCAGATATCAACAAGTTCCAGATCTCTGTGTAAAGAAAATTACCCCTCAGATCCCCTTTTAAAACTCACATTAAACCCTGTGTCATCTGAGCTGTTGGGCAAAAATAAAAAGGAATGAGGTGAATTGGAGAGATCTTTCAAAATACTGGCATGAACATGATGATCTGGTTTGGTATTGTCACTTCTGTGGTAGGATATTTAAAAGGTACTTGGACAGGTACGTGGATAGGAATGGGACAATGCAGGCAAATTGGACCGGCTTAGATGGGCATCTTGGTCAGCAAGGACCAGTTGGGCTGAAATGCCCGTTTCTGTGCTGTATAACTGTAGAGCTTTGATCTGATCTATTGGTTGTGAGATCACTGTGTGTGTAGTCTCTGTGCTGTAGTTTCGCTGGGCTGACAGCTCACATTTTTCCACTCACATTGGCTATAATGATAAGGTGTTTTCCTCTCTGCAGTGGATGGAGAATGGTGTCCCTGGTCTCCATGGACACCTTGCTCCAAAACATGTGGTGCGGAGTCGACTTCACGGTACCGTTCCTGCGCCTGTCCAGAGCCACGGAACAATGGAACAATGTGTGAGGGAACGGAACAAGTTCATGGAAACATTGGCCTGCAAATCGCCATGGAACGCTGCCCCTCTGTGTCCTTCTGCCCAGGTACCTATGAGGATTCATCATGAAGGAGCAAAGGAAGATTTCAGAAAGCCTGGGGCAAGAGGGTGGATGATTAAAGTGGGCAAATCAGTGGGGATTTGATACTCTGACTGTGGAACAGGGGTAGGAATGGAATGTGTGTGTGAGAGAGATAGGAATGGAACGTGGAGAGCTGACAGAGGAAAGAGAAGGGGCCAGGCAGAAGAAGAATAATTCTGGTGAGAGACAAAAAGAAATAGGAGAGCGATAGAGATGGGGAGGAGTGTTGGCAGAGTGAGGAGCCAGGTAACGGAGGAAGAGGGACGGGGGGGAAGAGAAGAGAGGGAAAGACACGTAGAGAGAGAAAGTGGAGCAGGGAGACGCGAGTGAGACAGATCACTATATTACCATACTGGTTGTGCATGGACTGACTCTCTGCACCGGTGTTTGCTTTCTACCCTTGCAGTGGACGGTGCCTGGAGTCCATGGTCAGTGTGGTCAGAGTGTGATGGATGTGTGGGTGTGTCAGTGCGAGCCCGGAGGTGTAACAGTCCACCACCACGATTTGGAGGCTCACAGTGTCCAGGCGAGGCCGAGCAGAGCCGAGCGTGTCACAACAATTCCACTCTGTGCACAGGTCTGTACAAATCACTCATGGGGAGGGGGGGGGGGCACGTGTAGACAGGAGAGCTGGACAAAGGGAGGGAGAGAGACCAAAGCCCAAAAAACTTACCTGTGCTTAGTTTCCAGAGTAAGAATCAAAATCAGGTTTATTATCACTGACTTGTATGATGTGAAATCTGTTGTTTTGCTGCAGCAGTACAGCACAAAGACATAAAAATCTATAAATTACAAAAATAAGTAAATAATGTAATTAAAATAAGGAATAACGAGGTAATGTTCATGGACCATTCAGAAATCTGATGGCAGAGGAGAAGCAGCTGTTCCTGAATTGTTGAGTGTGGGTCTTCAGGCTCCTCCCAAAATGTAGAAGAAGAGGGCATGTCTGGATGGCGCAGGTCCTTATGATGGATAATGCTTTCTGGAGGCACCACCTCTTTAAGATGTCCTCAGTGGTAGGGAGGGTTGTGCCTGTGATGGAGCTGGCTGAGTCCACAACCCTCTGCAGCCTCTTGCGATCCTGTGGATTGGAGCCTCCATACCAGGTGGTGATGCAACCATTCAGAATGCTCTCCACCATACATCTGTAGAAATTTGTAAGAGTCTTTAATGACACACCAAATGTCTTCAAGCACCTAATGAAATAGACCCACTGGCATGCCTTCTTCATGATTACATCAGTGAGTTGGGCCCAGGATAGATCCTCCGAGATGTTGATGCCCAGGGACTTGAAGCTGCTCACCCTTTCCACCGCTGACTCCTCAATGAGGACTGGTGTGTTTTCTCCTGATTTCCCCTTCCTGAGGTGTTCAATCATTGGTCTTGCTTATGTTGAGTGTGAGGTCATTGTGACACCACTCAACCAGCTGATCCATCTCATTCCTGTAAGCCTCCTTGTTGCCATCTGAGCAACATCTGAACAACATTTTGAAAAGCACTCTCAAGAGGTCATTCCAAAATAAGCAGCACTGTTGCAATACTGGGAGTGTTGCAGGCATGCTTGTTGCTCCAGTGTGGGAAGGTGCAGGCAGAGTCACCACAGGGTGATGTTGGGGGATCTGCTCAGGCTTCTGAAGGGCAGTGGAGCAGGAAGCAGCCTCCCTGTGAAAGAAAACGCAATCTCTGTCCCTCTCACTGTGTCTCTCTCTCTCTCACCTTCTCTCTTTCTCATTTTCACTTTGTCTTTATTTCTCTTTTTCCCTCTTTCAAAAACACAAGAGGGCAGGAGTACGTGACTTGGCCCCTCAAGCCTGACCTGCCATTCAATGTGATAATGGCTGATCTATGCTGGCCTCAACTCGTCTTCTGTGCCAGTTCCCAATAACCTTCAGTTCCTCAATCTTTCAAATATTTATTTATCTCCACCTTTAAATACCTCTGATCCAGCCTCCACCACCCTCAGGTCAGAGAATTCCAGAGATTCACCATATCTGAGAGAAATTTCTGTGCATTTAAATGACCAGTCCCTTATCTTGTAATTATGTCCTCTTGTGCGTAACTCTATTACTAGTGAAAACACCTCAACATCTACCCTATCAAGCCCCCTTAGGACCTTGTGTGTTTGAATGTCACCCCTCATTCTTCTGAACTCCAAGGAATAGAGCCCCAAACTGTCCAGCCTCTTTTGATAGGACAGCCCTCTCATCCCAGGAGTTACCCTGGGGAATCTCTTTTGGACTTCCCCCAGTGCTACTATACTTATTTTTCAGTAAGGTGACCAAACCTGTGCACGGTGCTCCAGGTGAGGCCTCGCCAACACACTGTAAAACTGGAACAAAAACTCCCTGTTCTTAAACCCCAACCTCTTTGCAATAAAGGACAACATGCTGTTTGCCTTTTTAAAACTTTATTTAAACAGCAGGGCCACAGACCCTTCTGGCCCAATGACCCCACACCGCCCAATTACACCCATGTTAACCTGCTAACCCGTGCGTCTTTGGAATGTGGGAGGAAACCGGAGCACCCGGAAGAAACCCACGCAGACATGGGGAGAACGTACAAACTCCTTACAGACAGCGGCCAGAATTGAACCCCAATCACTGGTGCTGTAATAGTGTTACGCTAACAGCTATGCTACTGTGCTGCCCTTCTTAACTACTTGTTGGACCTTAAATTTTATTTACAGCATGATAATAGGCCCTTTCGGCCCAACGAGTCCACGCCGCCCATTTTAAACCCCAAATTAACCTACCCGTACATCTTTAGAATGTGGGAGGAAACTGAAACACCCGGAGGAAACCCACGCAGACACAGGAGAACGTACAAACTCCTTACAGACAGCGACGGGAATCGAACCCCGATCGCTGGGGCTGTAATAGTGTCGCAATAACCGCTGCACTTTGTGTTTCATGTGTGTAACTTTTTGTGTTTCATGCACTAGAACACTGAGATCCCTCTGGACTTCACTCACTTTTAGTCTGTCCCCATTTAGATAATAATCTACCTTTTGATTCCCCTTACTGAAGTGCATGACTTCACACTTCCTCACATTAAACTCCATTTGCTGTGTTCACTCAATTGATCTATATCCCATTGCAGAATCAGTGTCTCACCACATGTCCTTGCACCAATTTTCATATCTATCAACTGTCCCTGTCACATCTTCAAAGAATTCAAGCACATTTTTCAAATATTATTCACCTTTTAGAAAACCATGTTGGCAAGGTTTGATTATATTTCAGCTTTTCTAAATGATCTGTTATTTTCTCTTTAATTATTGACTCTAACACCTTGCGAACAATAGATGTTAAACTAACAGGCTATGGTTTTCTTTTCAACAAGGGAATCGGGTTTGCTATTTTCTAATCTTCTGGCACCCTCCCAGAATATAATGAGTTTTAAAAATCTCAGCAGCCACTTCCTTTAAAACCCTCAGATGCAAACCATTAAGTCCTGGTGATCTGTCTGCCTTTAGCCTGGTGAGTTTCTCTAATGGGAGAGAAGGGTTAGATAGATCTTAGAACTGGATGAAATGTCGGCACAACATTGTGGGCCAAAGGGCCTGTACTGTGTTATGTTCTATGTAATACTTCATCCTCTTGTGATTGGGATGTTTATAGGTTTCTCCCCATATGTGAAATTAGCCTAACCCTAACCCTAACCCATCTGTTATCTTAAGGATATTAGCAATGCTTTACACAGTGAGAACTGATGTCGTAAGTTTATTAAACATATCTGTCCGTTCTTTGCTTGCTGTTATTCATTCACCAGCTTTGTTCTCTAGAGGCCCCACATTTACCTTACCTGCCCTCTTTCTACTTATATATCCACAGAAACTTTTACTATTTGTTTTTACACTACATCTAAATTTTCTCCCAGGTTATTAATTCACCAGCCTCGTTCTCTTGAGGTCCCTCACTTACCTTGGCAATTTCTTATCTCCTGTTCTGAGATTGTGACCCCTTATTCTAAACTTCAGTGAACACTTATGAATACAGGCCGAGTCAAGCCAATCTCTCCTCATGCGACAGTCCCATTATCCCAGGAATCAGTCTGGTGAAGCTTCACTGCATTCCCTCAATGGCAAGTATATCCATCCTCGGGTAAGGAGAATAAAACTGTGCACAATATTCTAGGCATGATCTCACCAAGGCCCCAGACAATTGTGGCAAGTTATTCTTACTCCTATACTCAACCTCCTGCAATGAAGGGGAGAGGACACAGATCACTTCCCAGAAATGGTGCCAAACTAAGAGTCTAATGAAAAGGAGGAATTAAAGGAAATTAATATCAGTAGCAAAAATAGTGCTGGACATATTAATTAACTTCAGGAGTTCGTAATTGACATCCCAGAGTATTACGAGGTGTGGTTAGGAGCTGGACAATCTGGATCTGTCGTCTGGTTCCTCTCAAAGAAGGGGTTTGGACTCCAGTCTGGGTCTCCCCTTTCGTCACTCAGAGTAGGAATGTGGTCTGAAGGTTGGCTCCAGGTCTGCCTTCTGGGGACACATGGCGAGGGACATGGTTTGGGGATGGTGCCATGTAGGTGTGTCCTCTGGTCACAAGGAGGGAGTATGATTTGGGGCTGGGCTCTAGTGTGTGTCTATAATTTGATTGGTCACTCACAGGAAGGGGGTGTGGTTTGGGGCTGTGTTCCCGTTGGTATCTATCATTTGGTTGGTCACTGATAGGGAGGGGTGTGGTTTGGGGTTGGGTCCACTGATTGTTCACTCTTGTCCACAGACTGTGCTGGGGACCAGGTCTTGCTCTCCTGTGGTCGGACGTGTCCTCGATCCTGCGATGACCTCTCTCCAGATGTACTTTGTCTGGATGATGTTGTTCCCAAAGCAGATCCTGACTCCATTTGCCGGCCATCATGTGGTTGTCCCGCTGACCTGCTGCTGCAGAATGGGTCGTGTGTTCCTCGTAGGGAGTGTCAGTGTAAGTCTCGAGGTAAGTGAAGGGTAACTGTGCATCAAGCATCACAACTCTGTCATGGTCAGGACAGTGTGAACTCTCAGTATCTGACAGTGTGGGAGTGGGCCCCACCCTCTGCTCTGAGTAATCCTACAGCATGGGGACTAGTGTCCACCATTCAGACAGTGCTCATCACAGGTTAACCACCCTTAGGTGAAGAAATTCCTCCTGATCTCCCTGTGGCAAGTCATCCTCAACCACCGATCCAACGGTCGTTGCAAACCATTCTCCTGATTACAGTTTTAAAGTGAGATCCTGAGACATTTATACAAGGAGGCAGGGTGGTAGTTTGGAATGTTTGTTGACTTCCCATTTTCCTCTCACAGACATTAGTGCGAACAGCAGCTGGAGCCTGTACCCAGGCGCTGGTGACTGGATATACACAGCAGCTGGAGACAGCAGAGACACTGAGTGCAGCAACTGGTGAGACTTGCTATGGTGTCCCATCACTTCCCTTCAAAACTCCACCTCACCTTCTCCCCACCTCCAGGACACCTCTCATCCCAGGTCATCTGTTCTTTGCTGGGGGCCATCAGACAGTCTCTTCGGGATCATGGCCCTTCCCAGGAAACTGGACTCTCCGCAGGGACACCAGCCATTCCCCAGGGATATGTTCCTCTCTAGGGCTGCTATCCTGGGTTTCTTTTCCCTCTCCTGGATTTATTCTGGTTCTAATAACTTCTCCCTGGGACCAATAGCTCCTCCCCTTTCATCACCTCCTGCCCTTTCACCACTGTTCCTTCCCTGGAACCACTAGCCTTTCCTCTGGGGACTACCACAACCCCAGAACTGCTAACCTCCTTGCTAGTCACACTGATCCTTCCTTGGGATTTTCCCCTTAAGCAACACAAACCTTTTCCCTGGAGCCACTACCTTTGCCCTCGGGACTGCTGCTCCTCCCTTGGGAACGCCGAGTCCCACCCCCTGAACTCCATCCCTCTGTTGGCTCTCCTTGCCTGATCTAATCTCCTCTCTTGCAGCACATGTGTTAATGGGAAACTAGATTGTTCCCCACACCCTAGCTGTCGGCTGGATGGGGGTTGGAGTCCGTGGGGTCCCTGGATGCCATGCTCGGAGTCCTGTGGAGGGGGTTCCCAGCAACGTGTGCGGGAGTGCGACAGTCCGAGGCCCCAGAACGGTGGTACACTGTGCTTGGGAAGTGCCAGCCAGAGCAGGGAATGTAACACGAAGAACTGTGGAGGTAAGGCTTGGGAGCTCCATCCCAACATGGGACCACCATAACAAATCACAACACGGAACCACAGAAAACTGGATTTACACCATAACATGCCACATGAGCTCCACCACAACACAGAGTTACACCACAACATGCCACACAGGAGGTGTGTGTAACACACCACACTGGAGTTCCACTGGAACACTTCAGACAGAGGCTCTGTCACTTCATGCCACACTAAGTTAGGTTATAAAGGTGTTAGTTCTGACTTCTGGATTTTATGCCATTGTAGCCGAACGCGACGCATTCCCGAAAGGAAAACTCGGAGATGTTGTGGCTGAATCGGAGCACACTTTACTGAGTGAAGCAAAATGCACGCGTGCGCAAAGCTACCCGAGAGCCCCTCCGGCGGACATGATGTCAGGATCCCACCGGAAGCCCCGCCCCGCAGTTAGCTCGCGACGCACTGCTGCACGTCCGCCCGCGGCCGCCAATGGCTGTTCGAGTCCCATAAGTACAGGCCGCTACACCATCCCCCCCGAAGCGTCCATCGGGGGCATGGGACCCCCAGTCTGTGTGTCCCTCTTGGGTGGCCTGCCCTGTCGGGGCGGTGAGGGTACCTTCACCAGCTGTTCAATGTCCAAATGTGCTGGTTTGAGGTAGTCCACCGTAAAAGTCTCTTCATGGCCACCCACCTCCACGATATGCGGAGATCCATTGTGTCGGAGCACCATGAAGGGTCCCTCATACGGCCTCTGCAGCGGTGACCTGCACATGCCCCTGCGGATGAAAATGTACTCACAGTCCCGGAGGTCCTTAGGGATAAATGATGGTGTAGTGCCATGTCTGGAGGTGGGAACCGGTGCCAGGGTCCCTACCTTGTCCCGTAGCCTCATCAGCGCTTTCGCCGGCGTCCCTGCTGGACCTTGGGCCTCTGGCACGAACTTGCCTGGGGCCGTCAGGGGAGCGCCGTAGACCAACTCCACCAAGGAGGTGCCCAGGTCCTCCTTGGGGGCCGTGCGGATGCCCAGTAAAACCCAGGGGAGCTCATCTGTCCAGTTGGGCCCCTGAGGCGCGCCATCAGGGCTGATTTGAGATGCCTGTGGAACCGCTCGACCAAACCGTTGGACTGGGGATGGTACGCCGTGGTGTGATGTAACCGGGTGCCCAAGAGCTGAGCCAGTGCTGTCCACAGGCCTGAGGTGAACTGTGCCCCTCTGTTGGAGGTAATGTCCACTGGGAGTCCGAACCTGGCGATCCAGTTTGCGATGAGCATCCTGGTGCAGGATTTGGTGGATGTGTCTGTTAGCGGCACGGCCTGCAGCCATCTGGTGAACCTGTCGACCATGGTAAAGATATACCTTGTGCCCTGGGAGACGGGCAGGGGGCCAACGATGTCCACGTGGATGTGCTGAAACGTCCCGAGCATCAGCTGGAACTGCTGGAGGGGGGCCTTCACGTGTCACTGGACTTTGGCGGTCTGGCAGTGTACACAGGTCCTGGCCCAGTGTCTGACCTGCTTGTGCAAACTGTGCCAAACAAATTTGTCCGCTACCAATTTGATAGACGCCCGGACGGACAGGTGGGCCAGGCCATGTAGCGTGTCGAAAACCCGTCGCTTCCATACTGCTGGTACCACAGGCTGGGGTCTGCCAGTAGACGTGTCGCACAGGAGCTGAAACGCAGTTGGGCCGACGGGGACGTCCTCCAACTGGAGCCCCGAAACGGCAGTGCGGTAGGCCAGGATCTAAGTGTCCGCCTGTTGTGCCTGTGCCAGCGCCGTGTAGTCGACCCCTGGAGATGAGATGGTCACTGAGTGGATGTGGGGGCGAGACAGCGTGTTGGCGACCATGTTGTTCTTCCCTGCGATGTGGCGGACGTCCATGGTGAACTCCGAAATAAAGGAGAGGTGCCTCTGCTGCTGAGCCGACCATGGGTCCGATACTTTTGCAAGGGCGAAGGTGATGGGCTTGTGGTCTGTATATATGGTGAAATCCCATCCTTCGAGGAAATACCGGAAGTGCCAGATAGCCAGGTAGAGCGCTAGCAACTCCCTGTCGAAAGTGCTGTATTTAACCTCTGGTGGTTGCAGGTCCCAGCTGAAAAAGGCGAGCGGTCACTACTGGCCCTTGATGAGCTGCTCCAGGACTCCGCCGACCGCTGTGTCGGAAGCGTTGACTGTGAGCGCCGTGGGCACATCGATTCTGAGGTGTACCAGGAGGATCACTTTCGCCAACGCTCCTTTGGTCCGCTCGAAAACCTCCGTGGACTCCACGTCCCATGCCACCTCTTTGGCTTTGCCAGTCGTCAGACCGAACAAGGGCCAAGATGCACGCCGCCACTGGCACGAACCAATGATAGAAATTTACCATCCCCACAAATTCTTGCAGGCCCTTGACCGTGCTGGGTCTGGGGAAATGGCAGATGGCCTGGACTTTGTCCGGTAGTCGGGTGGCACCATGCTGGCTGACCCTGTGGCCCAAGAAGTCAATTTCCGTCAGCTCGAATTGGCATTTCACCGGGTTGATTGCCAGTCCGTGGTCACCCAGGTGCTGGCAGAGTTGGGGCAAATATGCCATGTGCTCTTTGCTTGACTTGCTGGCCACCAGGATATCGTCTAGGTAGATGAAGATGAAATCCAGGCCTCGCCCTACCGAGTCCATAAGCCTCTGGAAAGTCTGGGTGGCATTCTTGAGGCCGAAAGGCATCCTTAGGAATTCGAACAACCCGAAGGGGGTGATGATGGCTGTCTTGGGCACCTCGTCGGGGTGTACAGGGATCTGATGGTACCCCCAGACTAGGTCGATTTTCGAAAAGATGGTCGCCCCATGCAGGTTCGCCGTGAAATCTTGGATGTGGGGCACTGGGCATCGGTCGGCAGTTGTGGCATCATTGAGTCTCCTGTAGTCCCTGCAGGATCTCCACCCTCCTGTGGACTTTGATACCATGTGTAGTGGAGATGCCCATGGGCTGTCTGAGTGACAGATGATCCCCATCTCCTCCATCTTCCAAAACTCCTCCTTGGCGAGGTGGAGCTTGTCGGGTGGGAGCCTATGGGCTCAGGTGTGCAGTGGTGGTCCCTGTGTGGGGATGTGGTGTTGCACGCCGTGCTTGGGACCGGTAGTGGAGAACTGCGGGGTGATGATGGAGGGGAAATCTGCCAGCACCCTGGCGAACTCATCGCCTGAAAGTATGCCCAAATTCAGGTGGAGGGCCGGGAAGCGGGCTTCTCCGAGCTGGAAGGTCTCGGGTGCGGACCAAACGCCGGCCCTTCAGGTCGACCAGGAGGTGGCTGGCCCGTAGGAAATCCGCCCCTAGTACGGCAGCGATACCGCTGCTACCGTGAAGGTCCAGGTGAAGGAGCTGGGTCCAAAACACAGCGGGATGGTGCGCGTGCTGTATGTTCGGATGGTAGTGCCATTTGCGGCGGTGAGGTCGGGGTCTGGGGCTGCGTTACGGGTGTCCATGTTGGAGAGGGGAAGAACCTGATTTTGGCCCCGGTGTCCACCAGGAAACGTCACCCAGAGTGTCGGTCCCAGAGGAATAGGAGGCTGTTGCAATGACCAGCCGTCGAAGCCACTAGCGATGGCCGGCCCCAGCGTTTCCCAGGAAGGCACATGATGGGCGGCAGTGGCGCACGTTTGACCCCCATCTCTGATGGTAAAAGCACCATCGGTCCAAACCTTCATCCTTGTCCTCTGCAGGTCTCGGTGGCTTCGGTTGTGGGATTTTGGCCTTGGGCTGCGCGGTCGTGGTTAGGTAGATGGAAGCCGCTCAGAAAGTCCGCCACAGAATGTCCGCACTGGCCGCAAGTCTGTGTGGGTCACTGAAATCCTCACCCACTAGGAGGAGGCGAATGTCCTCCGGCAGTTGCTTGAGGGACAACTGCTCGTATAAAAGGCACGGCTTATGGCCATCCATGAGCGCCAGCATGTCATTCATCAGCTCGGATGGCTTGCGGTCGCCCAGGCCGTCCATGTGCAGAAGCTGCATGGCTCATTCACGGCGGGAGAGTCCGAAGGTACGGATTAGGAGTGCCTTGATGCTAGCGTACCTGTGCTCCGTTGGTGGTTGGTGCAAGAAGTCGATGATCTGGCCTGCTGTGTCTTCGTCGAGCACGCTGACCACGTAGTGATACTGCGTGGCGTCGGCTGTAATGCCTCTGATGCTGAACTGGGCCTCAGCCTGCTCAAACCAGACATGGGGCTGAGCGGCCCAGAAAGTCAGGAGCTTGAGCAAGACTGCGTTGTGTGAGTCGTTGGAATTCATGTTGCGGGTTCCAGATGCTGTCTGGAAGCGTCGGGGTCACCAAGTGTAGCCGAACGCAATGCGTTCCCAAAAGGAAAACTCAGAGACGTTGTGGCTGAATCGGAGCACACTTTACTGAGTAAAGCAAAACGCGTGCGTGCGCAAAGCTACCCGAGAGCCTCTCCGGCGGACGTGACATCAGGATCCCGCCGGAAGGCCCACCCCGCAGTTAGCTCGCGACGCGCTACCGTGCGTCTGCCTGCGGCCGCCGATGGCAGTTCAAGTCCTGTAAGTATGGGCCGCTACACCATTTTTTTTCTGAATGTAAATCATATTTTTCTTAACATTAAGATTTAATTGGTCTATGAACTCTGAAGGGCTGAGAGAGTGTAAATAGGAAGGATCTATTAACCTCAATAGAGCAATCCAGGGGGCAGAAATTTAAAGTAATTGGGAGAAAGATGAGAGGGGAAAGGAGGACTGTGATCCTTCGTGTAAGCAAGGTATTAGGTAATATTTTATATTAAAACAGAAGTGGGCGAAGGCCATTTGGCCTCCCTTAACTGTCTGCCAGGCCCATGATGTCAAATCCAAACCAATCCCATCCCCCTGCACATGGTCCATATCCTTCCATTCCCCGTCTGTTCATGTGCCTGTCCAAATGCCCCTAAACATCGCTGTCCTATCTGCCTCCACCACTTCCCTTGGCAGTGTGTCCCAGGCACCCACCTCTCTCTGTAATTAAAAAAAACTTGCCCCAAACATCTCATTTAAACTTTGCCCCTCTCATTTTAACGCTGTGTCCTATGGGAGTGTCATACAGCACGGAAACAGGCCCTTCGGCCTACCATGCTGGCCTTGCACCTCTCTACACAAATCCCTGATCGATTTACCTGATCGATTTCTGCTTCACCCTGCTGTCAGTCCCCTTTTCACGTTGCCCGTCCACTTCCAATCACCCTGCAGTTGATTGTTGTTGCTCATTTGTTGCTTCATTACTGCTTTGCTCTGTCCATTCCTGCTCCTGACTTCTCCCTTCCAGGTCCTCCTGAGCTCCACCCTGCCATGTCCACACCCCGTTTGCCACTTCCACTCTAGATCATCCTGCTGCCTCTGTGCTTTCCCTGCCATTGGCTACCTCTGTCCCCACGAAGTTCACCTGGTGCACTGGCTCATCACTCTGCACCTCTTCACCTTCCTGTGGCTAATTACATTTAAGCATTCCTTGGTTGCCCCTTTTCTCTGTCCATTCCTATTCCCAGTTCATCCTACATGGTCCATTGGACCATTGCCCTTTCAGTATTTGACAGTTCTACCCTAGGAAAAAGGCCATGACTGTCCACCCTATCTATGTTTCTCATAATTCTATAAACCTCTATCAGGTCTCCCCTTAGCTTCCGATGTTCCAGAGCAAACAACACTCCAATTCAGGCAGCATCCTGGTAAAGCATCCTCTTCTGCACCTTCTCTGAAGCCTCCACATCCTTCCTGTAATGGGGTGACCAGAACTGCACACAAGCTGCACATAGTGTGGCCTAACCAAAGTTTTATACAGCTGCAAAGTGACTGACTGACTCTTATACTCAATTCCTCAACAAATGAAGGCAAGCACGCTGTACGCCGCCTTTACCACGCTATTGGTTTATTATTGTCACGTGTACCAAGATACAGTGAAAAACTTGTCTTGCATACTGTTCGTACAGGTCAATTCATTACACAGTGCATTGAGGTAGTGCAGGGTAAAACAATTCAGAATGTAGAGTAATGTCACAGCTACAGGGAAGTGCAGTGCAGGTAGATAATAAGGTGCAGGTCATAACGAGATAGATTGTGAGGTCAAGAGTCCATTTTATCGTACTCGTGTTGCCACTTTCAGGGAGCTGTGGACTTGGACCCCAAGATCCCTCTGTACATCAATGCTGTTAAGGATCTTGCCATTAACTGTGTACTTTCCCCTTACACTGGACCTCACAAAGTGCAACACTCACACTTTCCTGGATTAAACTCCATCTGCCATTTCCCTGCCCACATATGCAGCTGATTTACATCCTGCCGAATCCTTTAACAATCATTTTCACTATCCACAATGCCACCAATTTTATGTCATCCACAAATCAATCTACATTTTTGCCAAAGTTATTTATATGTATTACAAACAACAGAGGTCCCAGCACTGATCCCTGCACTGGTCACAGGCTTCCAGCTCAAATAACACCCCTCCAACACTACCCTCTGTCTTCTATGGGCAGGCCAATTCTGAATCCAAATTACCGATTCACTGTGAATCCCATGCATTTTAATCTTCTGGATGAACTTACCATGAGGGACCTTGTCAAACGCCTTACCAAAATCCACGTAGTCAACATCCACTGCCCTACCCTCATCAATCACCTTGGTCACCTCCTCAAAAAAACTCAATTAAGTTTAAGAAAACATGGCCTGATTAGGTACAGTCAGCATGGCTTTGTGCAGGGCAGGTCATGTCTTACAAACTTGATTGAGTTTTTTTGAGAAGGTGACAAAGGTGATGAGGGTAGAGCTGTGTGTTCTCTACATGGATTTTAGTAAGGTGTTTGACAAGGTCCCTCATGATAGGCTCATCCAGGCAATTAACATGCATGGGACCCACGGTGACTTGGTAGTTTGGATTCAGAATTGACTTGCCCATAGAAGACAGAGGGTAGTGGCGGAAGGGTGTTATTTTGGCTGGAGGTCTGTGACCAGTGGTGTTCCGCAGTGATCGGTACTGGGGCCTGTTGCTTGTGATACATATAAATGACTTGGATGAAAATGTAGATGGGTAGGTTCGTAAGTTTGCAGATATCATAATGATTGATAGAGTTGTGGGCACTGTAGAGGGCTGTCAAAGGATACAGCAGAATCTAGATCAGTTTCAGATACAGGCGGAGAAATGGCAGATGGTGTTTAATCCAAGCCAGTGTGAGGTGTTGCACTTTGGGAGGTCAAATGTAAGGGGAAAGTATACAGTTAAAAGGCAGGACCCTTAACAGCATTGAGGTGCAGAGGGATCTTGAGGTGCAAGTCCATGGTGCCATACAAGTAGATGGGATGGTAAAGAAAACGTATGGCATGCTTGCCTTCATTGGTCGGGGTATTGAGTGTAAGGGTCAGGGAAATCATGTTGCAGCTGTGTAAAACTTTGGTTAGTCTGGACTTGGAGCATTGTGCGCAGTTCTGGTCACCCCATTACAGGAAGTATGTGGAGGCTTTGGAAAGGGTGCAGAAGAGGTTCACCAGGATGCTGCCTGGATTGGAGGATATGAGCTACAAGGAGAGGTTAGACAAACTTGTTTTGTTTTCTCTGGAGCATTAGAGGCTGAGGGGAGACCAGATAGACGTTTACAACATCATGAGAGGCATAAAGAGGGTAAACACAATCTTTCTCCCAGGGTAGAAATGTCAACTTCTAGAGAACATGCATTAAAGGTGAGAGGCAAAATTTTAAAGGAGATGTGCGAGTCAAGTTTTTTTTTTTACAGAGTGGTAGTTGCCTGGAACGGGCTGCCAGGGGGAGTGGTGGAAGCAGATACAATAGTGGCATTTAAGAGGCTTTTAGTTAGACATGTGAATATGCAGGGAATGGAGGGATATGGATCATGTCCAGACAGAAGAGATTTAGTTTAATTCAGCATCGCGTTCAGTACTGACATCGTGGGCTGAAGGGCCTCTTCCTGTGCTGTATTGTACTATGTTCTAATTTCTGGACCATCCTTCACCCTCCCCAGTGCATGAGGGGGTGCAGAGGAGATTTCAGCACCGTGTTGCCTGGGATGGAATATTTCTGTTGCTGGAGAAGCTAGATCTTTTCTCCCTGAAACAGAGGAGGTTAAGAGGGGACACGATTGAGGTATATCAAATTATGAGGGGTACAGATAGGGTTGAATGCAGGAAACACCCCAAATGTGGATTTAACTGGAGGACATACATTTTGGGTAAGGGGTAAGAGGGGAATCTGAGGGGACCTTTTCAGCCAGGGCATGGTGAGTGCCTGGGATACACTGCCTGAGAGAGTGGCGGAAGCAGAGTCTCTGCCTGAACTTAAGACGTGTCAAGATGAGCATTTAAATTGAAGGCTACGGACCACATGCTGAAAGATCAAAGTAATATGGATGGGTGCCCACTGATCAGCTTGGATGTAGTGGGCGAGTGGCCTGTTTCCATGCTATATGACTCTATGATATGGTGGCTGAAGAACGGTGTCCGTCCACCTGTTGGCGGATGGAGAAGGGAAGGGTGTCCACCTGTTGGCAGATGGAGAAGGGAGTTCACCTGTTGCCGGATGGAGAAGGGAAAAGAGTCCACCTGTTGAAGACTCTGGGACTCTGTTGAAGCAGAGTCCAAAAATCAGAGCCGGGCCTGACAGGGAAGTTTAGAAACACTTCCAGACATTGGGGATGGTGGAAATTTGGAAGGTTCCTCTATTAAAGGCAGTCAGTGTCATGCTAGTCATTAATTGAGGGTTGCAGGTTCAAGTTATACGAGTATGGGGAAAAGGTGGGTTTGTGAAATTTGGTCACGCTGATGCTACAACTCATTGAACAATAGAACCAACTCACAGGATTGAATCATCTCCTCCTTCTCCTGTGATAAGTGAGTCACACTCATCCTGCTGTTGACATGATGTTTTAGAGCATTGATTCCAATTACTTGTGTTGATTCCAATTACCTAAATGCTGGTCCTGGTTTTGTGGGGCTATTCCTGATCCCAGTATCCCTATATTCACCATTTCATACCTCCTCTTCCTACCCCAGACTGGAGGCTGTGGTC
Organism: Pristis pectinata; assembly: GCF_009764475.1. Classification (NCBI taxonomy): domain Eukaryota; kingdom Metazoa; phylum Chordata; class Chondrichthyes; order Rhinopristiformes; family Pristidae; genus Pristis; species Pristis pectinata. Next base: position 181,628 of record NC_067413.1, on the reverse strand, counting down.
AGAGTGGAGCTCGTGTTCCAGTTCCTGTGGAGCAGGGTTGGAGACTCGGTATCGAAACTGCAGCTCAGATCTCGGGGACTTGTGTGTGGGCAGTGATCGGGAATCACGCGACTGCAATGGCACCTGTGGGGGTGAGTTTCCAGTGACGCTTTCATTTTCATGTCACTTGTTGAACATAAGTTACCTTCTCAACATGGCTCCTCCTTTTCAATGATAGATCAGTCGGCATGGAGCAAATGGTCGCCATGGTCACTGTGCAGCGTGTCGTGTGGAGGTGGGGAGCAGATCCGGTCTCGATTCTGTCACAATCCACCTTGTGAGGGATTCGCAGTGCAGAGTAAAACTTGTCAGACTCGGGTTTGTCTGGGTGAGTTACTTCAACCCTGTCCTGCTCAATGAGGAACAGACTTTTCCACTATGACCCTGACCCATTCCTGTAGTTTCACACCTCAGACCTTCACCAGTTTATCTCCGTCTCTCCTTCACCGTCTCTCTCCCTTTTATCTATGGCTGCATGTCTTCACACCTCCTCTCCATCTTCTCGCCCTCTCCCTGTCTCCTCCCCCCCCCCCCCCCCCCCCCCCCCCCCACCCTCCCTATTTGCTATTACTCCATCTCCACCTGAGCTGCATGTCTCTGTGACTGTGGCCATTTCAGAGGGTATTGAAGACCCAACCACATTGGTCAAATACTGACAAGACCAGGTAAGGACAACAGATTTCCTTCTCTCTGAAACATTAGTGAACACAGTGGGTTTTTAGGCAAATACAATGGTTTTGTGATCAGAATTACCAGTGAATATTTATTTTAAATTCCAAAAGAGTAAAGGAATATAAATTCCACAACTGACAGAGTGAAATTTAAATTTGGCTGCTGGTTGGGAGCCTTGTAATTTAACCGCAGTGCCACCACCGTTTCTGTTGGTGGAGCTGTGGAGACTAACCAGACCATATTTCTTTGGAATATAGGAGACCATTCAGCCCATTGAGTCTCTGCCATTCCCCGAGAGCAATCCTATTCCCCCACTGAATCCTATTCCCCTCAGATTCCTGATATACTAGAGGTAGTTTACAGCAGTGCATTAACCTGTTGGCATGTCCTAGATGTGGAAGGTTATTGAAGCACCTGGTCACAGGGAGCCTGCAAACTCTACATAGATCAGCACTAAACCTGGGTCACTGGAACTGTGTGGCTACGGCTTGATTAACTTTCCCATTGTGATTAAGCAAGGAGTGAACACAGTGTGGAGGGAGGGGGCACAATTGATTTGGACTCAAAATCCATTTGGGAGTAGGGTTGAGTCAATGGTCAATTTAAGAATCGGTCAGATTGGGGTCAAGTTCAAGCTAGTAGCATGATAAAGCCAGGTCAGGGGTCTGGACTGGATTGGGGTTAAGCTATTGTCAGGTCAAAGTGAAGTGAGTGGGGTAAGGGTTGGGGTCAGGGTGAAGGTCAGGTGGGGTGGGGCAGTGGCCAGTGAGGGTCTTTGGTCAGCTACAGAGTCAGAGTCATACAGCACAGAAACAGGTCCTTTAACCCAACTGGTCCATGCCAATCAAGATGCCCATCTAAATTAATCCCATTTACCCATGTTTGGCCCATTCCCAGATAAACCCTTCTATCCATGTACCTGTGCATGTACCTGCCTCAACCACTTTCTCTGGCAGCTGATTCCATATACAAACCACCCCCTGGGTGAAAAAGATGCCCCTCAGGTTCCAATTAAATCTCTCTCCTCTCACTTTAAACCTTTGCTCTTGATTCAACAACCCTGGGAATAAGAATGTGCACATGCACCCTATCTATACCCCTCATGTTATATATAAGGTCACCCCTCAGTCTCCTATGCTCCAATGAAAACAGTCCCAACCTATTCAATCTCTTTCCTTAACCCTTGAGTTCTAGCAACATCCTTGTAAATCTTTTCTGCACTCTTTCCAGCTGAATGGGATCTTTTCCTACAGCAGGGCGACCAAAACTGAACACAATACTCTAAATGTGGCCTCACCAACATCTTGTACAACTACGACATAACCTCCCAACTCCTGTGCTCTGCAGGTCTGCAGCTTTCCTCAGTGACCATTTTTCTCTTGTTTCCAGAGGTTGGCTGCCCATCAGATCGATTATACCGGGAGTGTGTGGGTGCCGAGGGTTGTCCCTACAGCTGTGCTCATCTCAGTGGCCTGGTGGATTGTTTCAGCGAGGGCTGTGAGGAGGGTTGTCACTGTCCTGTCAACATGTACCTGCATAATGGAACCTGTGTCAAGGTGAGAGGTCAGAACACTAGGTGAAGGTGCAGGACGAAGGCTCTGCTTCCAACCTGTGCTCATTCCCACACAGTACAGGTGCTGATCTCTGACAGCAAGATTCTCTTAGCTCCACCTCTGAGTGGCTCTTTAAATCATCGTATGAGTCTGTCTGAGTATATCTGTCAGTCTGTCTTTGACCCTGGATGTGTATGTCTCAATCTGTTCACCAACTTGTGTTGGTGAGTGTGAATGTGCACATGTTTGTGTATGAGAGTCTAGATGTGGTGAATAGAAGGGCCCCACATCCTGCTCAAAATGCAGAGGCTTCGATGTGACCCTTGGTAACCCGTGGCTCTTCAGTCTGAGGAGTGGTGTCATCATTACTCTTAATTTTTTGCACTTCCTGATCGAGATTGCACTGAAATTGATTGTCTTGGGTCGCTCTCTTTAGAACGTCAGAGGCTGAGGGGAGACCTGACAGAAATTTTTAAGGTTGAGAGGCATAGACTGAGTAGACGGTCAAAATCCCTTCCCCGAGGAAGAAATATCAAACATCAGAGGACATGCTTTTAAGGTTAGAGGGGGGAAGTTTAAAGGTGACATGAGCGGCAAGTTTTCTACTCAGAGAGCGGTAGGTCCCTGGAATAGGTTACCAGGGGTAGTGGTGGGATCAGGCAGTTTAGTGGAGTTTAAGAGGCTTTTCAATAAACACCGTGAATATTAGAACATAGAACAGTACAGCACAATTACACGCCCTTCGGCCCACAATATGAAGGGAATGGAGGGATATGGATGATACACAGGAGAAGGACATTTAGTATAAATTGGCATCAAGATGGTACAACATCGTGGGCCAAATGGCCTGTCCAGTGCTGTACTGATCCATGTAAACCTGTTGTGTTTCTCACCCAGGAATGTGGCTGTGTTATAACTGAGGACATTCTGCAGCTATTCCGGAATCACTCACTGAATCCGTCAATCGCTCCCACTATTCTGACGGACAATGGGGCTGTTCTTCAGGAGGAGATCTCTCCGGGAGTCACTCTGCAGCACGAATGCAGCAGCTGGTGAGGAGATATTCAGCTTGATGCGATCAATCCTGACAGCTGATCAGGATTAAAGCTGGCAGGTGGTCTCGCTCCATGTAAAGAGGCAATGAGACAACTGATGGGAGAAAATTCTGCAAAGAATAAGACCACTGATGTGATCTGTACAAAACACCAGAGCAGGAAGGAGTTGTTTTGCCCATTGGGCCTTTGCTAGCTGTGAAAGATTTCCTCTGTTAGTCCCACTGCCTTGTTCTGTCCTCAACCTGAAGTTTCTTCCTGGATTTGCTTCCACTGTCATAGAGTTTTGAAGAGGTACCAAGAGGGTTAATGAGGGCAGGGTAGTAAATGTTATCAACGTGGACTTTAGCAAGATTTTCGACAAGGTCCCACATAGTAGGCTGGTCTGAAGGATGAGATCACATGGGATCAAGGGTGAGCTAACCAAATGAACACAAAATTGCCTTGGTGGAAAGAGTCAGAGGGTGGTAATGGAGGGTTGTTTTTCAGACAGGAGGCCTGTGACTAGTGGTGTGCCGCAGGCATTGCTGCTGGGTCCCCTGTTGTTTGTCATATACATTAACAATTTGGATGATAATACAGGTGGCATGATTAGTAAGTATAAAGATGACACCAAATTGGTGGTGTGGTGGGTAGTGAAGGTTGTCTAAGGTTACAACAGGATCTCGATCAACTGGGAAAGTGGGCCAACGAATAGCGGATGGAATTTAACTCAGACAAGGGTGAAGTGATGCATTTTGGGAAGTTAAACCAGTGCAGGACTTGCACAGTAAATGACAGGGTCCTGGGATTGTTGTAGAACAGAGACTTAAGGTACAAATACATAGTTCCCTAAAAGTGGTGACACAGGTAGATGAGGTGGTGAAGAAGGTGTATGGCTTCATCAGATAGGGTATTGAGTACCAGATATCGCATGTTACAGCTGTACAAGACATTGGTGAGACCACACACTTTCAGTAGTGTGTGCAGTTCTGGTTGCCATAGTATAGGAAGGATGTGATTAAGCTTGATGCATTTCATTGGGCCCCAGATGTTTTGGGTTGAGCCATTAACATCTACCCCCTCTAAATCTTCACACTGAGGTGATCCCAGTTAATATTAGGGAATATTCGGGAAATCTCCTACTACTATAACCTAAAATAGAAACACAAAATGCTGGAAACGCTCAACAGGTCAGGCCACATCTGTAGGATTGGAAACAGTAAACGCATCAGGTCAAAGATCCTTCGTTAGAACCCCTCTGACGAAGGTTTTTCAACCTGAAGCATTGACTCTGTTTCTCTTTCCACAGGTGTGACCTGACCCGCTGAGTGTTTCCAGCATGTTCTGTTTATTTTACGTTTCCAAAATCTTTTTTTTTTCATTTTTCACTACAATAACTCTAATTCTCACATCTGTCCGTGATTTGTCTGCATCTCAACTTCTCGCTGACTCTTAGGCCTGTATTATACCCCAGCAGAGTAATCCCCCTGTTTTGTTTCTAAGCACTACCCATATGGCCTCATTTGGAGAGCATTCCAGGATGTTAGACATAGAAACATAGAAAAACTACAGCACAGTTCAGGCCCTTTGGCCCACAAAGCTGTGCCAAACATGTCCCTACCCTAGAAATTACTAGGCTTACCCATAGCCCTCTATTTTACTCAGCTCCATGTACCTATCTAACAGTCTCTTGAAAGACCCTATCGTATCAGCCCCCACCACAGTTTCCAGCAGCCCATTCCACGCACTCACCACTCTCTGAGTAAAAAACTTACCCCTGACATCTTCTCTATATCTACTTCCCAGCACCTTAAACCTATGCCATCTTGTGGCCACCAATTCAGCCCTGGGGAAAAGCCTTTGACTATCTACCCAATCAATACCTCTGATCATCTTATACACCTCTATCAGGTCCCCCCTCATCCTCCGTCTCTCCAAGGAGAAAAGGCCAAGTTCCCTCAACCTGCTTTCATAAGGCATGCTCTGCATCCCAGACAGCAGCCTTGTAAATCTCCTCTGCACCCTCTCTATGCCTTCCACATCCTTCCTGTAGTGAGGCGACCAGAACTGAGCACAGTACTCCAAGTGGGGTCTGACCAGGGACCTATATAGCTGCAACAATACCTCTCGGCTCCTAAATTCAATTCCCCGATTGATGAAGGACAATACACCATATGCCTTCTTAACCACAGAGTCAACCTGCGCTGCCTCTTTGAGCGTCCTATGGACCCGAACCCCAAGATCCCTCTGATCCTCCACACTGCCAAGAGTCCTACCATTAATACTATATTCCGCCAACATATTTGACCTACCAAAATGAACCACTTCACACTTATCTGGGTTGAACTGCATCTGCCGCTTCTCAGGCCAACTTTGCATCCTATCTATGTCCCTCTGTAACCTCCGACAGCCCTCCAAACTATCCACAACACCCTCAACCTTCGTGTCATCCGCAAACTTACTAACCCACCTCTCCACTTCCTCATCCAGGTCGTTTATAAAAATCACAAAGAGAGAGGGTCCCAGTACAGATCCCTGAGGTACACCACTGGGCACCGACCTCCACTCAGAATACGACCCTTCACCAATGCTCTCCCTCATTATTGTAATAATGGACTCCTCGATCAATACAACAATGCCCCCTCCTCTTTTACATCCCTCTCTGTCACAGCTGAAGATATTAGCTCCTGGAAGGCTGGGTCCTGCCCTTCACACAAGCATATCTCTGTGATTGGAACAATATTATATTCCATTGTGCTAATCGGGGCTCTAAATTCATCTGTCTTATCAGTCAGACTTCTTGCATTCAGATAAATACTTTAGCCTAGCATTTCTCCTGTGTGCCTTTTCACATTTATGTTTGTTCTTCCTACAGTTTGTTTTCTATATTTAGCTTTAATTCTCCCTCAACTATTTATCTACCCTGTCTCATTCCACTGCCAAATGAGTTTAAACCCTCCCCAACAGCATGATCATAGCTCCCTGGAGAATATTGGGACCTGTTCCAGTTCAGATGCAGCCTTTCCAGCTTCGATGCAGATCCCACCTTCCCCAGAAACAGTCCCATTTTGCCAGAAATCTGAAGCCATATTACACCGTCCCTTTAGCCACACGTTCATTTGACCTGCCATCCTATTCCTATACTTGCATGTTTAGTTTCTCCAGTTTAAAGGAGGCCACACTGTGAACACCAGATGGAATACACTAGACTGGAAGAAGTGCAAGTGAATGGTTGTACTTTGGGTCCACAGATGGTGGAACAACAGGGCAGGTGTTACATTTCCTGTGATTTATAGAACATAGAAGATTACAGCACAGTGCGGGCCCTTTGGCCCACAATGTTGTGCCAACCTTTTAACCCACCCTAAGATCAATCTAACCCTTCCCTCCCATATACCCCTCCATTTTTCTATCATCCATGTGCTGATCCAAGAGTATCTTAAATGTCCCTAATGTGTAGGCAGTGTGTTCCACGCACCCACCATTCTGTGTGTGTGTGGAAAAAAAAGCTGCCTCTGATATCCCCACTGTACTTTCCTGCAATCCCCTTAAAATTATGCCCCTCATGTTAGCCATTTCCACCCTGGCTGTCTCTGGCTGTCCACTCGATCAATGCCTCTTATCATCTTCTACACCTCCATCAAGTCACCTCTCATCCTCCTTTGCTCCAAAGAGAAAAGCCCTAGTTCGGTCAATTTATCCTCATAAGATATGCTCTCCAATCCAGGCAGCATCCTGGTAAATCTCCTCTGCACCCTTTCTAAAGCTCCACTCACCTTCCTATAGTGAGGTGAACAGAACTGAGCACAGTACTCCAAGTGTGGTCTGACCAGAGTTCTATCGAGTTGCAATGTTACCTCACGGCTCTTGAACTCAATCCCTCAACTAATGAAGGCCAACACGCCATATGCCTTCTTAACAACCCTATCAACTTGCATGACAACTTTGAGGGATCTATGGACTTGGACCCCAAGTTCCCGCTGTTCCTGCACACTGCTAAGAATCCTGCCATTAACCCTGTTTTCTGCCTTCAATTTCGACCTTCCAAAGTGAATCATAGAACAATACAGCACAATACAGGCCCTTCGGCCCACCATGTTGTGCCAACCTTTAAACCACTCCTAAGACTATCTAACCCCTTCCTCCCACATATCCCTCTATCTTAAATTCCTCCATATGCTTATCCAACAATCTCTTGAACTTGACCAACGTATCAGCCTCCACCACCACCCCAGGCAGCGCATTCCATGCACCAACCACTCTCTGGGTGAAAAACCTCCCTCTGATGTCTCCCTTGAACTTCCCACCCATTACCTAAAAGCCATGCCCTCTTGTATTGAGCATTGGTGCCCTGGGAAAGAGGCTGTCCACTCTATCTATTCCTCTCAATATCTTGTATACCTCTATCCTGTCTCCCTCATCCTCCTTCCCTCCAATGAGTAAAGCCCTAGCTCCTTTAGTCTCTCCTCATAATCCATACTTTCTAATCCAGGCAGCATCCTGGTAAATCTCCTCTGCACCCTTTCCAACGCCTCCACATCCTTCCTACAATGAGGTGACCAGAACTGGACACAGTACTCTAAGTGTGGTCTAACCAGAGTTTTGTAAAGCTGCATCATTACTTCGCGGCTCTTAAACTCAATCCCATGACTTATGAAAGCTAACACCCCATAAGCTTTCTTAACACCTGTGTGGCAACTTTCAGTGATCTGTGGATATGAATCCCCAGATCCCTCTGCTCCTCCACACTGCCCAGAATCCTGCCATTTACCCTGTACTCTGCCCTGGAGTTTGTCCTTCCAAAGTGTACCACCTCACACTTCTCCGGACTGAACTCCATCTGCCACTTGTCAGCCCAGTTCTGCATCCTATCAATATCCCTCTGTAAGCTCCGACAGCCCTCCACACTATCCACAACACCACCAATCTTTGTGTCATCTGCAAACTTGCTAACCCACCTTTCCACCCCCTCATCTAAGTCATTAATAAATATCACAAAAAGTAGAGGTCCCAGAACCAATCCCTGTGGGATACCACTAGTCACAGCCCTCCAATCCGAATACAGTCCCTCCACCACAACCCTCTGCTTTCTACAGGCAAGCCAATTCTGTATCCACACGGCCAAGCCTCCCTGGATCCCTTGGCCTCTGACCTTCTGAAGAAGCCTACCATGTGGAACCTTGTCAAATGCCTTACTAAAATCCATGTAGACCACACCTACTGCACTACCCTCATCAACCTGCCTGGTCACCTCCTCAAAGAACCCTATTAGGCTTGTGAGGCAAAATCTGCCCTTCACAAATCCATGCTGGCTGTCCCTAATCAGTGCATGATTCTCTAAATGATCATAGATCCTATCTCTTAGAATCCTTTCTAACAGCTTACCCACCACAGACGTAAGGCTCACTGGTCTGTAATTCCCTGGACTATCCCTACTACCTTTTTTGAATAAGGGGACAACATTTGCCACCCTCCAATGCTCCAGTACCATCCCCATGGACAGTGAGGACTCAAAGATCCTAGCCAACGGTTCAGCAGTCTCCTCCCTCGCCTCACTAAGTAGTCTGGGGAATATTCCGTCAGGCCCTGGGGACTTATCTGTCCTAATATTTTCTTACAGCTCCAACATGTCCTCTCTCTTGATATCTACATACTCTAGAACATTACCCTTACCAACACTCTCCTCAGCATCATCAAGACTCCTCTCCTTGGTGAATACTGAAGAGAAGTATTCATTGAGAACCTCACCCACTTCCACAGCTTCCAGGCACATCTTCCCACCTTTGTCTTTAATCGGACCTACCTTTACCCTAGCCATCCTTCTGCTCTTCACGTACGAGTAAAAAGCCTTGGGATTCTCCTTTACCCTACTCGCCAAAGACTTTTCATGTCCTCTTCTCGCTCTCCTCAGCCCCTTCTTGTTCCTTCCTTGCTACTCTATATTCCTCACAAGCCCTGTCTGATCCTTGCTGCTTACACCTTATGTATGCTGCCTTCTTCTTCATAACTAGTTGTTCCACCTCTCGTCTCGTCACCCATGGTTCCTTCACCCTGCCATTCCTTCTCTGCCTCACTGGGACAAATTTATCCCTAACATCCTGCAAGAGATCCCTGAACATCGACCACATCTCATAATACATTTCCCTTCAAAAATGTCACCCCAATTCACACTCAAGTTCCTGCCTAATAACCTCATAATTTGCCTTTCCCCAATTAAATATCTTCCCGTCCTCTTTGCTCCTATCCTTGTCCATGACAATTCGAAAGGTTATGGAGCAGTGGTCGCTGTCCCCCAAATGCTCACCTACCGATAGATCTGTCACCTGACCCGGTTCATTACCTAAAACTAGATCTAATATGGCATTTCCTCACTTCACACTTTGCCAGGTTGAACTCCATCTGCCACTTCTCAGCCCAGCTTTACATCCTATCAATGTTCTGTTGTAACCCTCGACAACCTTCCACACTATCCACAACACCAACCTTCATGTCCTCTGCATACTTACAAACCACCCTTCCACATTCTCATACAAGTCATTTATAAAAATCACAAAAGAGCAAGGGTTCCAGAACAGATTCCTGTGGAACACCGCTGGTCACCGATCTCCAGGCAGAATATGCTCCACCTACAACCATCCTTTGCCTTCCATGGTCAAGCCAATTCTGAATCCATGCAGCCAGGTTTTACCTGGATCCCATGCCTCCTGACCTTCTGAACGAGCCTATCATGGGGAACCTAATCAGATGCCTTACTAAAGTCCATATACACCACATCCACTGATATACCTTCATCAATGTGCTTTGTCACATCCTCAAAGAATTCAATCAGGCTCATAAGGCATGACCTGCCCCTCACAAAGTCATGCTGACTATCTCTAATCAGACTATGCTTCTCCAAATATTCATAAATCCTGTCTCTAAGAATCTTCTCCAGTAATTTTCCCACCACTGAAGTAAGAATCACTGGTCTGTAATTCCCAGGGTTATCTCTACTCCCTTTCTTGAACAAAGGAATAACATTTGCAATCATCTGGTACTATTCCTGTGACCAGTGAGGACACAAAGTTCATCACCAAGGGGTCAGAAATCTCTTCCCTCATTTCCCATAGTATTCTGGGATGTATCCCATCTGGCCCTGGGGACTTCTCTCTCCTAATATTTTTCAAATGTTCCAGCACATCCTCCTCCTAAGCATTGACATGTTCTAGCTTATCAGCCTGTTTTACACTGTCCCCACAAATGTCAAGGTCTCTCACAGGTGAATACTGAAGCAAAGCATTCATTAAGGACCTCCCCTACCTTCCTTGACTCCAGGCACATGTTTCCTCCTCTATCCCTAATCAGTTCTACCTTCACTCTAGTCATCCTCCTGTTCTTCACATTCTTCATAAATCTTAAACCTTCCTCCACTAGATATTCCACATCTCTTGTCAACCATGGTTCCTTCACCCTACCATCCTTTTCCTGCCTCAATGGGACAAATCTATCCAGAACCCCCTGCAAATCATCTCTAAACAACTTCAGCATTTCCATTGTGCATTTTCCTGGTACATCTACTCCCAATTTACACTCCCAAATTCCTGCCTAATACCATTGTAATTGGCCCTCCCCCAATTCAAAACTTTCCCATATTGTCTGCTCTTATCCTTGTACATGGCTATGCAAAAAGTCAGGGAGTTGTGGTCACTGTCTCCAAAAAGCTAACCCCCTGAGAGATCTGAGACCTGACCAGGTTCGTTGCCTAGTACCAGATCCAGAGTGGCTTCTCTAGTCGGCCTGTCTACATATTATGTCAGGAATCCTTCCTGGACACACTGAACAAATTCTGTCCCATCCAAACCTTTTGCACTAAGGAAGTGCCAATCATTATCAGGGAAGTTGAAATTACCCATCACAACAAGCCTGTTATTTTTGCACCTTTCCAAAATCTGCCTCCAGATCTGTTCCTCAGTGTATCTATTGCTACTGGGGGGGGGTCTGTAGAATACTCCCAATAGCGTGATTGCTCCCTTCTTGTTTCTGACCTTCACCCACACTGACTCAGTAGACGATCCCTCCAGGACATCCTCCCTTTCTGCAGCTGTGAGACTGTCCCTGATCAGCAATGCCACTTCCCCACCTCTTTTACCTCCGTCCCTGTCCATTTTGAAACATCTGAACCTCGGAACATCCAGCAGCCATTCCTGCCCTTGTGTCAGCTAAGTCTCTGTAATAGCCATAACATTGTAGTTCCATGTACTGACCCATATTCTAAGTTCATCACCTTTGTTCCTGATACTTCTTGCATTGAAATAGACACACTTCAACCCGTCCAAATGACTGCAATTTTGCCCTATCAACTGCCTACCCTTCCTCAGTCTCTCTACATAGTACATCAACCTGTACTTACTCCAACTGCCTCATCCTCTGACCTATCACTGAGGTTCCCATTCCCCCTGCCAAACTAGTTTAAACCCTCCGCAACAGTTCTAGCAAACCTGACCACAAGGATATTGGTCCCCCTCCAGTTCAGGTGTAACGTGTCCTTTTTGTACAGGTCGTACCTTCCCCAGAAGAGATCCTAATGATCCACAAATCTGAAACCCTGTCCCCTGCACCAACTCCTCAGCCACACATTCATCTGCCAAATCATCCTATTCTTACCCTCTCTGGTGCATGGCACAGGCAGCAATCCAGAGATTACTACCCTTGAGGTCCTGCTTTTCAGCTTCCTACCTAGTTCCCCATATTCACTTTTAAGGACCTCGTCCCTTTTCCTACCTACATTGTTGGTACCAACATGTTCCACAACTTTTGGCTGCTCACCCTCCCCTTGAGAATGCTGTGAACCCGATCTGAGATGTCCCTGACCCTGGCACCTGGGAGGCAACATACCATCCGGGAGTCTCTTTCACGTCCACAGAATCTCATGTCTGCTTCCCTATCGAGTCCTCTATCACTATTGCTCTCCTCTTCTCCCCACTTCCCTTCTGAGCCACAGAGCCAGACTCAGTGTCAGCAACCTGACTGCTGCAGCTTTCCCTGGTAGGTCGTCACGCCCCAACAGTATCCAAAGCGGTATACCTGTTATTGAGGGGAACAGCCACAGGGATACTCTGCACTACCTGCCTATTTCCTTCCCATCTCCTGAAAGTCACCCAGCTACCTGTCTCTTGCAACTTGAGTGTGGCTATCTCCCTGTAGCTTTTATCTATCACCTCCTCATTCTCCTGTAGGAGCAGAAGATCATCCAGCTGCACCTCCAGTTCCCTAACCTGGTCTGTAAGGAACTGCAGCTGAATGCACCTCCTGCAGATGTAGCTATCAGGGAGACGTGATATCTCCCAGATCTCCCACATCTGGCAGGAAGAACACACTACTGACCCTGGAACCATTGTCACTACTTTAGCTGGGCACTCATAGACAAAGAAAGAAAGTCACTTTCCAGAAACTTACCTTAGTCCCTCCTCGCCAAAGCCTCAGCTCCCCACTTTAACACTGGTCCGAGAGTCCCACTTCTTGCTCTGAGTCATGGCCCTCACTACTTGGATATTCAAGGGAAAGCACCATAGGGAGAGTGGTTAGTAGAGATTGAAGAGTGGACCAGTGATTCGTGAAGAGAACAGTCTCTTCAAAATGCTGAAAGGGGAGTTGTACAGAATGGAAACAGGCCCTTTGGCCCAACTGGTCCATGCTGACCAAGATGCCCATCCAAGATATCCCACTTGCCTGCATTTGGCCCATATCCTTCTAAACCTTTCCAATCCATGTACCTGTCCAAGTGTCTTTTAAAAGTTGTTATTGTACCTGCCTCAACCACTTCCCCTGGCAGCTCGTTCCATATACCTACCACCCACTGTGTGGGGGAAAAATGTTGCCCCTCAAGTTTCTATTAAGTTCTAAGTGGCCTTCTCATTTTTCAACCTGTAATTGTCCAGTACAGTGGGATGTTGCAGTGAGAGGGTTGTGGATTTGAAAGAGCGTGAGGTGAGTGTGCTAGGCTGGCATATGGTTGTGAGGTGAGTGTGCTAGGCTGGCATATGGTTGTGAGGTGAGTGTGCTAGGCTGGCATATGGTTGTGAGGTAAGATTTCTTTTAGTCACATGTACATTGAAACGCACAGTGAAATGCATCTTTTGCATAGAGTGCTCTGTGGGCAGCCCGCAAGTGTCGCCACACTTCCGGCGCCAACATAGTATGCCCACAACTTCCTAACCTGTACATCTTTGGAATGTGGGAGGAAACTGGAGCACCCGGAGGGAAAGCCACACAGACATGGGGAGAATGTACAAACTCCTTACAGACACAGTGATGGGAATTGAACCCGGGTCGCTGGTGCTGTAATAGTGTTACACTAACTGCTACACTACCGTGCTGCTAAAATGAGTGTGCTAGACTGGCATACAGTTGTAAGATGAGTGTGCTAGTTGGCATATGGTTGTGAGGTGAGTGTGCTAGTTGGCATACAGTTGTATGAAGTTGTCGGTGTTTCCTTCCAGCTCCTGCAGCCATGGACGCCTGAATTGTTCGTTCTTCTCCTGTGTCTTGAATGGACAGTTTTCCACTTGGAGCCCCTGGACTTCCTGTTCTCGCAGTTGTGGGGGGATTGGACACATGACCAGATCACGTGACTGCTCAAATCCAAAGCCAACCAATGGGGGCAGAGACTGTATCGGACCACGAGTTGATGTCAAGTTTTGTCAGCCTGCCGAGTGTGAGGGTGAGTTTGTAATTGATGGATGTGTCAAGTTGATATGAGACTGGTACGTGCTCCAACAGTCCCTCTCCAACACACACCTTCTATCACCAAAAAGGAAAAGGGCATCAGGTGCATGAAAACGCCACCATCTGCAGCTTCCCCTCCAAATCAAACACCACCCTGACTTGGAAATGTATCACTAGTTCTCCATTATCATTGGGTCTAAATCCTGGAACTCCCTCACCAACAACACAGTAGGAGTACATTCACCAGGACTGAGGTGGTTCAAAGCAGTTCACCCGCACCTTCTCAATGGCAAGTAAGAATGCACAATAAATGCTGCAGTGTCAATGATGCCCTGATCCTAAACAATGAATTAAATGTATCGCTACAAGGGTAGGGGCCAAGGAAGTATGGTGGATTAGTTTACGTAGTCTTTTAGCCTGCATGGATGCAATGGAATGAATGGCCTTCTCTGCACTGTAAACTTAAATCAGTGTTTAAACTTTAGGGTTCAGCAAAATCTCAGACAGATCTGGGCTCCAATCCTGGCCTGGGCTGAGGGTGAGGTGTGGGTGGTGGATTACTTAGCTTGGAACCTAGTAATCATCTTTCTCTTTCAGTGCCCATACCGACAAAGGAACCTGTTGACAGTGTACCAGGTAAGCAGATATATTCCTCCCCACATCCCTGACACCAGATTATCACAACTCCCTCCCTCCTTCACTGTCCCCCATTCTGTTCTCCCATGGACAGTGCTACTGTGGATAAATTATAGGGCTAGTTATCTAGAGGCCTGGTGTATTGATGTGGAGTTCAAATCTCACCACACTAACATGTAATGAGATCAGTTGGAAGATAAAATTGAAATTTGGTAATGGTGGCCATGAAACTGCAGAATACTCAAATTTATTTTCCAGGGAAATTTGTCACCCTGATCTGGTGCAGATGATATGGGATTCCAGACCCACACTGATGTGGTTGGCTCTTAACTGCCCTCTGAAATGGCCCATCAAGACATTTAGTTTGAGGAAGGCAATTTAGGGACAGGGGATAAATTCTGCCCGACCTATCCATTAGTGATTCATACAACATGGAAACAGGCCTACATGTAGTTCCTGAGAACCTTCTTCAGTCTACAACACCACCTATTGTAGTGTTATATACAAACTTATAGTTGGTTAAAAACAAACTCTCTCCACCAGCTCCTCTTCCCTTGCACTCTCTCTATCCCACTCTTGTGTTCTCACTTCCTTCTTCTCACAAACTTGCACTTTCCCACAGTCTCATTCACTGTCCATCATCACTGTCCTTTCTCTCGGTCACTCTGGTTACCCTCTCTCTCTGAATCCTAGTCACTCTCATCTTGTTTCTCTCATGCTCCAACCCTATCTTTCTCGAATTACACACCTTTCCCTCTCTCCCTCTCGTTCCCTCCTACGTATACAAATACCACATTCTGAGCAGGAATAATTCCCTCGAGCCCGCCCCATTATTAAGTGAGATCATGACCTATCTGGCTGTAACCTCAGCTCCTTGTTCCCTTGTACCTCTGACCATTCATCCTGTTGCTTAGCAGAGTCATAGTCATTCAGCACAGAAACAGGCCCTTCAGCCCAACTGGCCTATGCCGACCAAGATGCCCATCCAAGCTAGTCCCATTTGCCTGTGTTTGGCCCAAATCCTTCTAAACCTTTTCTATCCATGTACCTGTCCAAGTATCTTTTAAAAGTTGTTAATGTACCTGCTTCAACCAGCTCATCCCATATACCCACCACCATCTGTATATACTGTATATAAGAAAAAAAAGTTGCCCCTAAAACCATAGAACCATACAGCACAAAATGGGCCCTTCAGCCCACCATGTTGTGCCGTCCATCAAACCACCCTCACACTATCTAACCCTTTCCTCCCACATATCCCTCTATCTCATATTCGTCCATATGCCTATCCAACAAACTCTTGAGCCTGTCCAATGTATCTGCCTCCACCACCACCCCAGGCAGTGCATTCCATGCACCAACCACTCTCTGGGTGAAAAACCTCCCCCGATATCTCCCCTGAACCTCCCACCCACAACCTTAAAGCCATGCCCCCTCGTCTTGAGCATTGGTGCCCTGGGAAGGAGGTGCTGGCTGTCTACTCTATCTATTCCTCTCAATATTTTATATACCTCTATCATGTCTCCTCCCATCCTCCTCCTTTCCAGTGAATAAAGCCCTAGCACCTTAAGCCTGTGCTCATATTCCATACGCTCTAATCCAGGCAGCATCCTGGTAAATCTCCTCTGCACCCTCTCCAACGCCTCCACATCCTTCCTATAATGAGGCGACCAGAACTGAACACAGTACTCTAAGTGTGATCTAACTAGAGTTTTATAAAGCTGCATCATCACTTCGTGGCTCTTAAACTCAATCCCACGATTTATGAAAGCTAACATCCCATAGGCCTTCTTAACTGCTCTATCCACCTATGAGGCAACTTTCAATGAACTGTGAATATGAACCCCCAGACCCCTCTGCTCCTCCACACTGCCAAGTACCTTGCCATTTACCTTGTACTCTGCCCTGGAATTTGTCCTTCCAAAGTGTACCACCTTACACTTCTCCGGATTGAACTCCATCTGCCACTTGTCAGCCCAGTTCTGCATCCTATCAATATCCCTCTGTAAGCTCCGACAGCCCTCCACACTATCCACAACACCGCCTATCTTAGTGTCATCCACAAACTTACTAACCCAGCCTTCCACCCCCTCATTTAAGTCATCTATAAATATCACAAAAAGTAGAGGTCCCAGAACCAATCCCTGCGGGACACCACTAGTCACTGCCCTCCAATCTGACGGCACTCCCTCCACCACAGCCCTCTGCTTTCTACAGGCAAGCCAATTCCTAATCCACACAGCCAAGCTTCCCTGGATCCCTTGGCCTCTGACCTTCTGAAGAAACCTACCATGAGGAACCTTATCAAACACCTTACTAAAATCCATATAGACCACATCCACCGCACTACCCTCATCAATCTTCCTCGTCACCTCCTCAAAGAACTCTATCAGGCTTGTGAGGCAAGATCTTCCCTTCACAAAGCCATGCTGGCTGTCCCTGTTCAGTCCATGATTCTCTTGGTATTCATAGATCCTATCCCTTAGAATCCTTTCTAACAGCTTACCCACCACAGACGTAAGGCTCACCGGTCTGTAATTCCCTGGACTATCCCTACTACCTTTTTTGAACAAGGGGATAACATTCGCCACCCTCCAATCCTCCAGCACCATCCCCGTGGACAATGAGGACTCAAAGATCCTTACCAGTGGTTCAGCAATCTCCTCCCTCGCCTCTCGAAGCAGCCTGGGGAATATCCCTTCAGGCCCCAGAGATTTATCTGTCTTGATATTATTTAACAACTTCAACACATCCTCTCTCTTGATATCTACAACCTCGAGAACATTACCCCTACCAGTACTCCCTTCCGCGTCATCAAGACCCCTCTCCCTGGTGAATACCGAAGAGAAGTATTCATTGAAAACTTCTTCCACTTCCGCCACCTCTAGGCACATTCTCCCACCTTTGTCTTTAATCGGACCTACCTTTACCCTCGCCATCCTCCTACCCTTAACCCTACTAGCCAACGCCTTTTCATGTATTATTCCTATATTCCTCACAGGCCCTGTCTGAACCTTGCTGCTTATACCTTATGTATGCTACCTTCTTCTCCCTAACTAGTCATTCCACCTCTCTCATCATCCACGGTTCCTTCATCCTGCCATTCCTTCTCTGCCTTACTGGGACATATTTATCCCTAACATCCTGCATAATATCCCTGAACATCGACCACATCTCCATAGTACATTTCCCTTCAAAAAGGACATCCCAATCTACACTCCCAAATACTCTCCTTATAGCCTCATAGTTCACCCTTCCCCAATTAAATATCTTCTTGTCCTCTCTGCACCTGTCCCTGTCCATGACAATTTTAAAGGTTATGGAGCAATGGTCACTGTCCCCCAAATGCTCACCCACCAATAGATCCTTCACCTGTCCCGGTTCATTTCCTAAAACTGGATCTAGCATGGCATTCCCTCTGGTCGGCCTGTCAATATACTGCGTCAGGAATCCCTCCTGGACACATTTAACAAATTCCGTCCCATCTAAACCTTTGGCACTAAGCAGGTTCTAGTCTATATTTGGGAAGTTGAAGTCTCCCATTATAACAACCCTGTTATTTTTTTCTTCTCTCCAAACACTGCCTGCCAATCTGCTCCTCTATATCTCTACTGCTACCGGGAGGCCTATAGAATACTCCTAGTAGAGTAACTGCTCCTTTCTTGTTCCTTACTTCCACCCATACAGACTCCCACCTTTCTCCCACCTTTGTCTTTAATCAGACCTACCTTTACCCTAGCCATCCTTCTACAACATCCATCCTTTCCGCAGCCGTAACAGTGTCCCTGACCAGTATCGCCACCCCTCCTCCTCTTCTCCCCCCTTCCCTATCCCAAGTTCCTATTAAATATTTGCCCTCTGACCTTAAACTTATGCCCTCTAGTTCTTGATTCCACAACCCTGGGAAAAAAGACTGAGTGTATTCACCCCATCTAAAACCCTCTATACACCTCTATAAGATCACTCCTCAATCTCCTACACTCCAAGGAAAAAGGTCCCAGCCTGTTCAATATCTCCCTATAACTTAGTCCCTTGAATCCTGGCAACATCCTTGTAAACCTTTTCTGCACTCTTTCTAGTTTAACAACATCTTTCCTATAGCAGGGCGACCAAAACTGAACACAATACTCCAAGTGCAGCCTCACCAATGTCTAGTACAACTGTACCTTGACCTCCAAACTTCTATACTCAATGCCCTGACTAATGAAGGCCAGTGTTCCAAAAGACTTCTTCACCTGTCTACCTGTCTACCTGTGACTCCACTTTCAGGGAACCACGTACCTGAACTCCAAGGTTCCTCTGTTCTACTTGGAAGGGAGTTCCAAAGACACTAAGGTGAGAGCGAGGAGATTTAAAGGGCATCTGAAGGGTAAATTGTTCACATAGGAGTTAATTCAGATAAATGCGAGGTGTTGCTTTTTGGTAAGGCAAATCAGGGCAGGATTTACACAGTGAATGGTAGGGTTCCAGGGAGTGTTGTAGAACAGAGAGACCTAAGGCTACAGTCAAAGCCTTGTACATCAACAGGTACATAGTTCCTTGAAAGTGGCGACACAGGTCGAAAGGGTGGTGAAGAAGGCATTAGGCACGCAGGCCTTCATTATTCAGAATACTGAGGACAAGAGTTACTGTACAAGACGTTGGTATGGCCAACCGCCTGGACATTTTTCTGTGCTGTCTAGCTCTAGGACTCTATGACCATAAAGAGTAGGATTTAGGAGTTCAAGTACATGGTTCTGTGAAAGTGGAGTCACAGATGATGAAGAAGGCATTTGGCATGCTGGCCTTCAAGTCAGGGCACTAAGTATAAAAGTTGGGAGGTCAAGGTACAATTGTACAGACGTTGGTGAGGCTGCACTTGGGAGTATTATGTTCAGTTTTGGTCGCCCTGCTATAGGAAAGATGCCATTCAGCTGGAAAAAGCAGAAAAGATTTATGAGGATGTTTCTAGGACTTGAGAGACTGAGTTATATGGAGAATTTGGACAGGCTAGGACTTTATTCCTTGGAGTGTAGGAGACTGAGAGGTGATCTTATAGAGGTGTATAAAATCATGAGGGGCATAGATAGGGTGAATGCACTCAGTCTTTTACCCAGTTTGGGGAATCAAGAACTGGAGGATATAGGTTTAAGGAGAGAGGGGAAGGATTTAATGGGAACCTGAGGGGCAACTTTTTTACACAAAGGGTGGTATGTATGTCAAATGTGTTACCAGAGGAAGTGGTTGAGGCAGGTATATTAACCATATTTAAAAGACAGTTGGACAGGTACATGGATAGGAAAGGTTTAGAGGGATATGGGCCAAACGCAGGCAAATGGGACTAGCTTAGATGGGAATCTTAGTCAACATTGACCAGTTGGGCCGAAGGTCCTGTTTCCATGCTGTATAACTCTATATGATAGGCAGGGCCTGTTCCTGTGTTGTACTGTTCTGTGTTCCACCTCACTCTCATTCTCTTTCTAGTTCTGTCTCTCACTCCCGCTCATGCTTTGCCTGAATTTCTTCTTCTCACTCTAATTCTCTTCTCTGTGTCATTGTCTCTCATTCACTTTCTCACTCATTCTTTCGCTTTCTCTCTGTCGTGCTCTTCCCTCAATCAGTCATCTTTCACTTCCTGTCTCCCACTCACACTGTTTCTCTCTCCCTTGCTCTCGTTCTCTTTCACACACATTCTCTTCCTCTAATTCTCACTCATTCCTTTCTTAGTCTAACTCATTCTCTCTCTCTCTCTCTGACTTTCTCTCTCTGACTTACTCTCATTTTTTTCCAAATATTCTTTCTCACATTCTCCCTCTCTCTCTAGATTCTGACGGATTTTCTCCCTGGACTGCTTGGACTCGTTGCTCCAGGAACTGCTCGGACTCTGAGTTCCCCAGCATGAAGAACCGCACCCGTTCCTGCCATCGCCTGAACTGCACTGGAGAAACCTTCCAGGAACGTCCTTGCAACCTGCCCCAGTGCACAAGTAAGGCTGGGTTGGCTGGAGTGGGGATGGGATGAGGGAAGTGTGAGGTTAGGGTGAAAGTTTGGTGTGGGTGCTAGGGTAATGTTGTGGTGAGAGAGACAGTGGGTGAGGGTGTAAGTGGGGACCTTGATGGAAGGTGCAGTTTCATACTTGGGAGGGCTACGGGGATGAGGTTGGGGGTGACCAGGTCAGAGGCAAGTGTGGGCTCTGCGATTGTGGATTGCAGGAGGGAGCACTGGAGAAATTTAAAATCCAGAGGAGATCTGTTGAGATCCCATTGTTATGGTTTGGAAGTTAGAACATAGAACATGGTACATAGTTAGCAGATTGTCATTGTCATTGTCATTTGCCATGGTAGAGGTATCAAAAACAAGACAGCAGAGCTTTAAAGTGAGAGGTAGAAGTTTTAAAAGGGATTTGAGATTTATGGTTTTTGCACAGTGATTGATATCTGGAACTCCCTGCCAGAGGAGGTGGTGGAGTCAGATACAATCAGTATGTTGATGAGGCATTTCAACACTTAAATAGGCAAAGCATAGAATGATATGGACCTAATGCAGGTAAATGGGATTAGTGTAGACTGGCAAAAAGGTCAGCATGGATATGATGGCCCAAAGGGCCAGCTTCTGTGTTGTACAACCACCTGAAAGTGGCAACACAGTGGATAAGGTGGTAAAGAAGGTGTACGGCATACTTCCCTTCAACAGTCAGGCATTGAGTATAAAAGTCATGAAGTCATGTTGAAGCTGTATAAAACTTTGGTTAGGCCATACTTGGAACAGTGCGGGAGGACAAAGGTCAGAGTAGAGGTGGAGTCTATAAGTAAAGTGACATACAGCTGGAAGCTCAGAGTCACATGTGCTCTGAATGGAGATGTTCAGCAGAAGGATCAATCAACCTGTGTTTGGTTTCTGTTTAAGAGGCTCTGTCCAACCACCTTATTATACGGCAACAGGCCATTCAGCTCTCAGTGCTTGTTACACAGAGGTAAGGTGATGGCCATTCATTGTGTCAGAGCTCAGCATGTGATATAAATGAACTGATTTCTGGCTTGTTCACCGCAGATGTGACAGAATGTTCAGGTGAGAACTGTACCAGGAACTGCAGCTGGAACATGTGGTCTGAATGGAGTATATGTTCACGTGGTTGTGGTGTCGGTCAACAGCATCGTCTACGGACTTACAACGCTCCAAGGTCGGGTGGTCAGTGGTGCAGGGAGATCCTGACAGGAAATCTGGAGATACGTTTCTGTAACATAAAGGCTTGCAGAGGTGAGATGTCAAAGTAGGAACAAATAATTCAAAATATGAACTCTTGATGAATGAATGGATCTTGGCAAGGCTTTAAACATTGTCCCATATAGCAGGCTGGTCAATAAAGTGAAAGCTTATGAAATCCAGGGAAGAGGCAGATTGGATCCAAAATCACCCTAGTGACAGAGCAAAGGGTAATGGCTGATGGGAGTTATTGTGACTGGATGACTTACCAGTGGGGTTCGACAGAGCTCAGAGATCTGGTTGTAGAATTGCTGTTCATAGTTTGTAGGTGGGAGGAAAGATTGGAGAGGCTGTAGATGTTTTCTTTGGTGCAGAGAAAGCTGAGGGAAGACAATTGAGCTGTGTAAAGCACCAGCATATCTTCGTTATCCACTGACTCCTAACCCGCTCGATCTGTGACCTCAAGGTCAGACCCAGCCAGCACTTCAAATCTTTCTCCGGCTGCACCAGCAGAGTGGGAATGTGTTCTTGTACTCAGAAGGTCAGTCTGGAATGTGGGGCTGGGATCTGGAGCCAAATTCCAGAGTGAGGCCAAAGCTGGAATCTGGAACATTGACTCTAGCTCCAGCCAATGTCCAGACTGTTGGTCTGAGCATGAGGCTGGAGCTGGGTCAGGAATGTGATAGAGGGGGGGAGGGGTGCATAGGAGGGTGCGGTGGAGGAGGGAGAAGGGTGCGGTGGAGGGGGGAGAGGTGCGTAGGAGGAGGGAGAAGGATGCAGTCGAGGGGGGAGGGTGCATTGCAGGGGGGAGGGGTGCGTAGGAGGGTGGGAGAGGGATGCAGTGGAGGGGAGGAGAGGGGATGGGGAGATGGTGAAGGGGAGGGGTGTAATTAAGAGCATCTGTAGTGGAGGGGCAAGGGGGTGTAGTGGAGAGGGGAGGGGTTACAGTGAAGGTGAGCAGACACTGTGATGGAGAAGAGAGGAGAACAGGAGGAGATCATGGCCCTTGATGAGGTGTAAGGTGATGATCATGTCCACACTGCCTAAATATGGCACTTGTGTTAATCCAACCTCCTGGCCTTTGGCCTGCAGCCCTGTTGACCATGATCTCTCATGGGACTTGTTTAACGAGGTTTCTGTCTCCACCACCCTTTCCGGCAGAGACCCCACTGCTCGTCTTCCCTCTAATCCTCTGCTGTTATGTCCGTATCTCCGGTTACTGATCTCTTTCCTCACATCAAGGCCTCTCATAATTTCTTACACCAGAACTAGATCTCTCCTCAGTCTCCCTGGTTTTAAAGAAAACAATCCCAGCCTGGACAATCTCTCTGCTCATCCATGATTCCACAGGCTCATAGGTCCCTTCTGCAACCTCTGATATTGCATCCTTCCTGCAATGTAGTGACCAGAACTGTATACCATGTTCTAGTGTACAAAGTGCGGCTTGAATCAGAATCAATGTATGTCACTGACATACAGTATGTCTTGAAATTTGTTGTGTTGCGGCAGCAGTACAGAGCAAGACATAAAAATTACTATGTTACAAAAATAAATAAATAGTGCAAAAAAGAGGAATAACGAGGTAGTGTTCATGGACTCTTCCGAATTCTGATGGTGGAGGGGAAGAAGCTGTTCTTAAAACACTGAGTGTGGGTCTTCAGGCTCCTGTACCTCCTCTCCGATGGTAGTAATGCAAAGAGGGCATGTCCCAGATGGTGAGGACCGTTAATGACGGATACTGCCTTCTTGAGGCACCGCCTCTTGAAGATGTCCTTGATGGTGGGGAGGGTTGTGCCCATGATGGAGCTGGCTGAGTCTACAACCCTCTGCAACCTCTTTCGATCCTGCACATTGGAGCCTCCATACCAGGCGATACTGTAACCAGTCAGAATGCTCTCCACTGTACATCTGTAGAAATTTACAAGAGTCTTTGGTGACATACCAAACCTCCTCAAACTCCTAATGAAGTAGAGCCACTGGCATGCTTTCTTCATGATTGCATCAATGTGTTGGGCCCAGGATAGATCCTCTGAGATGTTGATGCCCAGGAACTTGAAGCTGCTCACCCTGTCCATTGCTGACCTGTTAACAGCCTTCTCACTGCGAGGTGAGAGTGCAGCCTGCTGAGCCACCAGTGACAGCAACTTCTTATTGTTCTGATACTTCTTTACTGTTGTAGCTGTTTCTTTCCACTTTTTCACAATAACTCAATGCCCAATAGTCAAAGAGAATTGGAACAAATCTGTAGTGAGATAGCAGACTGATGTAAGAAACAGAAAGTTGTAATAGTTGGGGATTTTAACTTTCCACATATTGACTGGGACTCTCACACTGTGAAAGGGCTGGATGGCTTGGAATTTGTCAAATGTGTTCAGGAAAATTTTCTAAATCAATATCTAGAGCTACCAATGAGAGAGAATGCAATACTTGATCTCCTATCAGGGAACCAGACAGGTCAGGTGACAGAAGTATGTGTAGGGGAGCATTTTGGGTCCAGTGACCATAATGTCATTAGTTTCAAGTTACTTATGGATAAGGACAGGTCTGGTCCTCGGGTTGAGGTTCTAAATTGCAGAAAGGCCAATTTTGTGGAAATGAGAAAGGATCTAGGAAGAGTGTAGCGGTTAGCGCGACGCTATTACAGCGCCAGCGATCGGGGTTCAATTCCCGTCGCTGTCTGTAAGAAGTTTGTACATTCTCCCCATGTCTGCGTGGGTTTCCTCCAGGAGCTCCGGTTTCCTCCCACATTCCAAAGACATACGGGTAGGTTAATTTGAGTTTAAAAAATGGGCAGCGCAGACTCGTTGGGCCAGAATGGCCTGTTACCACGCTGTAAATAAAATTTAATTTAAAATTTAAAAAAATAAGTTGTTTTCTGGTAAGGATGTGCTCAGTAAGTTGAAGGCCTTCAAAGGCAAAATTTGAGAGTGCAGAGTTTGCATGTTCCTGCCAGGATTAAAGGCAAAGTTAACAAGCATAGGGAACCTTTGTTTTCAAGGGATATTGGCGATCTGGTTAAGAAAAGAGAGAGGTTTATAGCAGGTATAGGCAACTAGGAACAAATGAGGTACTTGAAGAGTATAGAAAAAGTAAGAAAATACTAAAAAAAGGAAATCAGGAAGGCAAAAAGAAGACACAAGGTTGCTTTGGCAGATAATGTAAAGGTAACCTGAAGGGTTTCTACAAGTATATGAGGAGTAAAAGGATAGTAAGGGACAAAATTGGTCCCCTAGAAGATCAGAGTGGTTGTCTATGTGTGGAGCCTCAGGAGATGGGGGAGATCTTAAACAGTTCTTTTTTTGCATCAGTATTTACTCAGGAAAGTGGCTTAATGGATATGGAAGGAAGAGAAACGAGCAATAGTGTCGTGGAACATATAGAGATGAAAGAGGAGGAGGTGTTTGATGCTTTACAGCAAATAAAGGTAGATAAATCCTCCAGGCCTGATAAGATATTTCCTCGGACCTTGAGAGAGACTACTGTAGAAATTGCAGGGGCCCTGGTAGATATATTTAAAAAGTCCTTAGCCATGGGTGCGGTGCCGGAGGACTGGAGGGTAGCTCATGTTCCGTTGTTTAAAAAAGGCTCTAAAGGTAAACCAGGTAATTACAGGCCGGTGAGCCTGACATCAGTAGTGGGTAAATTATTGGAAGGTGTTCTGAGAGATCGGATATACAAGTATTTGGACAACCAAGGGCTGATTAAGGATAGTCAGCATGGCTTTGTGCGTGGTAGATCATGTTTAACGAATCTTGTAGAACTTTTCGAGGAGGTTACCAAGAAAGTAGAAGGAAAGGCTGAGGATGTTGTCTACATGGACTTTAGTAAGGCCTTTGACAAGGTCCCACATGGGAGGTTAGTTCAGAAGGTTCAGACACTAGGTTTCCATGGAGAGGTTGTAAACTGGATTCGAAATTGGCTGTGTGGGAGAAGACAGAGAGTGGTTGTGGATGATTGTTTCTCAGACTGGAGGCCTGTGACCAATGGTGTGCCTCAGGGATCTGTGCTGGGGCCATTGTTGTTTCTTGTCTATATCAATGATCTAGATGATAATGTGGTAAATTAGATCAGCAAGTTTGCTGATGACACTAAGATTGGAGGCGTAGTGGACAGCGAGGAAGGCTTTCAAAGCTTGCAGAGGGATCTGAACCAACTGGAAGAATGGGCCAGAAAATGGCAGATGGAATTTAATGCAGACAAGTGTGAGGTGTTGCATTTTGGAAGGACATATCAAGGTAGGACATACACAGTAAACGGTCAGGCACTGAGGAGTGCGGAGGAACAAAGGGATCTGGGAGTTCAGATACATTTCCCTGAAAATGGCATCACAGGTAGACAGGATTGTAGAAAGGCTTTGGCATCCTGGCATTCATAAATCAGAGTATTGAGTACAGGAGTTGGATGTTATGGTGAGCTTGTATAAGACATTGGTGAGGCCAAGTTTGGAGTATTGTGTGCAGTTCTGGTCACCTAACAATAGGAAGGATATTTGTAAGACTGAAAGAGTGCAGAGGAGATTTACTAGAATGTTGCCGGGTCTTCAGGAGTTGAGTTACAGGGAAAGATTGAACAGGTTAGGACTTTATTCCTTGGAGCGCAGAAGTATGAGGGGAGATTTGAAAGAGGTTTACAAAATTGAGGGGTATAGACAAAGTAAATGTGAGTAGGCTCTTTCCACCTAGATTAGGTGAGATAAGTACAAGAGGACATGGCTTTAGGGTGAAAGGGGAAAAGTTGAGGGGGAACATTAGGGGGAACTACTTCACTCAGAGTGGTGAGAGTATGGAATGGGCTGCCATCTGATGTAGTAAATGTGGGCTCACTCTTGAGTTTTAAGAATAAATTGGATAGATACTTGGATGGGAGAGTTCTGGAGGGTTATGGACTGGGTGCAGGTAAATGGGACTAGCGGAATAAAGTTTTGGCACAGACTAGAAGGGCTGAATGGCATGTTTTCTGTGCTGTAGTGTTCTATGGTTCTACATAGAAAGAGACTATCTGGTCCATTGGGTCTGTGCCAGCTCGCAACAGAGCTGTTCCATCAGTCCCATTCTGTCTCGTCTTATACCCCTGTAGTCCTGCAACACATTCTATTTCACATGCCCCCAACCTTTCTTTGATCTTTTTCTATTTACCTGAAATAATGGGCAGTTAATGGCAGTTACTGAACATAACACTCTACTCTGCCCATGGTATTGAATAAAGGTCAAAAGATGCCAAGCATACCGAGATGGAAACCTGAGGTAACTCTAACAGGAGCTGAATGAACAGGTAAATTAGTATTGGTGTTGGTTTATTATTGTCACTTGTACCAAGGTACAGTGAAAAACTTGTCTTGCATACTGAACATACAGGTCAATTCATTACACAGTGCAGTTTCATTGAGTTAGTACAGAATCCATTGATGTAATACAGGTAAAAACAATAACAGTACAGAGTAAAGTGTCACAGCTACAGAGAAAGTGCAGTGCAATAAGGTGTAAGGTCACGACAAGGTAGATCGTGAAGTCATAGTCCATCTCATTGAAATATTGAAGATAGTGGGGAAAATGTCTGGACAGATTGACCATCCTTGGTTACTATGGGAATAGTAGGGAGAGGTGGTCAACAGTGATCAGTGCAGAGCAAGAGACTCCATGATGCCAGTGGTGTGAAACAAGATGGACACTAACATGGATCACCGATGGTCAATAACTGCTCTTTCTCTTGGTTTATTAGTGAATGGTGGCTGGTCCAGTTGGAGTCCGTGGTCAACGTGTGACCGGGCTTGTGGAGGAGGAAAGTCTCTCCGGATACGGTCCTGTACTGAACCACCTCCAAAGAATGGAGGCAAGACCTGCACTGGAGAGCGATTGAAGTGACATTGTGTAACGTCCAACCCTGCGGTGCAAACAAAGGTGTGAACTCCATGGTTGTTGTTTGTCAATTGAGGGTTTTGATTTGGCAGATTGGACTGACTTCTGTGTATTCAGAGTGGGGCATGAGGGAAAATTAATTGATAACATTGAGAAGTGTCAGTTGTGAGTTGAGTAATAGGTATTGGTATATCTGATTTTAGTGAGAATTAATTTTGGGAGATGATGTTTGGGATTGAAATCTAAGGGGGTTGGGAGATGATGTTAATGTCTGGGAAGTGTTGTTCAGGATAGGGATGGTTGGGGCAGGGAAGGGGTGGGGAAGGGACGGTTGGGATGAGGAGGTGACAGTTAAGTTGGGGAAGGGACAGTTGGGTTTGGAAAGTGCCAATTGGTTCTGGTTATTTCCAGGTGGGGGAGTTTGGAAGTGATAAAATATTTAGAGAGACAATGGTTGCATTTAGAATGTGATGAAAACTTTTGTCCTGCTTTCCCATACCTTCTCCAGGTGCCGATGGCTGCCCCACTGGCCTGGAGTATGTCGATTGTGCCAACCGATGTCCCCGAGCCTGCATCGATTTCCAGAGTGGAATAGTCTGTTCCAACAGTGGAGTGTGTGAACCAGGCTGTCGATGTCCAAATGGTATGTAAAACGTTTCACAACTTGCTACACCAGCCCCCATCCTAAAACACACATCCCTCCCCACCCATTCCCTCCCCCTTTCCCCACTTACCCCCCCCACCAACCCCGTTCTACCAAAGTTACAGTGGATCCCATGCACCTTAGTCTTTTGGATGAGCCTACCATGAGAGACCTTGTCAAATGCCTTACAAATTCATGTAGACAACATCCACTGCCCTAGTCTCATGAATCATCTTTGTCATCAGCTCAAAACAAAACTCAATCACGTTTCTAAAGCATGACCTGTCCTGCACAAAGTCATGATGACTATCACTAATCAGCTCATGTTTTTCCAAATGTAAGTAAATTCTATCCCTAAGAATCCTCTCCAATAGTTTTGCTATCACTGATGTGAGATTTACCTGCCTATGATTTCCTGGATTTCCCTATTGTCCTTCGTAACAAAGGAACCAACAATGGCTACTCTCCAATCCTCTGGGACCTTGCTGAGGCTAGAGAGGACACAGATATCTTTGTTAAGGTCCCAGCAATTTCCTCTCTTGCTTCTCTCAATAACCAGGGATAGATCCCGCACTTAAGTACATTATATGGAGTTCTGGTCACCCCCATTACAGGAAGGATGTGGAGACTGTGGAATAGAGTGCAGAGGGTATATGGAAAAGTTGGACAACTTGGGTTGTTCTCCCGGAGCATCGGAAGCTGAGGGGGACCTGATAGAGGTTTTTAAAATTATGAGAGGCATAGATACGGTAGACAGTCAGAATCTTTTCCCCAGGATAGGACTGTCAAACACCAGAGGGCATGCTTTTAAGATTTGGGGGGGGGGGGGGGGAGTTTAAAGGTGACATGAGGGCAGGTTTTTTTACACGAGAATGGCAGAAGTCTGGAATGGGTCACCAGGGTAGTAGTGGAAGCAGGCAGTTTGGTGGAGTTTGAGGCTTTTAGATAGACACAGTGAATATGAAGGGAATGGAGGGATATGGAATAATACACAAGAAAGGACATTTACTATAAATGGCATCAAGGTTGGCACAACATCATGTGCCAAATCGCTCATCCAGTGCAGTGCTGATCTATATTCTATGTTAGATCCATCAGGATCTGGAGACTTAACCACCTTAATGTTCTTCAGTAGACCCGACACTATGTCCTTCTCAATCTCACCATGCCCTGGATTATTAGCATACCCCACTCTGATCTCACTATCCTCCGTTTCCTTCTCCTTGGTGAAGAACAATGTGATGTACTTGTTTAGTACCCTGTCCACATAAAACATGGAACATTACAGCACAATACAAGCCCTTTGGCCCATGATGTTGTGCCGACCTTTTTACCAACCTAATCTATCCATTCAAACACCCCTTCATTTTTCTATCATCCATGTGGCTATTTAAGAATCTCTTAAGTGTCCCTAATCTATCTGCCTCTACCAGCACCCCTGGCATTGTGTTCCACGCACGCACCACTCTCTGCGTGTAAAAAAGAACTTGCCTCTGACATCACCCCATGTACCTTCCTTCAATCACCTTCAAATTATGCCCCCTGGTGTTAGCCATTTCCACCCTGGGAAAGTCTCTGGCTGTCCACTCAATCTATGCCTCTTATCATCTGGTACACCTCTATCAGGTCACCTCTCATCCTCCTTTGCTCCAAAGAGAAAAGCCCTAGCTTGCTCAACCTGTGCTCATAAGACATGCTCTCCAGTCCAGGTAGCATCCTGGTAAATCTCCTCTGAAACCCTCTCCAAAATTCCACATCCTCCTATAGTGAGGCGGCCAGAACTGAACACCAATTCTAAGTGTGTTCTAACCAGGTGTTTTATAGCGCTGCAACATTACCATTGTGGCTCTTGAGCTCCATACCCGAATAATGAAGGCCAACACGCCATTTGCTTCTAACAACTCTATCAACTTGTGTGACAACTTGAGGGATCTTGGACTTGGACCCCAAGATCCCACTGTTCTGCACACTGCTAAGATCCTGCCATTAACCCTGTATTCTGCCTTCAAATTCGACCTTCCAAGGTGATCACTTCACACTTTCTTCCAGATTGAACTCCATCTGCCACTTCTCAGCCCAGCTTTGCATCCTATTCAATGTTCTATTGTAACTCCAACAACCTTCTACTACCTATCCACAACACCAGCAACTTTCATGTCATCGGAAACTTACTAACCACCCTTCCCACATCCAGTCCAATGTCATTGATTAAAAAAATCACAAAGAAGCAAGGGTCCCAGAACAGATTCCTGTGGTGCACTGCTGGTCACCGACCTCCAGGCAGAATACACTCCATCTACAACCACCCTCTGCCTTCGATGGGCGCGCCGATTCTGAATCCACACAGCCAAGTTTCCCTGGATCCCATGCCTCCTGACCTTCTGAATGAGCCTTTCATGGGGAACCTTATCAAATGCCTTACTAAAGTCATATGCGCCACATCCACTGCTCTACCTTCATCAATGTGTTTTGTCACATCCTCAAAGAATTCAATCGGGTTTGTGAGGCACGACCTGCCCCTCACAAATCCTTGCTGTCTGTCCCTAATCAGACTGTGCTTCTCCAAATGCTCATAAATCCTGTCCCTAAGAATCTTTTCCAATAATTTGCCCACCACTGAAGTAAGACCCACTGGTCTATAATTCCTAGGTTATCCCTATTCTTGAACAAAGGAATAACATTTGCCACCTTCCAATCTTCTGGTACTACAGAGCATTCACGGATGGCTAACGAGCAATGTGAAAAGGAGCAGTCTATAAACACAAATGTACAAAGAGGCAAAAATTAGTGGAGGTTATAGTGACTGGGAGAGAATCCAAACGGAAAATAGGAGATCAAAAATGAGAGAATTTAAAGAGCTTGTTTCCGTGCTGTATGATTCTATGACAAAATTGTAACCAAAATAAAAAAAATAGCAGAGATGTTGAATGATTTCTCTGCCAAAGAACCAAAGTTATTATGGCACAGAAAGAGGCTATTTGGCCCATTGAGGCTGTGCCAGTTCTGAGTGATCCCATAAACCCCATTCCCCAATTTATTTCTCAATAACCCATTATCTGTCACATGTCCATCAACTCCCTTGATTTTCTTACCACCAACTACACTTGGGGAATTTACAGTGGCCAATTAACCTTTTCTACCGGCAGGTTTTTGGGATGTGAGAGGGAACCCAAGCACCCATAATGTGATAGGGAAAACTCTGCAAACTCCACATAATCAGGATGGAACCCACGTTGCTGGAGTTATGAAACAGCAGAGCTACCTGCAGCATCACTGTGCCACTCCTGTTCTGTGTATCATCAACCTCTGGGAACAGCTTTTCCATATCTAGCCCTCATAATTTTGTTGTCTGCTCTCAGATCTTCCCTTAAACCCCTTGCTCTGAGGTGAACAATCTCAGCATTTATAATCTAACCTTGCAGCTGAAATTCTTCATCCTTGGATCTCCTCTGCGCCCTCTCAAGGCCATCACATTCTTTCTGATGTGTGGTGACCAGAACACAAAGCAGTACTCTAGTTTTGACAACTTGGCTTCAAAAAGGTTCAGCATAACTTATTCCTACAGATTGGAAAATTTCTTACCACTGTAAAAATGGCATTCACTTTCAGTCTAAAAGTGCTTCCTCCACTATGGGAAGCTAGAGAAGAAATTGCGGGAGCCCTGGCTGAGATATTTGCATCATCGTTAGCCATGGGTGAGGTGCCAGCAGACTGGAGGGTAGTGAATGGTGTGCCTTTATTTAAGAAGGGTGGCAAAGAAAAACCTGGGAACTATAGGCCATTAAATCTAACATGTGTGATAGGTAAGTTACTGGAGAGGATTCTGAGGGATAGACGTACATCTAGAAAGACAGGGATTAATTAGGGGTAGTCAGCATGGCTTTGTGTGCAGGAGATCTTACAAACTTTATTGAGGTTTTTGATGAAGTGGCCGAGAAAGTCGATGAGGGCAGGGCAGTGGCCATGATTTATATGGACTTCAATAAGGCCTTTGATAAAGTTCCACATGGTAGGCTGCTCTGGAAGGTTAGATCTCATGGAATCCAGGGAGAGTTGGCTAATTGGATACATAACTGGCTTGATGGTAGAAAGCAGAGGGTGATGGTGGAAGGTTGTTTCTTGGACTGGAGGCTTGTGAGTGGTGTGCCTCAGGGGTCGGTGCTGGGCCCATTGTTGTTTGTGATCGATATCAACGATTTGGTTAAGAATGTACAAGGCATGGTTATTAAGTTTGCAGATGACACTAAAGTAGGTGGTATAGTGGACAATGAGGGAGGTTATCAAAAGTTACAGGGGGATCTTGATCAGCTGAGTAAGTGGGCTGAGGAATGGCAAATGGAATTTAATTCAGATAAGTGTGAGGTGTCGCATTTTGGAAAATCATATCCAGGTAGGACTTTCACAGTAATGGCAGGGCCCTGCGGAGTGTTGTAGAACAGAGGGCCCTTGAAATACAAGTACATGGTTGACTGAAAGTGTAGTCACAGGTAGACAGGGTGGTGAAGAAGGCTTTTGGCACGCTGGCCTTCATATGTCAGGGCATTGAGTATAAAGTTGGGAGGTCATGGTGCAGTTGTACAGGATGCTGATGAGGCTATACGTGGAGTATTGTGTTCAGTTTTGGTCACCCTGCTATAGTAAATATGTTATTAACCTGCAAAGAGTGCAGAAAAGATTTACAAGGATGTTGCTAGGACTTGAGGGACTGACCTCTAGAGAGAGGTTGGACAGGCTAGGACTTTATTCCTTAGAGCATAAAGGACTGAGAGGTGATCTTATAGAGGTGTATAAAATCATGAGGGGCATAGATAGGGTTGGGGAATCGAGAACTACAGGGTGTAGGTTTAAGGTGAGAGGGGAAAGATTTAATACAAGCTTGTGGGGCAACATTTTTACACAAAAGGTGGTATCTATGTGGAATGAGCTCCCAAAGGAAGAGGTTGAGGCAGGTACAATAACAACTTTTAAAAGACAGTTGGTTTGTAAAGGTTTAGAAGGTTATGGGTCAAATGCTGGTAAATGGGGCATCTTGGTTGGCATGGACCAATTGGGTTGAAGCACCTGTTTCCATGATGTATAGCTCTATGACACTATAAATTATCCTTTCCCTTGAGATTCCTAATTGACCCTGACTCATTACACAAGGCTTAATGTTTACAGGATCCCTTGAACAGGATGGTGTTTGTGTGGCTCCCTGGCAGTGCCAATGCACTGACTCGTTTGGTAAAACCTGGGCACCAGGGAGCATGCAGCAGATAGACTGCAACAACTGCACTTGTACTGACGGACTGATTACCTGCTCCAACAACAGCTGCCGGACCTCAGACTGTGCTTGGAGTCAATGGTCAACTTGGTCATCCTGCAGCATCAGCTGTGGGACTGGCATTCGATCTCGCTTCAGGTGAGACATCCCAGGAATCAACTGTTCATGAAAGGTGGGAGGCGTGGCTGGGATAGGAGGGCGGAAGTTCTCTCCCAGAAAGTTGGTAAGGTGGCATCCACCATTTGATGGAAGTGTAAGTATGTGGGGAGAAGGGACAGTGGATCTTGCCCTCGTACCCACCATGCTGTGACCCTCAGAGCCAATCAGCACAGAAGCACAACGTTCAGTCCGCCACATTGCCAACCAAGGGCCATCTATGGTGGAACATAAAACAGAATGCTGAACGAACTCAGCGGGTCAAACGGCATCTGTGGATTTGCCTACATTAGGCCATTTCCCTCTACTCATTTCCTATCCACGTACCTGTCCAAATGCCTTTTAAACATCGTTATTGTGTCTCCCTCTACCACCTCCTCTGGCTGCTTTCTCCATATCACCACCACTTTCTCTGTGAAAAACCTGACTCTCAGAAATTGCTCCCTTCTCACCTGAGAACTGTGCCCTCTCATTTCATAGAGTTTACCACCCCACGAAAATGATTTTGACTATCTACCCTGTCTATGCTCCTCAGAATTTTATAAACCTTTATATGCTCACCCTCACCTTCCTACATCCCAGTGAGAACAATCCCGGCCGATCCAATCGCTCCTTATAACTGCAGCCCTCCATTCCAGGCAACATCCTGGTAAATCTGCACTCTCCATTGCTACCGCATCTTTTCTGTAACTGTGCATAACTGTACATAATACTGCAAGTGCAGTTAGAACATAAAATGTAGAACAATAGAGCACGAGAACAGGTCCTTCAGCCCATGATGTCCATGTCAACCATGATGCTCATGTAAGCTAATCCCATCTGCCTGCACATGGTCTATATCTCTCCCACCCCTTCCTGTTCATATACCCGTATAACTGCATCTTGTATGTTACAGTGGTTTCTGCTTCCACCACCTCCTCTGGAAGTGCTTTTGAGGCACCTACTAATCTCTGTATAAACAAAACTTGTAAGTCTTCTTTAAACTATGCCCTCTGGTATTTCATATTTTATACCCTGGGTAAAAGACTCTACTTTTATATTCTTCCATCAGGTCGTCCCTCGGCCTCCGATGCTCCAGAGAAAATAATCCAAGTTTGTTCAACCTCTCCTTATAGCTAATACTGTATAATCCAGGCAACATCACGTGAACCTCTTCTGCGTCCTATCCAAAGCCTCCACGTCCTTCCTGTAATGCGGGTACCAGAACGCCACACAATACTCCAAATGTGGCCTAACCAAAGTTATATAGAGCTGCAACATGTCTTCCAAACATTTATACTCTGGCCTGACTGATGAAGGCAAGCATGCTATATGCCTTCTTTACTACCCTGTCTACTTGTGTTGCTGTTTTCATTCAAATCATTTATAGGTCCCAGCACTGATACTTGTGGAACACCATTTGTCAGAGACCTCCAGTAAGGGTAACACCACTCCACCACTATCTTCTCTCTTCAATGGCAAAGCAGTTTTGAATCCAAACTACCAAGTCATCGTGGATCTCACGTGCTTTAATCTTCTGTATCAGCCAACCATGAGTGACCTTGTCAAATGTTTTACTGTAGTCCATGTAAATAATAGCCACTGGCCTAGCTTCATTAATTATCTTTGTCACTTCTCAAAAAACTCAATCGTTTGTAAGACATGACCTGCCCCACACAAAACCATAAGACCATAAGATATAGCAGCAGAATTAGGCCATTTGGCCCATTGAGTCTGCTTGGCCATTCAATCACAGCTGATCTTTCTCTATCCTATTCTCTCACCTTCTCCCTGTAACCCTTAACCCTTTTACCAATCAAGCACCTATCAACCTCTGCTTTAAGTACACCCAGTGACTTGGCCTTCACAGTCCTCTGTGTCAATGAATTCCACAGATTCACCACCCTCTGGCTGAAGAAATTCCTCCTCATTTCAGTTCTAAAGGGGTGTCCCTTTATTCTGAGGCTTTTGCCCTCAGATCCTAGACTCTCCCACTACTGGAAACATCCTCTCCACATCCACTGTATCCAGGCTTTTCAGTATCTGGTAGGTTTCAATGAGATCTCACCCCCCCCCCCCCCCCCCCACTCATCCTTCTGAACTCCATACAGTACAGGCCCAGAGACATCAAACGCTCCTCATGTGGTTAGCCTTTCATTCCTGGGATTGTTCTTGTGAACCTCCTCTGGACCCTCTCCAGGGCCAGCTCATCCTTAGGTACAGAATTCCTCACAGTATTCCATATGCAGTCTGACCAACGTGTTGTGAAGCCTCAGCAGTAGCTTTTATATTCTACTTCTTGAAACGAATGCTCACATTGCATTTGCCTTCCCTACTACTGACTCAGCCTGCAAGTTAACCTTTAGGGAATCCTGAACTAGGTCTCCCAAATCCCTTTGGACCTCCGATTTCTGAATTTTCTCCCATTTAGAAAATAGCCTACACCTTTATTCTTCCTACCAAAGTGTATAACCCCACACCTCCCTACACTGTATTCCATCTGCCACTTCTTTGCCCACTCTCCTAGCCTGACCGAGTTATTCCGCAAAATCTTTGCCTCTGGGACACTACCTGTTCCTCCACCTATCTTGGTGTTGTCTGCAAACTTGGCCACAATGCCACCAGTTCCTTCATCCAGATCATTCATGTATAAAGTGAAACGTTGTGGTCCCAACACTAACCCTGCGGAACTCCACCAGTCCCCAGCAGCCATCCTGAAAAGAACCCCTTTATCCCCACTCTCTGACTTTTGCTGGTCAGCAAGCTGACTATCCAAGTCCATGGGAGTAAATCTTACCTAAAAATCTACCCCAGTAATGTTCCTACCACTCATGCAAGGGTCACCAGCCTATAATTTCTTGGTCTGTCCTTTCTGTTCTAAAATTGCTATTCTAAAATAAAGAAACAATATTAGCTATTCTCAAGTCCTCTGGGACATTGCTTGCTGGGGCCTTGAAAGATATCTTTTAAGGCTCCATCAGTTTTCTGTCTTGCTTCTCTCAATAACCTGGAATGGATCCCATCAGGCCCTGGAGAATGATCCACCTTAATGTTCTTCAATGTTAGTGTCATCTGCAAACTTACTGATCATATGTCCTACATTCACAGTCAAACTGTTAATGTATACAGTGAACAGTAAGGATCCTGGCACTGATCCCTGTGGTACACCACTTGTTGTAGGCTTCCACTCACAAAACCAGGCTGCACATGAAAGTAAGCAACATTGTGCAGAATTGAACAGAATGATGGAAGGAGAGGAGAGAGGAGAAATGGTTGAGAAAGGGTTGAAACCCCAGGACAGAATGTTAGTAAAAGGAAAGGCCCTGTGGTCTGTTGTTCTCACCTTCATTCCCACTCTCCCCATCTTCCACTATTCCATCCCCTCCCCCTTCTTGTTCTTCTGGATTCACATCTGAGATGTTCTTCACTGCCCTTTTATCCAATTATTTGGAGGGGATGATTCCTAACTGCTCCAATTCTCCACATTTAATTTTCACATGATACAGGGTAAGGAGACAATTTGAGTGTGGTGTGAAGGATTGCAGAAGGCAGGGAGAGGAAGATGGAGCTATGCTGCAGGGAGGGAGGCACAGGAGGATTGGTGTTAAGAATGAATTTGATGATAATTTGTTGTATTCTGAGCAGCTCTTCCTTGAAACATTTTGTTTTTTGTAGATCATCAACATCAGAATCCCTTGACAGAAAATGTGATCAGGATCAAGTACAAACCAAACTCTGTGACCAAGGCCAGTGCCCAGTGTTGTGTTTACACGATGAACAGGAAATGCAGTTTGGAGAGACTTGGTTTGTCGGTGAATGCAAGCAATGGTAGGTAATTCACAAGGTACAAGCCTTTACCTGAAGAATGATGCCAAAAGCTTTAATTCTGCTGAACCTGAATGAGAGATATTGATGACAGATTGACTTGCTGATTTCTTCCAGCAGATTATTTTTTGCTCTTTTTGCAACTTTTCCAATTATTTCCCCAGCAATGACGTGAGTCTCACTGAGCTCTAGTTACCTGGATAATCCCTGCTGCCTTTAAGTAAAGAAACAACGTTAGCTATCCTCCAGTCTTCTGGCACCTTGCCTGTGGTGAACAAAGATGCAAAAATCTCCATCAGAGCCCCAGAAATCCCCTCCTTTGCTTCACATAGCATCCTTTGGATAGATTTCATCTGGCCCTGGTGATTTGCCCATCCTTATCCATTCCAAGATAAGAAACATCTCCACTTTCTTAAAACTGACATGCTCCAGACTATTAATTCACCTCACTCCCTTCCCTTCTGAACTCACTATCTGCCTTCTCCTTGGTGAATACAGATGAGAAGTATATATTTAGAGCTTTACACTCTGCCTCTACACATTGATTACCCCTTTTGTTCTAAAGGGGACCCATCTTTTCCTGTCAACCCTCTTGCTCCTGACATACTTACAGAATGCCTCCACATTCCTTCGTTAGGTTCTCTCCAACTACTCTATATTCCTCAGGAGACTCACCTGATCCCAGTTGCCTGTGCATCATACACTTTTATTTTCCTTATCAAGCCCTCAATATATTTTGTCATCCAAGGTTCCCTAAACCTTGGATGTCCTGATGGAGGGTCTCGGCTCGAAACATCGACTGTTCATTTCCCTCCATAGTGCTGCCCGACCTGCTGTGTTCCTCCAACATTTTGTGTGTGTTGTTCCCTAAACCTGCCATCATTGCCTTTCACCTCACTAGAACCCTGAACTCTTACTAACTCTGTTTTAAAAGTCTCCCACTTCCCAGCTATCATTTTACCCACAAGCATCTTTCACCAAGTCCTCTTTACACTATTGAAATCAGCCTTCCCCCAATTTAGGACCTAACATGAGCACTATCCTTATCACTTTCCGTAGCTACCTTGAAACTTACAGAATCATGGTCACTGTTCCCATGGTGATCCCACCAACATTACCTTCATCTGCCCAGTTTCATTTCCTAAGGCATCAAGTAAAGTCCCATCTCTGGCAGGACTATCTACATATTGACTCAAAAGCTCTCTTGGCTGCAGTTAATAAATTCTGCTGTATCTAAGTCCATGCACTCAGAGGTGGTGCAGCACCCGTCCTTTCGCCTCTCCCCTTCCCACCATCCAGGGACTCAAAACTATCTCTCAAGGTGAAGCAGTGATTCACTTGCACTCCTTTCAGTCTAGAGTTCTGCATTCGGTGTTCACAAGGTGGTCTCCTCTACATTGGAGAAACTAATTCAGTCTGCAGGGGCAACCCTGAGCTTTCCACTCCCTGCCACTTTAATTCCTCATCCCACTCCCACTATGACCTATCGGTCTGCGACCTCCTGTCCTGTCCTGTCACAGTGAGGCCCAATGCAGGCTGGAGGAACAGGACCTCATCTTCCATCCGGGCAAGTTGCAGCCTTTTAGACTCGATATTGGATTATTTTTAAATTTAAAATTTTAGTTGTTTTATTATTGTCACGTACCAAGGTGCAGTGAAAAACTTGTATACCATCCGTGTAGATCAATTCATTACACGGTGCATTGAGGTAGTACAAGGGAAAACAATAACAGAATGCAGAATAAGTGTTACAGTTACAGAGAAAGTGCAGTGCAGGTGGAGAGTAAGGTGCAAGGTCACCTTACTAAGACAAGTTATATTGAATTCTATAACTTTAGGTTACTCAATTTCTTGGTCTGAATCAGTTCTCTGTCTGTGATATTGGTTTAACTTGTGTTTTTTTTTCTTTTTTTTCTTCTTTTCCTCTGGCAAACTCTATGATGTAAAATCATTGGACAATTATTGGCATAGAAGAAGGTCATTGGCCACTCAAGTCCATGACAGATTTGTGCAGAGTAATCTAGCCAGTCCCAATCTTCTGCTTTTTCTCCACAAATATTTAACTATTAATCCACTCCCCCACTGAAACCTGCAATTGGATCTGCATTCACCACAACTTCGGGCAATGTGTTCTAGGTCATAACGCTCACTGCATGCATTTTGTAGGGTGGGCAAAGGGGTGAGGGTGTGGTGAATGGTAGTGGTGAGATGGGTGGAGTGGGGGTTGTTGTTGAAAGCAGGGAGTGAAGGGGGAGATGCAATGCACTGGGTGGGGGATGGAGTGAGGATGAGCTGCTGTAGGGATTGTCAGGTTGGGATTTGAGGGGCTTGGGGGAGACAGGCCAGATTTGATTGGCTAACAGAACGCATCTTAAATCTTCTTTTCCTTCCTGTCCACAGTTTGTGCGCACCAGAAGGAATCTATTGCCAACCCCTGGACTGTCGAGGTAAGGCAGACTGTCTCTAAGCCAAGGACACACTGGTCTAAGAACTGTCCTCACCCACAGTCATACTGAGAAGCCAATTGTGCCAGATCTGTGAAAGAGCTCTCCAGTTAGTGCTGATCCCCCATCACAAGAACACAAAAAAAGGGAGAAGTAGGCCACTTGGCCCTTCAAGCCTGTCCCAGCATTCAATATGATTATGGCTGATCCATGCTGGCTTCAACTCCTCTCCTGTGCCAGTTCCCCATAATCCTCAGTTCCTTGATATTTCAAATATTTATCTATCTGCACTGTAAATACATTGAATGATCTGGCCTCTATCACCCTTGGAGGCAGAGAATTCCAGAGATTCACTACCCTCATAGAAATTCCTCTCAATTTTCCCGACCAGTCCCTTATCTTGCAGTTGTGTTCCTTTCCATTTTCCCTAGAGCTCTGTAAATTATTCACCTTTGGGGTGAGTCGTAGAATAATACAGCAGCCCCTTTGGCCCAACTCGTCCATGCCAACCAAGGTGCCCACCTAAGCAAGCCCCATTTGCCCGTGTTTGGCCCATATCCCTTCAAACTTTTTCTATCCGTGTACTTATCCAAATGTCTTTTAAAAGTTGTTATTGTACCTGCCTCAACCACTTCCTCTGCCAGCTCATACCATATACCCACCACCCACTGCATGAAGTTGCTCCTCAGATCTATGCCCTCTAGTTTAGTGTTCCCTTTCTTGGGGAAAAAGAGTGTGTGCATTCACCTATCTGTGTCTCATGATTTTATACACTTCTATAAGTTTACTCCTCAGTCTCCTTTGACTCAGGCCCTTGAGTCCTGGCAACATTCTTGTATATCTTTGCACTCCTTCTAGCTGAATGACATCTTTCCTATAACAGAGTGACCAAAGTATACACAATGCTCCAACTGCAGCCTCACCAACATCTTGTAGAACTGCAACATAATGAGAGTGACCATAATACAATAGAATTTTACACTAAGTTTGAAAGTGATGTAGTCCACACAAAATGTGAATCTTAAACAAATTATGAAGTTATGAGCTTGGGAGTTGGCTGAGGTTGACTGAGAGATCACAATGAAAGATAGGATGGACATAGAATTACACAGCCCACCATGCCCATGATGACCACTATTCTATTTACCTGTATTAGCACGCTATCCTTGTATGCAGTGCCTATTGAAGTGTCTCTTAATTGTATCTGACTCCACCATGTCCTCTGGAAGTGAGTTCCAGACATCACTACTCTCTGTTTAAAAAAAAAATGGCTTCTGCTCCAATCTCCTTCCTTTCTGAAAGGGGAGAGTGAAAAACCAGAGGTCAT
The DNA here is from genome assembly GCF_009764475.1 of Pristis pectinata. Taxonomy (NCBI): domain Eukaryota; kingdom Metazoa; phylum Chordata; class Chondrichthyes; order Rhinopristiformes; family Pristidae; genus Pristis; species Pristis pectinata. The sequence goes on along the minus strand of NC_067413.1, from coordinate 140,316 downwards.
GATACATGTAGGTACCAGTGACTTGGGTAGGAGAGGGTATGAGGTCCTGCAACATAAATCGAGGGAGCTAGGTACCGTTTAAAAACAAAACAGGACCTCAAAAGTTGTAATCTTTGGATTGCTTCTTATGCCATGATGGGAACAGAAGGATAGGTCATATGAGATGGCCTTGGTGGGCAGGATTGAGGAAAACCCCAAGGCATTCTACAAGTATGTGAAGAGCAAGAGGATAAGACGCAAAAGAATAGGCCCTACCAAGTGCAACAGCATGTGGATATTAAGAAGGAGGAGGTGCTGAAACTTCTGGAAAGCATCAAGTTGGATAAGTTAGCGGGACCGGATGAGATGTACCCCAGGCTACTGTGGGAGGTGAGGGAGGAGATTGTGGAGCCCCTGACGATGATCTTTGCATCATCAATGGAGATGGGAGAGGTTCTGAAGTATTGGAGGGTTGTGAATGTTGTTCCCTTATTCAAGAAAGGGAATAGAGTTAGCCCAGGAAATTATAGGCAAGTGAGTCTTACTTCAGTGGTTGGTAAGTTGATAGAGAAGATCCTGGGAGGCAGGATTTATGAACATTTGGAGAGGTATAATATGATTAGGAATAGTCAGCATGGCTTTGTCAAGGGCAGGTCCTGCCTTACGAGCCTGATTGAATTTTTTGAGGATGTGACTAAACACATTGATGAAGGGAGAGCAGTAGATGTAGTGTATATGGATTTCAGAAAGGCATTTGATAAGGTACCCCATGCAAGGCTTATTGAGAAAGTAGGGAGGCATGGGATCCAAGGGGACATTGCAATGTGGATCCAGAATGGGCTGGCCCGCAGAAGGCAAAGAGTGGTTGTTAACGGGTTATGTTCTGCATTGAGGTCGGTGACCAATGGTGTACCTCAGGGATCTGTTAAAAACATAGAAAACTTACAGCACAATTCAGGCCCTTTGGCCCACAAAGATGTGCTGAACATGACCCTACCTTAGAAATTATTTAGCTTACCTATAGCCCTCTATTTTTGTCAGCTCCATGTACCTATCCAAAAGTTTCTTAAAAGACCTTATCGTTTCCGCCTCCACCACCGTTGCCGGCAGCCCATTCCACACACTCACCACTCTGAGTAAAAAACTTACCCCTGACATCTCCTCTATACCTACTCCCCAGCACCTTAAACCTATGTCCTCTTGTGGCAACCATTTCAGCCCTGGGGAAAAGCCTCTGACTATCTACCCGATCAATGCCTCTCATCATCTTATGTACCTCTATCAGATCCCCCCTCATCCTCCATCTCTCCAAGGAGAAAAGGCCGAGTTCCCTCAACCTGCTTTCATAAGGCATGCTCCGCATTCCAGGCAGCATCCTTATAAATCTCCTCTGCACCCTTTCTTTGGCTTCCACATCCTTCTTGTAGTGAGGTGACCAGAACTGAGCATAGTACTCCAAGTGGGGTCTGACCAGGGTCCTATATAGCTGCAACAATACCTCTCGGCTCCTAAATTCAATTCCCCGATTGATGAAAGACAATACATCATATGCCTTCTTAACCACAGAGTCAACCCGTTCTGGGACCCTTAGTCTTTGTGATTTTTATAAACAACCTGGATGAGGAAGTGGAGGGATGGGTCAGTAAGTTTACGGATGACACAAAGGTTGGAGGTATTGTAGATAGTCTGGAGGGCTGTCCGAGGTTACAGTGGGACATATTAGGATGCAAAACTGGGCTGAGAAGTGGCAGATGGAGTTCAACCCAGATAAGTGTGAAGTGGTTTATTTTGGTAGGTCAAATATGATGGCAGAGTATTGTATTAATCTGAGTAAAATGGAGGGCTATGGGTAAGCCTAGTAATTTCTAGGGTAGGGACATGTTTGGCACAGCTTTGTGGGCCGAAGGGCCTGAATTGTGCTGTAATTGTTCTATGTTCTATTAATAGTAGGACTCTTGGCAGTGTGGAGGATCAAAGGGATCTTGGGGTCCGAGTCCATAGGATGCTCAAAACAGCTGCACAGGTTGACTCTGTGGTTAAGAAGGCGTATGGTGTATTGTCTTTCCTCAATCATAGAATTGAATTTAGGAGCCGAGAGGTAATGCTGCAGCTATATAGGACCCTGGTCAGACCCCACTTGGAGTACTGTGCTCAGTTCAGGTCACCTCACTACAGGAAGGATGTGGAAGCCATAGAAAGGGTGCAGAGGAGATTTACAAGTATGCTGCCAGGATTGATGGCTGAGGACACTGCCTTGTGGGCACCAGTGTTGAGAATAATCATGACAGATGTGTTGCTGCCTATCTTCACTGGTTGCGGTCTGATGGTCGGAAAGTTAAGGATCCAGTTGCAGGGGGAGGTGTTGAGTCCCAGGTGTTGGAGTTTGGTGATGAGTTTGCTTGGAATTATAGTATTGAAGGTGGAGCTGTAGTCAATAAACAATAGTCTAATGTAGGTGTCTTTACTGTCCAGATTCTCCAGAGATGAGTGTAGGGCCAGAGAGATGGCATGCACTGTAGACCTGTTTTGGCAGTAGGCAAATTGCAGTGGGTCGAGATTGTTTGGGAGGCTGGAGTTAATGCGTGCCATGACCAGCCTCTCAAAACACTTCATGATGGTGGATGTCAGAACCACCCAGCAGTAGTCATTAAGGCATAAAATTAAAGTCTATAAGAGACATAGAAACATGCACATTTAAAACAATTAGTGACATTTCATTTCACTCGATTACTTGAAAGAAAATGGTTGGCTTACCTTCATCCAAATGTCACACCCATCACCTCCTGCCATTGGACCAGGTCATGTAATGGCTTGACTAACATGACTCTCTCCCTCTGCCTTTACCTTTCCTATTAGTGGATGGAGGGTGGACACCTTGGTCACCATGGTCCGACTGTCCGGTAACCTGTGGTTGGGCGTCACAGACCAGCACAAGGGCTTGCATCAATCCCCCACCTCGGAATGAGGGCTCAGAGTGTGAAGGTCACAGTATTCAAACCAAGAACTGCAGCAGCCCACACTGTCCAGGTAAGAAGGTCAGAACTGGAGGATGGAGATACTGGGAGTTGGAGGAGGGGGAGAGACACGTGGTAGAAGATGGTCAGAACCAGAGCTGTGATGAGATCTGAAGCTGATCAAGGGATTGAGGATTATGGGGAACTGGCACAGCAGAGGAGTTGAGGCCAGCATGTATCAGCCATGATCATATTAAATGGTAGGACAGGCTTGAGGGGCCGAGTGGCCTACTCCTGCTCCTGTTTTTTGTGTTCCTGGAAAACTACAAATGGGGCATGTAACTTTGTTGAGGTTGAGTGTGTGTTATTTGATAGCACTGTCAATAATAGTTCCATCACTTTGCTGATTGAGAGTAAACTAATAGGCCAGTAATTAGCCTGATTGGATTTGTCCTCCTTTAGTGAACAGGGCATAAATACATAAAAAAGGACAAATGAAAACCCAGGCAGTGAGATGGGGGGATGGAGTGAGGTGGGGGGAGGGATGTGGTGACAGGGAGGAGAGGGAGGAAGAGAGCAAGAAAGGGAGGAATTAAGGAGTAACTGATCTGTTTCCATTGCTGCAAGATGGTGATACCTGCCATTGGTCTGCTTGGAGTTCATGTTCCCTCACCTGTGGGGCAGGCTATCGAAGCAGGAGCTGCTCAAAAACAGGAGAAGAGCGACAGGAATTGGAGCCATGTTACCATCAGCCATGCCCAGGTCAGTGTTGGTTTCTTCTCTGCAGCCTCTCCTGTTGGTGTGTCTGGGGCTCATTCTGTCGACTCCTAACCAGACAGTGGTCACACTTTGTCAAAGTGTAGACAATGCTGACAAGCTAACATTTATTTTCCATTTGTTGTGGGACCTCAAATACCTTTCACACCCCATGATAGTCAAGACTCATTCCTTTGTTCACTGGTTTATTTCAGTACTGAACAAGTGAGGAGGTTGAGTGGTGACAAGGTGAGTCCAGGTAAGGTTTTTTCTTTCTTTGAATCCAATAGTAACTTGAAGAGCAGAAATAGCCATAAGTGGAGTGGATGCTCCTTCTGTGAAATGTGGGAGATCAGGGAGCAGTCTAGTGTCCCTGTCCAGCTGCAGCTCCTCTCAGACCACATGGATCAGTTGCAGTGGCAGCTGGATTCACTGAGAAGCATACAGGAGGCAGAGATGGTTCAGGACAAGAGTCTCAGGGAGGCGGTCACTCCACAGGTTCAGCCAAATAGATAGGTGACCACAAGGAGTGACAGGTAGGCCCCCTGTGGCTATTCCCCTCTTTAACAGGTATACTACTTTGGATACTGTTAGCCAGATCAGTGGCACCACAACTGTCTCTGTTGTAGGGCAAGGAACGTCAAGGATGAAACAAGCGATAGGGGACTCTTTAGTCAGGGACACAGACAGGCATTTCTGTGGCCTTGAGTGAGACTCCACGATGGTATGTTGCTTCCCTGGTGCCAGGGTCAAGGAAGTCTCTGAGTGGTACAGGGCATTCTGAAAGGGGTGGGTGAGCAGCCAGAGATTGTTGTCCACATTGGTACTAACAACTTATGTAGTTCAAGTTTCAAGTTCAAGTTTATTGTCATAGGCATAGGATATAAATGCCAGGATGAGATCAGCAGATGGCGTGATTGAAGAGAAGGTGGAGGTTAAGTCAAGTAAATCTAATAGGAAAAACAGACGCGGCCAGGATGATGAATGTGGCAGGAATGACGGTCCAAGGTGTATTTATTTTAATGCAAGGAGCATTGCAGATAAGGCGGATGAGTTTAGATCCTGGATTAGTACACAGATATACGATATTGCAGCAATTACAGACATTCGGTTGAGAGAGGGACAAGGCCGCAACCTCAACATTCCAGGTTATAGATATTTCAGACATGACAGAGATTTGGAAGAATGTCATGGCTGCTCAAAGGGAGGTCATTTTGGAAGACTCATCTGAGGAGATGGTATAGGTAGAACTCGGGAATGAGAAAGGCATTCACGATGATGGGTTATACTATAGGTCTCCCAACAGCCTGAAGGACCGAAAGTAACATATGCAGGCAGATCATGAAAAGATGTTAGAACAACAAGATTATTGTACTGGGTAATTTTTAACTTCCCCAACATCGACTGGGACTCGATAGTACCGGGGGCTTAGATGGGGCAGAATATGCTTGATGCATCGAGGAGGGTTTCTTGAAACAATATGTAGATAGACCTGATATTAGGCAATGAGTGTAGCGGGGTGCACCGCCCCCCCTTCCTGAAGTCAATGACCAGCTCTTTTGTTTTGCTGACATTGAGGGAAAAGTTGTTGTCATGACATGGTGTCATGACAGAAGCGCTCTATCGCCTTCCTGTACTCCGACTCATCCATATTTGAGATATGGTCCACTACAGTGGTGTCATCCTGAAACTTGTAAATGGAGCTAGAACAGAATCTGGCCATGCAGTTGAGTGTACAGGGGGTAGAGTAGGGGGCTGAAGATGCAGCCTTGTGGGGCACCAGTGTTGAGGATAATCATGGCGAAGGTGTTGCTGCCCATCCTCACTGATTGCGGTCTGTTGATCAGGAAGTCAAGGATCAAGCTGCAAAGGGAGGTGTTGAGTCCTAGGTCAAGGAGTTTGGAGATGAGTTTGCTTGGAATTTTAGTATTGAAGGAGGAGCTGTAGTCAATGAACAATAGTCTGACATAGGTGCCTTTACCAGATATCCAGATATTCCAGAGGTGAGATGGTCCAGATGACTGATGAGGGAGAGTCAGCATGGCTTTGTGCATGGGATATCTTGTCTCATGAATTTGATTGAGTTTTTTGAAGAGGTGACCAAGAGGATTGACGAGGGCAGGGTGATAGATATTGTCTCCATGAACTTTGGATAGGCCTTTGATAAGACTTGGTGGACTACTCTGGAAGGTTAGAACACATGGGATCCAGACTGAACCAATTAGTTTGATATAAAACCGACTTAGTGGTAGTGGAGGATCGTTTTTCAGATTGGAGGCCTGTGCCCAGTAGAGTGCCGAACAGATCGGTACTGGGTCTCTGTGTTTCAGGATTGCTGAAACTAGTGGCATTCCACAGGGGTCAGTGTTGAGACTGGAACTTTTCATTTTATACATTAATGATCTGGAAGAAGGATCTAATGGCTTTGTGGCCAAGTTTGCAGACAATACCAAGATAGGTGGAGGAGCAGTTAGAGTCACAGGGGCAAGGAGTCTGCAGAAGGACTTAGAAACATAGAAACGTACAAAAACTACAACACAATTCCAGCCCACAAAGCTGTGCCGAACATGTCCCTACCCTATAATTACTAGGCTTCCCCATAGCCCTCTATTTTACTCAGCTCCATGTATCTATCTAACAGTCTCTTGAAAGACCCTATCGTATCTGCCTCCACCACCGTTTCCGGCAGCCCATTCCATGAACTCACCTCTCTCTGAGTAAAAAAAACTTACCGCTGACATCTCCTCTATATCTACTCCCCAGCACATTAAACCTATGTCCTCTTGTGGCCACCAATTCAGCCCTGGAGAAAAGCCTCTGACTATCTACCCGATCAATACCTCTCATCATCTTATACACCTCTATCAGGTCCCCCCTCATCCTCCGTCTCTCCGAGGAGAAAAGGCCGAGTTCCCTCAACTTGCTTTCATAAGGCATGCTCTGCATTCCAGGCAGCATCCTTGTAAATCTCCTCTGCACCCTCTCTATGGCTTCCACATCTCTCCTGTAGTGAGGCGACCAGAACTGAGCACAGTACTCCAAGTGGGGTATGACCAGGGACCTATATAGCTGCAACAATACCTCCTGGCTCCTACAATTGATGAAGAACAATACACCATATGCCGCCTTAACCACAGAGTCAACCTGTGCAGCTACTTTGAGCGTCCTATGGACTTGGACCCCAATATCCCTCTGATCCTCCACACTGCCAAGAGTCCTACCATTAATACTATATTCCGCCAACATATTTGACCTACCAAAATAAACCACTTCACACTTATCTGGGTTGAACTCCATCTGCTGCTTCTCAGCCCAACTCTGCATCCTATCTATGTCCCTCTGTAACCTCTGACAGCCCTCCAAACTATCCACAACCCCCCAATCTTTGTGTCATCCGCAAACTTAGTAACCCACCCCTCCACTTCCTCATCCAGGTCGTTTATAAAAATCACAGAGTAAGGGTCCCAGTACAGATCCCTGAGGTACACCACTGGTCACTGACCTCCACTCAGAATACGACCCTTCAACAACCACTCTTCACCTTCTGTGGGCCAGCCAGCTCTGGATCCACACTGCAATGTCCCCTTGGATCCCCTGTCTCCTCACCTTCTCCATAAGCCTCGCATGGGGTACCTTATCAAACACCTTGCTGAAATCCATATACACTACATCTACTGCTCTCCCTTCATCGACGTGCTTAGCCACATCCTCAAAAAATTCAGTCAGGCTCGTAAGACAGGACCTGCCCTTAACAAAACCATGCTGACTATTCCTAATCATATTATATCTCTCCAAATGTTCATAAATCCTGCCCCTCAGGATCTTCTCCACTGGCTTACCAACCAGAGGTAAGACTCACCAGTCTATAATTTCCTGGGCGATCCCTACTCCCCTCCTTGAATAAGGGAACAACATCCGCAACCCTCCGATCTTCCGGAACCTTTCCCATCTCCATGGACGATGCAAAGATCATCATCAGAGGCTCTGCAATCTCCTCCCTCACCTCCCACAGCAACCTGGGGTACATCTCATCCGGTCCCGGTGACTTATCTAACTTGATGCTTTCCAAAAGTTTCAGCACCACCTCTTTTCTAATATCTACATGCTCAAGCTTTTCAGGCCGCTGCAAGTCCCCACTACAATCCCCCAGATCTTTCTCTGTGGTGAATACTGACGTATTCATTAAGTACCTCCGCTATTTCTTCTGGATCCATACACACTTTCCCACTGCTGCACTTGATAGGCCCTATCCTTTCGCATCTCATCCTCTTACTCTTCACATACTAGTAGAATGCCTTGGGGTTTTCCTTAATCCTGCCCGCCAAGGCCTTCTCATGTCCCCTTCTGGCTCTCCTAATCTCTTAAATTCCCTCTTTTAGCCTTGTACTCCTCCAGATCTCTAACATTACCTCGCTCTCTGTACCTTTTGTATGCTTTTCTTTTCCTTTTGACTAGATTTATTATAGCCTTTGTACCCCACGGTTCCTGTATCCTATCATGACTCCCCTGTCTCATCGGAACATGTCTATGCAGAGCTCCACACAAATACCCCCTGAATATTTGCCACATATCTTCTGTACTTTTCCCAGAGAACATCTGTTCCCAATTTAATCTTCCAATTTCCTGCCTGAGAACCTCATAATTCCCTTTACTCCAAGTAAACACCTTTCTAGCCTGTCTGTTCCTATCCCTCTCTAGTGCTAATGTAAAGGAGAGAGAATTATGATCACTATCACCAAAATATTCACCCACTGAGAGATCTGACACCTGACCAGGTTCATTACCCAATATCAAATCAAGCACAACCTCTCCTCTTGTAGGCCTGTCTACATACTGTATCAAGAAACCTTCCTGAACACACCTAACAAACTCCACCCCATCTAAACCCCTCACTGTCTGGAGATGCCAATCGATGTTTGGGAAATTAAAATCCCCCATCACAACAACTGTTATTCTCACACCTTTCTAGGATCTGCTTTCCTATCTGCTCCTCAATAACCCTGTCGCTATTGGGCAGCCTATAAAAAACACCCAGTAAAGTTATTGACCCCTTCCTGTTCCTAACCTCCACTCACAGAAACTCCGTAGACAATCCCTCCACAACATCCACCTTTTCCACAGCTGTGACACTATCTCTGATCAACAGTCCCACTCCCCCACCTCTCTTGCCTCCCTCCCTGTCCTTCCTGAAACATCTAAAACCCGGCACTTGAATCAACCATTCCAGCCCCGGAGCCATCCAAGTCTCCGTAATGGCCACCACATCATAGCTCCGAGTATCGATCCAAGCTCTAAGCTCATCTACCTTGTTCACAATACTCCTTGCGTTAAAATAGACACATCTCAAGCCTGTCTGAACACATCCCTTCTCTATCACCTGCCTATCGTACTTATTCCTAGCCTCTTCTATTTGAGAGCCAAACACCTCTTCCCCTGTCTATCCAGTACGGATCCCACCCCCCAACAATTCTAGTTTAAACTCTCCCCAGTAGCCTTAGCAAACCTCCCCGCCAGTATGTTGGTCCCCCTGGGATTCAAGTGCAACCCGTCCTCTTTAACAGGTCATACCTGCCCCAAAAGAGGCCCCAATGATCCAGAAAACTGAATCCCTGCTCCTTACTCCAATCCCTCAACCACACATTTAACCTCCTCCTCATTCTGTTCCTATACCCACTGTCACTTAGCACAGGCAGTAATCCGGAAATTACTACCTTTGAGGTCCTGCTTCTCAACTTCCTTCCTAATTCTCTATAGTCTCTTTTCAGGACCTCATTCCTTTCCCTACCTATGTCGTTGGTACCAATATGTACCATGACCTCTGGCTGTTTTTCCTCCCCCTTCAGGATATCTTGGATGCAATCTGAAACATCCCGGACCCTGTTGGGAGAGTGAGCAAAGAAGTGGCAGATGGAATACAGTGTAGGGAAGTGTGGGGTTATGCACTTTGGTAGGAAGAATAAAGGTGCAGACTATTTTCCAAACGTGGAGAAAATTCAGAAGTCAGAGGTGTAAAGGGACTTGGGAGTCCTAGTTCAAGATTCCCTCAAGGTTAATTTGCAGGTTGAGTTGGTAGTAAGGAAGGCAAATGCCATGTTAGCATTCATTTGGAGAGGACCAGAATATAAAAGCAAAATCTACTGCTGAGGTTTTATAAGGCATTGGTCAGACCACATTTGGAGTATTGTGAGCAGCTTTGGGCCCCATATCTAAGGAAGGATGTGCTGGCGTTGGAGAGGGTCCAGAGGAGGTTCACAAGAATGATCCCAGGAATGAAAGGCTTAACTTAGAGGAGTGTTTTATATCTCTGGGCCTGTAGTTGATGGAGTTCAGAAGTATGAGGGGGGATCTCATTGAATCAGAATCAGGTTTATTATCACTGACTTGTATGTCGTGACATTTGTTGTTTTCTGGCAGCAGTACAATGCAAGACATAAAAATTACCATAAGTTACAAAAGTAAATAAATAGTGCTAAAGAGCAATAACCATAGAACCATACAGCACAAAACAGGCCTTTCTGCCCACCATGTTGTGCCATCCATCAAACCACCCTCACACTATCTAAACCTTTCCTCCCGCATATCCCTCTATCTCACATTCCTCCATGTGCCTATCCAACAAACTCTTGAACCTGTCCAATGTATCTGCCTCCACCATCACCCCAGGCAGTGCATTCCATGCACCAACCACTCTCTGGGTGGAAAAACCTCCCCCTGACATCTCCCCTGAACCTCCCACCCATAACCTTAAAGCCATGCCCTGGTGCATTGGTGCCCTGGGAAGGAGGTGCTGGCTGTCTACTCTATCTATTCCTCTCAATATTTTATATACCTCTATCATGTCTCCCCTCATCCTCCTCCTTTCCAGTGAATAAAGCCCTAGCACCTTAAGCCTCTCCTCATATTCCATACGCTCTAAGCCAGGCAGCATCCTGGTAAATCTCCTCTGCACTCTCTCCAACACCTCCACATCCTTCCTATAATGCGGCAACCAAAACTGAACACAGTACTCTAAGTGTGGTCTAACTAGAGTTTTGTAAAGCTGCATCATCACTTCACAAATCCATGCTGGCTGTCCCTAATCAGTCCATTATTCTCCAGGTGTTCATTGATCCTATCCCTTAGAATCCTTTCTAACAGCTTACCCACCACAGACATAAGGCTCACTGGTCTGTAATTCCCTGGACTATCCCTACTACATTTTTTGAACAAGGGGACAATATTCGGCACCCCCCAATCCTCCAGCACCATCCCCGTGGACAATGAGAACTCAAAGATCCTTACCAGCGGTTCAGCAATCTCCTCCCTCGCCTCTCGAAGCAGCCTGGGGAATATCCCGTCAGGCCCCGGAGATTTATCTGTCTTGATATTATTTAACGACTTCAACACATCCTCTCTCTCTTGATATCTACAACCTCAAAAACATTACCCTTACCAGCAGTCCCTTCCGCGTCATCAAGACCCCTCTCCTCGGTGAATACCGAAGAGAAGTATTCATTGAGAACTTCTCCCACTTCCGCCGCCTCCAGGCACATTCTCCCACCTTTGTCTTTAATCGGACCTACCTTTACCCTAGCCATCCTCCTACCCTTCACGTAGGTGAAAAAGGCCTTGGAATTTTCCTTAACCTTACTAGCCAATGCCTTTTCATGTCCCCTTCTAGCTCTCCTCAGCCCTTTCTTAAGTTCCTTCCTCGCTACCCTATATTCCTCACGGGCCCCGTCTGAACTTTGCTGCTTATACCTTATGTACGCTACCTTCTTCTCCCTAACTAGTCGTTCAACCTCTCTCGTCACCCACGGCTCCTTCACCCTGCCATTCCTTCTCTGCCTCACCAGGACATATTATCCCTAACATCCTGCATAAGATCCCTGAACATCGACCACATCTCCATGGTACATTTCCCTTCAAAAAGGACATCCCACTTTACACTCCCAAGTTCTCTCCTTATAGCCTCATAGTTCACCCTTCCCCAATTAAATATCTTCTTGTCCTCTCTGCACCTGTCCCTGTCCATGACAATTTTAAAGGTTATGGAGCAACGGTCACTGTCCCCCAAATGCTCACCCACCAATAGATCCTTCACCTGTCCCGGTTCATTTCCTAAAACTAGATCTAACATAGCGTTCCCTCTAGTCGGCCTGTCAACATACTGCGTCAGGAATCCCTCCTGGACACATTTAACAAATTCTGTCCCATCTAAACCTTTTGGCACTAAGCAGGTTCCAGTCTATATTTGGGAAGTTGAAGTCTCCCATTATAACAACCCTGTTATTTTTGCTTCTCTCCAAACACTGCCTGCCAATCTGCTCCTCTATATCTCTACTGCTACTGGGGAGCCTATAGAATAATCCTAGTAGAGTAACTGCTCCTTTCTTGTTCCTTACTTCCACCCATACAGACTCTAGAGATGATCCTTCTACAACATATATCCTTTCCACGGCCGTAACAGTGTCCCTGACCAGTATCGCCACCCCTCCTCCTCTTCTCCCCCCTTCCCTATCCCTCTTAAAACTCCGAAAACCAGGAATATTCAATATCCACTCCTGCCCTGACGCCAGCCACGTCTCAGTAATAGCCACAATATCATAGTCCCCCATACTTATCCAAGCCCTCAGTTCATCTCCCTTATTCCTGACACTTCTTGCATTTAAGTAAATAACAATGTAGTGTTCATGGGTTAGAACATAGTACAGGACAGCACAGTACAGGCCCTTTGGCCCATGACGTTGTGCCGGACTATACAGACACCTCCTCCATGATCAATCTAACCCTTCCCTCCTGCACAGCCCACAAACCTCCATTTTTCTTATTTCCATGTGCTTATCTAAGAGCCTTTTAAATGTCCCTATTGTATCAGCCTCTACCACCACCCCCGGCAGTGTGTTCCAGGCACCCACCATTCTCTGCGTAAAGAACCTACCTCTGACATCTCCCCTGAACATTCCTGCTTTGACCTTAAACGGATGTCCTCTGGTATTTGCTATTACTGCCCAGTGGAACAGGTGGTGGCTGTCCACTCTATCTGTGCCCCTATTAATCTTACACACCTCTATCAAGTTGTCTCTCATCCTGCGTTGCTCCAAACAGAACAGCCCTAGTTCCCTCAACCTTTCCTCACAAGACATGTTCTCTAATTCACGCAGCATCCTGGTAAATCTCCTCTGCACCCTCTCTGAAGCTTCCACATCCTTCCTATAATGAGGCAACCAGAACTGAACACAATACTGCAAGTGTGGTCTAACCAGAGTTCTATAGAGCTGCAACATTACCTCGCAGCTCTTGAACTCAATCCCCTGACTAATGAGGGCCAGCACACCATACGCCTTCTTAACTACCCTATCAACTTGTGCAGCAACTTTGAGGGCTCTATGGACTTGGACCCCATGATCCCATTGTTCCAGCACACTGCTCAAAATCCTGCCATTAACCTTGTACTCTGCCTTAATCCTCGTTCTTCCAAAGTGTATCACTTCACACTTTTCCAGATTTGAACTCCATCCGCACTTCTCCACCCAACTCTGCATCCTTCCTACATCCCATTGTAACCTATGACAACCTTCTACACTATCCACAACACCTCCAACCTTTGTGTCATCTGCCACCTTATTAATCCATCCCTCCACTTCCTCATCCCAGTCATTTATAAAAATCACAAAGAGCAGGGGTCCCAGAACAGATCCCTGTGGAACACCACTAGTCACCAACCTCCAGGCAGAATATTCTGCATCTATTACCACCCTCTGCCTTCTGTGGGTAAGCCGATTCCGAATCACACAGCCAAGTTTCCTTGTCAAACACTTTACTAAAGTCCATATACACCACATCCACTGCTCTACCTTCATATATTTGTTTTGTCACTTGTTCAAAAACTCAATTAGGCTCGTGAGCACAACCTGCCCCTCAAATCCATGCTGGCCATCCCCAATAAGACTATGCTTCTCCAAATGCTCATAAATCCTGTTCCTAAGAATCCTCTCCAATAGCTTGCCCACCACTGACTTGACTCACTGGTCAAAAATTCCCAGGATTATCCCTACTACCTTTCTTGAACAATGGAACAACATTAGCCATCCTCCAATCCTCTGGTACCACTCCTGTGGCCAGGGAGGACGCAAAGATCGTCAATGCCCAAGCAATCTCTTCCCTCACTTCCCATAGTCACCTGAGGTATATCCCATCTGGGCCTGGGGACTTGTCTATCCTAATGTTTTTCAGAAGCTCCAACACTACCTCTTTCTTAACCTCAACATGCTCCAGCACATTAGCCTGTTCTACGCTGACCTGACATTCATCCAAGTCCCTCTCCCTGGTAAACACTGAAGCAAAGTATTCGTTAAGGACCTCCCTACCTCCTCCACCTCCATGTTCCCACCCTTTATCCCTGAGCGGTCCTACCCTCACACTAGTCATCCTCCTGTTCCTCATGTATGTGTAGAATGCCTTGGGGTTTTCTTTAATTCTATTCGCCAAGGCCTTCTCATGTTCCCTTCTAGCTCTCCTAAGTTCCTTCTTAATTTCATTCCTGTCTTCCTTATAATTCTCAAGAGCCTTGCCTGATCTTTGCTTTCTAAAGCTTATGTATGCTTCCTTCTTCCTCTTGAATAAATATATCACCTCTCTTGTCAACCATGGATCCTTTACCCTACCCTCCTTTCCCTGTCTCAGTGGGACAAACCTATCCAGAATCCCATGCAAGTTTCCCTAAACAGCCTCCACATTTCTGCTGTGCATTTCCCTGAAAATATCTGTTTCCAATTTACAGTCCTGAGACCCTTATGATACCTTCATAATTAGCCCTCCCCCAATTTAAAAACTTTTCCTTATCGTCTGCTCCTATCCCTGTCCATGGCGATGCGAGAGGTCAGGGAGTTGTGGTCGCCATCTCCGAAATGCTTACCCACAAAGAGCTCTGTCACCTGACCAGGTTCATTACCTAGCACTAGATCCAGTTTGGTCTCTCCTCCAGTCGGCTTGTCCACATACTGCGTCAGGAATCCTTCCTGGACACACCTAACAAATTTTGCCCCATCTAAACCTTTTGCATTGAGGTGGTGCCAATCAATATTAGGGAAGTTGAAGTCTCCATGACAACAACCCTGTTATTTTAGCACCTTTCGAAAATCTGCCTACTTATCTGTTCCTCGGTGTCTTGGTGGCTATAGAATAGTCCCAATAGAGTGATCACTCCCTTCCTGTTTCCTCCGCACACACTGACTCAGTAGGTGATCCCTCCATAATATCCTACCTTTCTGCTGCTGTAATACTATCCCTGATTAGCAATGCCACCTCCCCTCCTTTAACCTCCTTCCCTATCTCTTTTGAAACATTTAAACCCCAGAACATCAAGCAGCCAATCTTGCCCTTGCGACAGCCAAGTCTCTGTAATGGCCACAACATTGTAATTCCATGCTCTGAGTTCATCACCCTCATTCTTAGTATTTCTTGTATTAAAGTAAAGACATTTCAATCCATCCAACTGACTGCGTTTATGAACTATCCACTGTCTATCCTTACTCGCTGTCTCTCCACATAGTGCATCTACCTTTACACCAACTGCTCCATCATCCGACTTAACACTCTGGTTCCCATCCCCCTGCCAACTTAGTTTAAACCCTCCCCAACAGCTCCGGTAAACATGTCCGCAAGGATATTGGTCCCTCTCGAGTTCAGGATTCATGGACCTTTCAGAAATCTGATGGCAGAGGGAAAGAAGCTGTTCCTGAAAGGTTGAGTGTGGATCTTCAGGCTCCTGTGCCTCCTCCCCAATGGTAGTAATGTGAAGAGGGCATGTTCCAGATGATGAGGGTCCTTAATGATGGATGCTGCCTTCTTGAGGCACCGCCTCTTGATGTCCTCGATGGTGATGGTAGTGAAGGTGGTGCCTGTGATGGAGCTGGCTGAGTCTACAACCCTCTGCAGCCTCTTGTGATCCTGTACATTGAGGCATCCATACAAGGCTGTGATGCAAACAGCCAGAATGCTCTTCCTCATACATCTATAGAAATTTGATGCATGCCAGTGGCTGCACTTCATTAGGAGTTTGAGGAGATTTGGGACGTCACCAAAGACTCTTGTAAATTTCCACAGATGTACAGTGGAGAGCATTCTGACGGGTTGCATCACTGCCTGGTATAGAGGCTCCAATGCGCGGGATCGAAAGAGGCTGCAGAGAGTTGTAGACTCAGCCAGCTCCATCATGGACACAACCCTCCCCGCCATCGAGGACATCTTCAAGAGGCGATGCCTCAAGAAGGTGGCATCCATCACTAAGGACCCTCACCAACTGAGACATGCCCTCTTCATGTTACTACCATCAGGGAGGAGGTACGGAAGCCTGAAGACCTGCACTCAACGTTTTGGGAACAGCTTCTTCCCCTCTGCCATCAGATTTCTGAATGGTCCATGAACCCACTAACACAACCTTGTTGTTCCTTTTTTGCACTATATTTATTTTTGTAACTTATAGTAATTGTTATGTCTTTATGCCGTGCACTGTGCTGCTGCCGCAAAACAACACATTTCATGACATATGTCAGTGATAATAAAGATGATTCTGATTCTGAGTCTTTGGTGAAATACCAAATCTCCACAAACTCCTTACGAAGCAGAGCTTCTGGTGTGCCTTCCATGTGATTGCATCAATATGTTGGGCCCAGGACAGATCTATGGGATCCTGAAAAGCCTGGATAGAGTGGACATGGAGAAGGTGTTTCCATTAGTTGGAGAGTCTCGGAGCTGAGGGCACAGCCTCAGAAATAAAGGGATGTCCTTTCAAAACTCAGATGAGGAGGAATTTCTTCAGCCAGAGGGTGGTGAATCTCTGGTATTGGGTGTATTTAAAGCAGAGATTGATAGGTTCCTGATTGGTAAGAGGGTTAAAGATTATGGGGAGAATGGGGTTTAAAAAAAAACATGGTTGAATGGTGGAGCAGACTCAATGGGCTGAATGGCCTAATATTGCTCCTATATAGAACAGTACAGCACAGAAACAGGCCCTTTGGCCCATGATGTTGTGCCAAACCAATTAAACTAGTAATTAAATGCCTAATTAAATCAGTACCTTCTGCCGAGACAACGTCCGTATCCTACTATTCTCTGCACATTCATTTGCCTATCCAAGAGCATCTTGCAATTTGCCTCCACTACCATCCCTGGCAGTGCATTCCAGGCACCCATCACTCTGTGCGGCAAAAAAAACTCACTTGCACATCTCCTTTGAACTTGCCCCCTCTCACCTTAAATTCATGCCCTCTGGGGAAAAAGATACTGGCTGTCTATCTATGCCTCTCATAATCTTATAAACCTCTATCAGGTCTCCACTCACCCTCTGCTGCTTCAGAGAATAAAACACAAGTTTGTCCAACATCTCCTTTATAGCACATGCCCTCTAATCCAGGCAGTATCCTGGTAAACCTCTTCTTCACCCTCTCCAAAGCCTGCACATCTTTCCTCTAGTGGGGTGACCAGAATTGAATGCAAGATTCCAGATGCGCCCTAATTTGAGTTTTATAAAGCTGCAATGTAACTTCTTGACTCTTGAACTCAATGCCTCAACTCATAAAGGCAAGCGTGCCATATGCCGCCTTTATCACCCTATCAACCTGTGCAGCCACTTTCAGCGAGCTATGAACTTGGACCCCAAGATCCCTCTGCACATCAACACTGTTAAGGGTCTTGCAATGAACACTATACTGTCCCTTTACATTTGATCTCCCAAAGTGCAACACCTCACATTTGTCCACCTTAAACTCCATCTGCCATTTCTCTGCCCATATTCTTTTCCAGCTGATCTATATCCCAATATCTCCTTTGGCAATTTTCTATATTGTCCACAACACCACCAATCTTTGTATCATCTGCGAACTTACTAACCCACCCATCCACATCCAGGTTGTTTATAAATACATGATATATCTCTCTCACAAACAGCAGATGTCCCAGTACAGATGCCTGAGGAACACCACACCTCCAGCCAGAATAAGTCCCATTGACCACTACCTACTGTCTTCTATGGCAACCCAATTCTGAATCCAAATGTCCAAGTCTCCATGGATCCCATGCATCTTAATTTTCTGGATGAGCCTCCCATGAGGGACCTTGTCAAGCACCTTACTAAAATCCACACAGACAACATCCACAGCTCGACCTTCATCAATCACCTTCGTCACCTCCTCGAAAAACTCTGTCAAGTTGTTAAGACATGATTTGCCCTGCACAAAGCCATGGATGACTGTCTCTACTTAGGCTGTAGTTTTCCAAATGCTCACAAATTCTATCCCTAAGAATCCTCTCCAATAGCTTCCCTACCACTGACATGAGACTCACCAGTTTATAGTTTCCAGGATTATTCCTATTTCCCTTCTTGAATAATGGAACAACATTAGCTACCCGCCAGTCCCGCAGGACCTTGCCTGTGGCTAGAAAAGACACAAATATCTTGGTTAAGGCCCCAGAAATCTTATTTCTTGCCTCTATCAATAACCTGGGGTATATCCCATCCAGCCCTGGGGACTTATCCACCTTAATGTTCTTTAAGAGACCCAACACTACCTCCTTCTTTATCTCAAAATGCCCGAGCATGTTAGCACACTCTGCACTGATCTCCCCATCCTCCACGTCCTTCTCTTTGGTAAATACTGAGGCAAAGTACTCAGTATCCTTAGGACCTCGCCCACATTCTCTGCCTCCAAGCACATTCCCTCCTGTATCCTTGAGTGGTCCTACCCGCTCCCTAGTTATCCTCTTGCTTTTAATGTATGTATAGAATGCCATGGGATTCTCTTTGATACTACTTGCCAAGGACTTTGTATTGTGCCTCCTGGCTCTCCTAATTCCCTTCCTGAGTTCTTTTCTAGATTCTTTATAATCCTCAAGGGATCTGTTTGATTTTAGCTTCCTCAACCTTAAGTAATGTACACTTTTTCTTCTTGACTAAATTCACCACCTCCCTCAACATCCAAGGTTCCCTGACCTTGCCATCCTTGTCCTTCCTTTTTTACTGGAACGTCCCTGTCCTGTACACTGTGCAGTTGGCCTTTAAACACCCTCCACATATCAGATGTGGACTTGCCCAAAAACAGCTGTTCCCAATTAACTCTCCCTAGTTCTTGCCTAGTACTCTTTTAATTTGCTCTGGTCCAATTTAATACTCTACTGCAAGGTCCATACTTATCCTTATCTATATAGAACATAGAACATTACAGCACAGTACAGGCCCTTCGGCTCACAATGTTGTGCCGACATTTTATCCTGCTCTAAGATCTATCTAACCCTTTCCTCCCACCTAGCCCTCCATTTCTCGATCATTCATGTGTCTATCTAAGAGTATCTTAAATGTCCCTAATGTATCTGCCCCCACAGCCTCTGCTGGCAGTGCATTCCACACACCCACCACTCTGTGTGTAAAAAAAACTTACCCCTGACATCCCCCTTGTATCTTTTTCCAGTCACCTTAAAATTATGTCCCCTTGTGTTAGCCATTGTCAGCCTGGGAAAAAGCTTCTATAGCTGTCTTAAAACATGGGGAGTTGTGGTCACTATTCCCTAACTGTTCTACTGAGAGGTCAGTCACCTGGCCAGGCTCATTTCCCAACACCAGGTCTTGTACGGCCCCACCTGTTGTTGGACTATCTACATACTAATTTAAGAAACCATCCTGAGTGCATCCAACAAATACTGCTGCAGGAGGTCCCAGTCTATTATTAGGGAAGTTGAAATCACCCATGACAACAACCCTGTTGTTTCTACACCTTTCCCTAATTTGCCTGCATATCTGTTCCTCAATGTCCCAGTGGCTGTTGGGGAGTCTGGAGTAAAATTCTATCAGAGAGTCGGAGCAGGATCAGATTTATTATCATTGACATATGATATGAAATTTGTTGTTTTGCAGCTATTTGCTTATGTTTGTAATTTATAGACACAAAAATCTATAAATTACAAAAATAAATAAATAGTGCAGTAAGAAAAGATCATAATGAGGTAGTGTTGATGGGGTCATGGATTTGTTCAGAAATCTGATGGTCGGAGGGGCAGAAGCCGTTCTTGAATCGCTGAGGTTCTGACTTCTGAACCTCCTCCCCGATGTTAGTGAAGTGAAGACCCCAGATGTAAGGGTTCTTAATGAGGTATGCCACCTTCTTGAGGCACCAACACCTCTTGAAGATGTCCTCTGGTGGGGGAGGGTTGTGCCTGTTGATTCGCACTTTTCTACCACATAGACTCCATTTTCTTCCCCTCTGAGTGCAGCTATGATATTCTCCCTGATTATAGTGCAACTCTCCCCCCTCCCCCCCCCCAACCACCTTTACCTCCCTCTCTCTCTCTTTGCTAAAACATCGAACGAACATTAAGCATCCAGTTCTGTTCTCTCAAAAAAAATCCCTGCAATGGCCACAACAATTATAGTTCCTTACCTACTCCTGATAATCCTGGTATTAAAGAACACACTTCAACTTGTGCGTCTCATCATGCCTATGCCTTGCTCCTGCCTGTCCTTCCTTACAGACTTACTGCTCATGATATCTACCTTCCTCTCAATCCCTCCACTTTCTCACCTGGAATTCTGGTTCCCGTCCCCCTGCCAAACTGGTTTAAACCCTCCCGAATAGCACTAGCGAAACTCCCAGCCAGGATATTAGTTTCCCTCCAGTTAAGGTGCAACCCGTCCTTCTTCTACAGTTCGCCCCTGCCCCAGAAGAGATTCCAATGGTATTGGTATTGGTTTATTATTGTTCACTTGTACCAAGGTACAGTGAAAAAACTTGTCTTTGCATGCTGATCGTACAGGTCAATTCATTTACACAGTGCAGTTACATTGAGTTAGTACAGAGTGCATTGAGGTAGTGAGGGTAAAAACAATAATAGTACAGAGTAAAGTGTCACAGCTACAGAGAAAGTGCACTGCAGGTAGACAATAAGGTGCAAGGTTACAAGGTAGATCGTGAGGTCAGAGTCCATCACATCGTATAAGGGAACCGTTCAATGGTGGGATAGAAGCTGTCCTTAAGCTTGGTGATAATGTGCCTTCTACCTGATGGAAGAGGAGAGAAGAGAGAATGATCTGGGTGGGTTGTGGTCTTTGATTATGCTGGCTGCTTCGCCAAGGCAGCGAGAGGTAAAGACAACATCCAAAGATCCAAAAACCTGAAACTATGCCCCCTGCACCATTTCCTCAACCACACATTCATCTGTTCTATTTTTCTATTCCTGAATAGCACATGGAGTAATCCAGACATTCTGCCTTCAAGGTCCTGCTTTTCAGACACTTTCCTAAATCCCTACACTCACTGTGCAGGACCTCTTCCCCCTTTCCACCTATGCCATTGGTGCCAATATATATTTGTGTATCCTTTTGGATTACCTCCCCTTCTGTCCATCTGTAGCCATCTTCAACTCTCTCCCCATCTGTCTATCAGTGTGTCCTTCAGGTTCTTGTCTCCCTTTCTCGTCGGAATGTCTCTCAATGTATCTGTCTGATTGAGTGGGCACCTGTCTCCCTTTTTGCATGTGTCTCTGAGACTGTCTCCATATCGGTGCATATCTCTCTGCACCTGTCTATCCCTCTTTCTGACTGTAGGATTAGCTCCCCATCTGTCTGCCTGCTTCCCTCTGGGGGTGGAACCTGTCTTCTCAATGTTCATTTGGGTTTTTCTCACCATCTGTATTGTGTACACTCACTTTTCAAAACAATTTGTTCTGTGACATGTTTCTTTAAATTGTTTCTTTTACAGTTGACTGTGAACTGGGCTTATGGAGTGAATGGTCGGCGTGTTCATGCATCTCTCCTGTGCAACACCGATATCGTGTTGCCCGCAGACCCCTGTTTGGGGGGAAACCCTGCAGAGGGCGAGAGAAGGAGTCCAGAGTGTGTCACCAAATGGAGTGTGCAGGTGAGGGGAGAGAATGTGAAGCTGGTTCCTCACTTGCTGGGGCTGTGGTGATGGGCAGAGGAATGAAGCAGTGAGATTGGAGGGAAGACAATAAAACATGTTGAGAATGGAACTCTGCTGGTGGGGGTGGGAAAGGATGACCATATCAGACCAACTGATGTCACCAACTGATCTCACCAATATTGTGGCAGTCAAGTCATAGACCAATCTCTAATAAACTTTTCTGGCAGAAACAGCCCTCTTCCAATACCAGTCTTAACACAAAGGTGGAAGATGGAAGTCACTGTAACAGGTCCAGGATGCCACTGTCCTGTCTCCAGCCCACTGACCCACTTATATTTTATTAACAATTTGGATCATGGGATCAAGCGTAATATATCCAAGTCTGCTGGTGGAATGAAACTGTGTGGCAGTATGGATTGTGAGGAGTCTGCAGAGAGAGTGAGTTAGACAGGTTAAGTGGGAAATAAAAGCAAGGACATAGCAGATGGAGTATAATGTGGGAAAAGGTGAGGTCATCCATGTTAGAATCATAGTCATACATCTGAAAAAATCTGGTCCACCATGCTCAGCACACTCCAGATCTCAAACACTCTCTTCATTTAAAAAAAACTTTCATCTCAGAACCCCTCTAAAACTTCTTCTTTCTCTCACCTTAATTTTGACACCTCCACTCATGGGAACCAGATTTTGACTATATATCCTACATATTCAATGTTTTAGGCATGAAAGAGAGGGAGGAAAAGGAACCTTTTAAATGCCTCTATTGTATTTGCCTCCACTACCACCCCAGCAGTGAATTCCAGGCCCCCCACCTGACTCTTGAACCCAGTGCTTTGACTAATAAAGGCAAGCATTCCATACATCTTCTTTACCACCCTATCAACTTGTGCAGCCACTTTCAGGGAGCTATGGACTTGGACCCCAAGATCCCTCTGTGCATCAGTTGCAGATATGGGTGGAGAAACAGCAGATAGAGTTTAATCCAGCCGTGTGAGATGTTGCACTTTGGGAAATGAAATGTAAAGAGGCAGTGCACAGTTAATGGCAGGACCTTAACCAGTGTTGATATACAGAGGGATCTCCCTGAAAGTGGCTGATGGGAGACCTGATAGAAGTTTATAAAATCATGAGGGCTATAGATAGAGGAGACAACCAGTATCTTTTTTCCATGGTCGAAATGTCTAATACTAGAGGACAGGCATTTAAGGTGAGAGAGAGTAAGTTCATAGGTGTGGGGCAAGTTTTTTTTTTACAGAGAGTGGTGGATGCCTGGAATGTGCTGCCAGGGGTGGTAATGGAGGCAAATGTGATAGAGGTGTTTAAGAGGTTCTTAGATAGGCACATGAATATGCAGATCATGGAGGGATATGGACATGGGAAGAAGGGACTTGTTTATTTTGACGTTTAACCACTAGTCTAATTAGTTTGGCACAATATCGTGAGTCAAATGGCCTCTTCTATGTTTGATCTATAATCCCACTGTATCCTTTGGCAATCTTCTACACTACCCATAACGCCACCGATCTTTGTATCGTCTGTGAACTTACTAACCCGCCAATCTACATTTTCATTAAAGTCATATTTATATATCACAAATGGCAAAGGGCCCAGTATGGATCCCTGCGGAATGCCACTAGTCACAAACCTCCAGCCAAAATAAGTCCCATCGACCACTACCTCCTGTCTTCGAATGGCCAACCATTTCTGAATCCAAACGGCCAATTCACTGTGGATCCCATGCATCTTAATCTTCTGGATGAGCCTCCCATGAAGGACTTTGCCAAATGCCTTACTAGAATCCATGTGGTCAACATCCACAGCTCTACCTTCATCAATCACCCCGTCACCTCGTGGAAAAACTCACTCAAGTTAGTAAGACGTGACTTGCCCCACACAAAGCCATGCTGACTGTGCCTTATTAAACCATGGTTTTCCAAATGCTCTTAAATCCTGTCCGTAAGAATCCTTTTCAACAGATTCCCCACCACTGATGCAAGGCTCACCGGCCTATTGTTTCCAGGGTTATCCCTATTTCCCTTCTTGAACAATGGAACAACATTAGCTACTCGCCAGTCCTCCAGGACCTCACCTGAGGCTTTAGAGGTTACAAAGATCTCTGTCAAGGACCCAGCAATTTCCTCTCTTGCCTCCCTCAATAACCTGGAATAGATCCCATCAGGCCCTGGGGACTTATCCACCTTAATGTTCTTTAAGTGACTCAAAACCACCTCTGCCTTCTCAAATCCAGCATATTAATATGTTCCACACCAACCTCACTCAACGTAGTTCTCCTTGGTAAATACCGATGCAAGGTACTCATTTAGGATCTCACCCACATCCTCCTCTTCCTGGTCCTACCCTCTCCCTAGTTATACTCTTGCTCTAGATGTATGTGTAGAGCGTCTTGGGATTCCCTTAAATCTTATTTGCCTAGGACTTTTCATGGCCCTTTCTGGCTCTCATAATTCCCTTCTTGAGTTTGTGTGTTTTCCCTGTGACTCCGTGGGCTTCCTGTTCCTTACCACATCCTAAAAGTGTGCTGGTAGGTTAACTGGCTATTGTAAATTGCACCTTGGCATGGGTAAATGACAAAATAATGAAAGAGAAGTTGGATGGGCATGTGAGAGAGAATAAGCTCAGTGCTGTAGGGAAGTAAGTGGGGAATGGGACTGATGGGCTTTCTCTATTTGGAGCTGGCATGGACGAAATGCCCCCTTTTCTGTCAAAGTGGAAAAGTGAGGTCAGGAATGTTTCTGGCTCTGATGATGGCCTCAGCCTCCTCTTTAACTGCCTGCAGCCTGTTGCCATCTCCTTAGACACCTCATGGACTTCAGCAAAGCCTATCCTGCATGGAAGGCTAGTCTGGAAGGTTAGATCACATGCTTTCCAGGAAGAACTAGTGAAGTGGATACATAATTGGCTTGATGGCAGAAAGCAGAGGGTAATGGTGGAAAGTTGTCTTTTGAACTGGAGGCCTGTGACTAGTGATGTTCCCCAAGGGTCAGTGTTGAGTCCATTGTTGTTCGTTATTTATATAAAAGATTTGGATGAGAATGTACAAGGCATGGTTGGTAAATTTGCAGGTGGTATCATTGACAGTGAAGAAGTTTATCAAAAGTTACAAGGAGATCTTGATCAGCTGGGTAAGTGGGCCATGGATTGGCAAATGGCATTCAATCCAGATAAGATATCTTTATTAGTCACATGTACATCGAAACACACAGTGAAATACATCTTTTGCATAGATTGTTCTGGGGGCATCCCACAAATGTCTCCACGCTTCCGGCGCCAACATAGCATGCCCACAACTTCCTAACCAGTACATCTTTGGAACGTGGGAGGAAACCGGAGCACCCGGAGGAAACCCAAGCAGTCACAGGGAGAACGTACAACCTCCTTACAGACAGTGGCCAGAATCGAATCCGGGTCGCTGGCACTGTAGTAGCGTTACGCTAACCGCTAGTGTGAGGTGTTGCATTTTGGGAAGTCGTACTAGGGTAGGAATTTCACAGCGAATGGTAGGGACCTGGGGAGTGTTGTAGAACAGAGGAACCCAGGGGTACATTACGTGGTTCCCTGAAAGTGGCATCACAGACAGACAGGGTGAAGAATCTGTATGGCACACTAGCCTTCATCAGTCAAGGCACTGAGCATATGTTGGGATGTTATATTACAGTTGGTGAGGCTGCACCTGCTGTATTGTGTACAGTTTTGGTAACTCTTTTATATGAAAGGCATCATTAAGCCGGAAAGAGTGCAAAGAAGATTTATGAGAATGTTGCAGGACTTAAGGGATTGAGTTATAGGGCAGGTTAGGGCTTTTTTCATTTGCAAGTAGGAGACTGAGGGGTAACCTTATAGAGGTGTATAAATTCATGAGGGGCATGGATAGGATGAATGCACTCAGTCTTTTTCCCAGGGAAAGGGAATCAAAAACTAGAGGGCATAGGTTTAAGGTGAGAAGGGAAAGATTTAAAAGGGACCTGAGGGGCAACTTCTTCACACAGAGGATGGTAGATATATGGAACAAGCTGCCAGAAGAAATGGTTGAGGCAGGTACAATAACAACTTTTAAAAGACATTTGGACAGGTACATTGGATAGGATACATTAGAGGGATATGGGCCAAACAAAGGCAGATGGGACTAGTTTAGATGAGAATCTTGGTTGGCATGGATGAGTTGGGCTGAAGGGCCTGTTTCTGTGCTGTATGACTCTATGACTATGTACTCTTAATAAACCAGTTCCTTCTACAAAAGAACCAAGGTTAATGGCAGGACTCTTAGAACCGTAGAACACTACAGCACAGAAAACAGGCCATTCGGCTCTTCAAGTCTGTGCCAAAACTTTATTCAGCTAGTAACCTTATAGAGGTGTATAAATTCATGAGGGGCATGGATAGGATGAATGCACTCAGTCTTTTTCCCAGGGAAAGGGAATCAAAAACTAGAGGGCATAGGTTGTAAAGCTGCAAAACTTTAGATGCAACTTTACAAAACTCTAGTTAGACCACACTTAGAGTACTGTATTCAGTTCTGGTCACCGCATTATAGGAAGGATGTGGAGGCGTTGGAGAGGGTGCAGAGGAGATTTACCAGGATGCTGCCTGGATTAGAGTGTATGGAATATGAGGAGAGGCTTAAGGTGCTAGGGCTTATTCACTGGAAAGGAGGAGGATGAGAGGAGACATGATAGAGGCATATGAAATATTGAGAGGAATAGATAGTAGATAATCAGCGCCTCCTTCCCAGGACACCAATGCTCAAGACAAGAGGGCATGGCTTTAAGGTTATGGGTGGGAGATGTCAGGGGGAGGTTTTTCACCCAGAGAGTGGTTGGTGCATGGAATGCACTGCCTGGGGTGGTGGTGGAGGCAGATACATTGGACAGGTTCAAGAGTTTGTTGGATAGGCATATGGAGGAATGTGGGATAGAGGGATATGCGGGAGGAAAGGGTTAGATAGTGTGAGGGTGGTTTGATGGACAGCACAACATGGTGGGCCGAAGGGCCTGTTTTGTGCTGTATGGTTCTATGGTTAGTCCCATTGACCTGCACCCAGTCCATAACCCTCCAGACCTCTCCTATCCATGTATCTATCCAATTTATTCTTAAAACTTAAGAGTGAGCCCGCATTTACCACGCCAGATGGCAGTTCATTCCACACTCCCACCAATCTCTAAGCGAAGAAGTTCCCCCTAATGTTCCCCCTAAACCTTTCCCCTTTCACCCTGAAGCCATGTCCTCTGGTACTTATCTCTTTTAATCTAGGTGGAAAGAGCCTACTTGCATTTTATACCCCTCATAATTTTGTAAACCTCTATCAAATCTCCCCTCATTTTTCTACACTCCAAAGAATAAAGTCCTAACCTGTTCAATCTTTCCCTGTAACTCAACTCCTGAAGACCCAGCAACATTCTAGTAAATCTTCTCTGCACTCTTTCAATCTTACTGATATCTTTCCTATAGTTAGGTGACTCTTAGCAGTGTGGAGGAACAGAGGGATCTTGGGGTCCACATCCATAGATCCCTCAAGGTTACCATGCAGGTCGATAGGGTTGTTAAGAAGGCGTATAGAGTGTTGGCCTTCATTAGTCAGGTATTGAGTTCAAGAGCCTCAAGGTGATGTTGCAGCTCTATGGAACTCTGATCAGACCACACTTGGAGTATTGTGTTCAGTTCTGGTCACCTCATTATAGGAAGGATGTGGAAGCTTTAGAGAGGGTGCAGAGGAGATTTACCAGGATATTTCCTGGATTGGAGGGCATGTCTCGTGAGGATAGGTTGAGCGAGCTAGGGCTTTTCTCTTTGGAGAGAAGGAGGATGAGAGGTTACTTGATAGAGGTGTACAAGATGATAAGAGGCATAGATCAAGTGGACAGTCAGAGACTTTTTCCCAGGGCGACAATAGCTAACTCGAGGGGATATGATTTTAAGGTGATTGGAGGAAGGTATAAGGGGGATGTCAGGGGTAAGTTTTTTTACACAGAGAGTGGTGGGTGTGTGGAACGCACTGCTGGCAGAGGTTGTGGGGGCAGATACATTAGGGACACTTAAGAGACTCTTAGATGGACACATGAATGATAGAAAAATAGGGGGCTATGTGGGAGGAAAGGGTTAGATAGATCTGAGAGCAGGTTAAAATGTAGGCACAACACTGTGGGCCAAAGGGCCTGTACTGTGCTGTAGTGTTCTATGTTCTAACACTTTTTTAAGTTTTATGTTGTTGAAGTCACCTGATAAGAATTGATATGAAGAGATGACAGCCTTAAAGTGACCATTATTCTTCACACCCAATACCACACCCTGTTCTTGTCTATCTCCACCCCCCCCACCACCAGACTTCACATTCTCATTCTATCCCCCTTTTCTCTTCCTCATCCCCTCCTTTCTCTCTATCTCATCTACTTCCTCTCTCTGTTTTCATCCAGCAACTCCCAATTTGTTCTCTGTTTTTGACATGGTTTCTTTTCTCAGATACCAAGTGTGAAAGTCCATTTGAGCACCGAATGTGTGGGTCAGGCTGTGGTGGTCACTGCTCTGACCTCAGCCAGAGCCAAGAATGTGATGTCACTGGGCAGAAATGTGTAGCAGGATGTTATTGTCCAGAGGTAGGTTGAGATCAGCAGGTAAAGTGGCTCACATCTCTCTTCCCTTAAGTCTCTTTCTCTCTTTTCTTTGCCTATTTTGTGAATTACTGAGATGGGAAGACATTCAGACTGTGGTTGGGGGTTGGGCCTTAGAACTAATGCAGAGCAATGAAGTAACATATTATCGAAAATGCGGTTGAGTACTGTGCATGGCTAATGTACGCCCGGAGATTTGTTCCAAGTGCACGTCATGCACAAAGTTACAGGATTGCTGTATCCCTTTCCCCCAGCCACACTTACATTGGCCGAGTATTGAATTACCACTCGTTGTGCAAAAATCGACTTCAGGGATTTATAAAGTGACAAGCCTCTTACTATGTAACTTCCCTTTACTTAAGGTTGGGAGACTTTGGAAACCTTAATGTGAAAGGGAAGATACCCTTCCTTTCTCTCTACCCCTCAATGCTGTGAGCTGAGCTCCACGTACTCATGAACATCCCCTGGTCAACCCATTGATGATTGGATGAGGCATGGCTTCTGGAGACTGAGCAGCCCATCCTTCCCTGATCCCATTCTGTCTCAGTCGTCTACCAGGTGACGTCTGCTGAAGTCTAACCAGGTCACCTTTCCCTGACCCTCAACACTGGTACTCAGTCCCCTGCTCTACATTTTGTATACCCATGACTGTGTGGCCAAGTACAGCACTAAATCAATCTTCAAGATCATCGACAACACCATTGGTATCAGCCGGATCAACAGCAGTGATGAGTTAGACTACAGGAAAGAGATTGTGAACCTCATCTCACGGTATCAGAACAACAACCTAGCCCTTAATGTCAGCAAGACCAAAGACATGGTTGTTAATCTAAGGAAGTGGGAGTGGGGTGGTAAACACAACCCTGTCCTCATCAACAGTGCTGATGTAGAGATGGTCGACAGCTTCAAGTTCCGAATCATCCATATCACCACCAGCCTCACCTTGTCCCTCCTCACTGAGGTGGTGATCAAGAAAGCACATCAAAAGCACATCAGCGTATGTAGTTAGGCATCTGAAAAGATTCAGCTTGTCCATGAGGATTCTCTCGAGCTTCTACAGATGCGCTGTAGGAAGTATCCTGACGGGCTACATCTCAGCCAAGTATGGCAACTACTCTGCTCTGGACCAATGGAACCTGCAGAGAGGGGTAAACACTGCCCAGTCTGTCACAGACTTGTCACTTCCTTCCATCCAGTCCATCTTCATGGTGCATTGTTTCACGAAGGCTAACAGTATCGTCAAGGATGCCTACCACCCTGGCCATTCCATTTTCTCTCCTCTGTCTTCTGCGAGAAGATACAGGAGCTTGAAAGCCTGGATGACCAGAATCAAGGACAACTTTTTCTCCACTGCTAACAGACTTCTGAACCAGTCACCTCCTTCACATCCCCTTCCCGGTGGTGCTGCCATGTTCTCAAACCCTTAACTTTCCCTCTTCCATTATTGTCACTTCAGCATTTCTTTTTGCACTACTTCAGATTGCACTACCGTAATTTGTACCATTCTGATAGAGATAGATAGAGTCATACAGCACAAAAACAGGCCCTTTGGCCCAACTGGTCCATGTCAACCAGCGAGAAGATCATGGAGGATGGAGAGCTTGGGGAGAGGTGAGCAGTTATTCTGGAACATGTCTGTGTCAGGAAGGAGGAAGTATCAGAAATATTGACACACTTTAGGGTAGATAAATCCCTAGGGCCAGACAGGACCTATCCCAAGACGTTAAGGGAAGCAAGGGAGGAGATCGCTGGGACACAAATGAAGATTTTTTTGCATCTTTGTTAGCTGAGAGTGAGGCCCAACACATTGATGCAATCACGAAGAAAGCACACCAGCAGCTCCACTTCATTCAGAGTTTGAGGAGATATGGTATGTCACCAAAAACTCATTTTCATAGATGTTCAGTGGAGAGCATTCTGACTGGTTGCATCACCCCCTGGTATGGAGGCTCCAATGTGCTGGATCAAAAGAGGCTGCAGAGGGTTGTAGACTCAGCCAGCTCCATCACGGGCACAACCCTCTCCATCATCAAGGACATCTTCAAGAGGTAGTGCCTCAAGAAGGTGGCATCCATCATTAAGGACCCTCACCATGCAGGACATGCCCTCTTCACGTTACTACAAGGAACAGGAGCCTGAAGACCCACACTCAATGTTTCAGGAATGGCTTCTTCCTCTCCACGATCAGATTTCTGAATGGTCCATGAACACTATCTCATTATTCCTCTTTGCATGATTTACTTATTTTTGTAACTTATAGCAATTTTTATGTCTTTATGTCTTAGACTGTACTGCTGCTGCAAAACAACAAATTTCACAACATATGTCAGTAATAATAGACCTGATTCTAATTCTGGGGTACCAGAAAACTGGAGGATAGCTAAAGCCATTCCCTTATTCAAAAAGGAAGTAGGGATAAGCCTGGAAAATACAGGCCGGTGAGCCTTACATCAGTGGTGGGAATGTCGGTGGAGAGCATTCCGAGTGACAGGATTTATGCTGGCTTGGAAAGCTAAGAATGAATAAGCAGTCAGCATGGCTTTGTGTAGGGCAGATCATGTTTCACAAATCAGACTGACTTTTTTTAAGAGGTAACTAAGAAAATTGATGAAGACAAAGTGGTAGATGTGGTGTACATGGACGTCAGAAAACATAGAACATAAAACATAGAACAGCACAGGAACAAGCCCTTTGGCCCACCATGTCTGTGCCGACCATTATGCCAGTTAAACTAATTCCAGCTGCCTGCACGTGGTCAGGAACCCCCCCGTTCCTGCCCTTCCATGTATCTCAAACACCACTCTCGTATCTGGTTCTATCACCTGCCCTGGCAACGGGTTCCACCAATCTGTGTGTAAAAAAATCTTGCCTCGCAAATCTTCATTACTATTTCCCCCTCTCACCTTAAAACTGTGCCCTCTAATATTTGACATTCCCAGCCAGGGTAAAAGACTCTGGCTATCTTTGTCTCTCATAATTTTATAAACTTCTGTCAGATGGCTCCTCAGCCTCTGATGTTTCAGAGAAAACAATCCATGTTTGTCCATCCTTTCCTTATAGCTCATGCCTTCTAATCTAGGCAACCTCTTCTGCACCCTCTCCAAAGACTTCACATCTTTCCTATTATGCGGCAACCAGAACTGCACACAATACTCTAGATTTGGCCTGACCAAATTATATACAGCCGCCAGAGGACTTCCCAAATTTTATATTCAGTGTCCCAACCAATGAAGGCAGGCATGTTGTACACCTGCTTTACCACCCTATCGACTTGTGTGGCCACCTTCAGGGAGCTACAGACTTGCACCCTGAGATCCCTCTGCATATCAGTGCTCCTAAGGGTCCTACCATTTACTGTAGACTTTCCTCTTACATTTGACTGCCCAAAATGCAACACCACACCTGTCTGGATTAAACTTCATCTGTCATTCCTTCGCCCAAATTTCCAATTGATCATGGAAAAGTCTAAAAATAGGGTTGTCGTGGGTGATTTTAATTTCCCCAACATTGAATGGGACTTAGAACACAGAGTCTCCTTAGTGCCAGAGGTTTAGATGGGGCAGTATTTGTTAGATAGATCCAGGAGGGGTTGTTGAAACAGTATATAGGTAGTCGAACCAAGGAAGGGACCATACTTGCCCTTGTATTAGGAGATGAGCATGACCAGGACATTGGAGTTTCAGTGGGAGAGCATTTTGTGAAGTGATCATAACTGCATAACTTTTAAGGTAGTTAAAGATAAGGATAAGACTGAACCTTGAAGGAAAGAGCTTCTGTTATGTGATTATATATCAATAATTTGGATGAAAATGTAGATGGGTGGATGAGCAAGTTTGTGGATGACACCAAGATTGGTGGAGCTGTGGACGGTGTAAAGGACTATCAGAGAGTACAGCAGGATATAGGTCAGTTACAGATATGGGCAGAGAAGTGGAGTTTAATCCAGGCAAGTGTGAGGTGTTGTACTTTGGGAGGTCAAATGAAAGGAGAAAGTACACAGTTAATGGTTAATTGAATTACAGAGGGATCTTGGACTCCATGTCCATAGTTCACAGTAAGTGGCTACGTAAGTAGATAAGGTGGTAAAGAAGGCATATGGCATGTTTACCTTCATTGGTAGGGGTGTAAGGAAGTAATGCTGCAGCTATATAAAACTTTAGTCAGGCTGCACTTGAAATATTGTGTACAGTTCTGGTCACCCCGTTATAGGAAGGATGTGGAGATTGTGGAAAAGGCACAGAAGAGGTTTATCAGGATGCTGCCAGGATTAGAGGGTATGAGCTATAAGGAAAGGTTGGACAAACTTGGGTTGTTCTCCCTAGAGGGTTGGAAGCTGAGGAGAGACCTGATAGAGGTTTTTAAAATTATGAGAGGCCTAGATAGGGTAGACAGTCTGTTCCCCACTGTAGAAACATCAAACAGCAGAGGACATGAACCGCCAAGGCTTAGGAAGCTATGGACCAAGTGCTGGTAAATGTGATTTGTGTAGATCGGTTCTTGATAGGTTGACGTTTCATCTGTCTAGATGAAGGGTCTCGACCTGAAACATCAACTGTCCATTTCCCTCCACAGATGCTGCCTGATCTGTTGAGTTCCTCCAGTATCTTATTTGTTGCTCCAGATTCCAGAATCTGAAGTCTCCTGTGACTCGGTACTTTCTAATCACTTGCTGCATCAGAGACTTATGGTCAAGGACACCTTGGTCTCTTTGAACATCAACATTAGCCAATCTTTTATCAATTAAAAATAATCTTTCCTGCTATCTGCACCAAAATGAATAACTTTGCATGTATCCACTTAATATTGCATCTGCCATGTTCTTGCCAGTTATTCAGCTTGTCTATATCTGCTTGAAACCTCTCTACACCCTGGTAGGTTTTCACAGTTTGAAGTAATTTTGCCTCTTTTTCCCCTCAGGGTCTCTGGGAGCAAGACAGCAAGTGTGTTCCGTCCTCTGAGTGCGAGTGTCTTTATCTTCAGCAATCAGAGGGGAAGAAAGCCCCATTGCCCATACGTGTGCGACCTGGTGCGAGCATCCAAATTGACTGCAACACTTGGTAAGGCTCTCTGATTAAAATCATCTTCTCAGCGGAGAATAGCGAGATTTGTTGCGCAAGTTATGTATAATTTATGTTCATTGAAATCTATGTTGACATGTTTGTCATTGTTTGTAATGTACTGTGCTGCTGCTGCCAAAGGCTCACGTTCACGGCATTTATACCCCGGGTATGTGTGCCTGTTAGAATAAATTTAAACTTGAAACTTGAACTTTTTGCTGCTAACAAATTGATCTAGTTCAGGACTTGATGTAGCTTAAATGTTAATCAATTAGAATAAATACGAATCAATGTAAATGTCAACCGTATGTCGATGATTTGAGTGTTGATTAATCATTGTTTTATGTTAATGGGGTCAGAACTGAAACCGTTCTTTTCCCGCAGTGTCTGCACAGACGGTTTGATCCAATGCACCAATCACAGCTGCAGAGGTAGGGTCCCAAACTCCACCCCACAGCAGATGGCTACTGCCACTCATTTTGAACTAATGGACAATGAGTGAGTGGTCAATGAGGGAGGAAATGGTCAGTGAGTGAATGAGTGGTCTGAGAGGTGATTGGTCAGTAAAAGGGGAATGGCCATTGAAGAAAAGGTCCATGAGGAAGAAAATGGTAAATGAGTGCTCACTGAATGGACAAATAGACTTAGTGAGGTGATGATCCTAAGTGTTAAGTCAGGACCAACTCGTCAGTAAGTGGTCAGTAAGAGACTGAGTGGTCTGTAAGTGAGTGGTCAACAGGAGTGAGCTGTCAGTGAACCAGAGCAAGTCGACACTGTGTAGTCAGTGAAAGGGTGAGTGATCATCAACTGAAATGGTGAGGAGTGAATGGCCAATGAGTGAGACCATAACAGATGTGTGGTGACTGAGGAACGAACGGTCAGTGCATGAGTGACTCATCAGTGAGATCTCAGTGATTGGGCAATTGGTCACTGAGCGAGGTTATGTTTGGGCAGGTTCTCAGTTAGGTTATGACTGAGGAGTGGTCAGCAGGTAGGTGAGTGCTCAGTTCCTGAGTGCTGGGAAATGGGATTAGCTTGACTATACATCTTGGTCAGCATGGATACATATGACTGAAGGGCCTTTTTCCATACTGTATGACTGTATGAGGTCTCCCCTCAATCTCTGCTTCTCCAGATAAAACAACCCAAGTTTGTCCAACCTCTTCTTATAACTCATACCCTCTAGTCAGGCAGTTTCCTGGTAAACCTCTTCTGCACCCTTTCCAAAGGCTTCACATCCTTCCTGAAATTGAGTGACCAGAACTGCACTCAATACTCCAAGTGTAGCATAACCAAAGTTTTAGATAGCTGCACCATGATTTCCTGACCATTGTACTCAATGCCCTGACCATTGAAGGCAAGCATGCCATATGCCTTCTTTACCACCCTATCTACTTGTGTGGTTTACTGTGGATACCATTATATCGTAACCTTCTGGATCAGCCTTGTCATATACCATACTAAAATCCATGTAGATAACATCACCTGCCCTACCTTCATCAATCGCCTTCGTCACCTCCTCAAAAAATTCAGTCAAGTTAGTAAGACACAACCTGCCCTGCATAAAGCCATGCTGACTGTCCCTAATTAGGCCATGTTTTTCCAAATATCTGTAAGTTCTGTAGAAAGCAGAGGGTTGTGGTGGAAGGAGTGCCCTCGGATTGGAGGGCAGTGACTAGTGGTGTCCCGCAGGGATCGATTCTGGGACCTCTACTTTTTGTAATATTTATAGATGACTTAGATGAGGGGGTGGAAGGCTGGGTTAGTAAGTTTGTGGACAACACTAAGATCGGCTGTGTTGTGGATAGTGTGGAGGGCTGTCGGAACTTACAGAGGGATATTGATAGGATGCAGAGCTGGGCTGACAAGTGGCAGATGGAGTTCAATCCGGAGAAGTGTGAGGTGGTACACTTTGGAAGGACAAACTCCAGGGCAGAGTACAAGGTAAATGGCAAGGTACTTGGCAGTGTAGAGGAGCAGAGGGATCTGGGGGTTCATATTCACGGTTCACTGAAAGTTGCCTCACAGGTGGATAGAGCAGTTAAGAAGGCCTATGGGATGTTATCTTTCATAAATCGTGGGATTGAGTTTAAGAGCCGTGAAGTGATGATGCAGCTTTACAAAACTCTAGTTAGACCACACTTAGAGTACTGTGTTCAGTTTTGGTCGCCGCATTATAGGAAGGATGCGGAGGCATTGGAGAGGGTGCAGAGGAGATTTACCAGGATGCTGCCTGGATTAGAACGTATGGAATATGAGGAGAGGCTTAAGGTGCTAGGGCTTTATTCACTGGAAAGGAGGAGGGTGAGAAGAGACATGATAGAGGTATATAAAATATTGAGAGGAATAGATAGAGTAGACAGCCAGCACCTCCTTCCCAGGGCACCAATGCTCAAGATGAGGGGGCATGGCTTTAAGGTTGTGGGTGGGAGGTTCAGGGGAGATGTCAGAGGAAGGTTTTTCACCCAGAGAGTGGTTGGTGCATGGAATGCACTGCCTGGGGTGGTGGTGGAGGCAGATACATTGGATGGGTTCAAGAGTTTGTTGGATAGGCACATGGAGGAATGTGAGATAGAGGGATATGCGGGAGGAAAAGGTTAGATAGAGTGAGGGTGGTTTGATGGATGGCACAACATGGTGGGCTGAAGGGCCTGTTTTGTGCTGTATGGTTCTATGGTTCTATCCCTAAGAATCCTCTCCAGTAGCTTCCCTACCATTGAAGGGAGACACCAGCCTATAATTTTGTGGATTGTTCTTATTTCCCTTCTCGAACAAAGGAACAACATTGACCACTCTCCAGTCCTCCAGGACCTTTCCTGTGGCTAGTAAGGACACAAAAGTCTTTGTCAAGGCTCTAGCAATCTCCACTCTTCTCTCAAAATCAAGAAAACTGCAGGTTCTGGAAACCTGGATAAATTCTGACAAAGGATCACAGATCCAAAACGTTGACTGTTTCTCTTTCCATAGGTCAGTAAGTGAGGATGTGATTGAGTGAATGGTCAGTATGGGTGTGAATGATGTGAATCAGGCTAAAACTGAGAAGAGGCCAGGGATTGAGTTATAAGTGAGAGAGGCTGTCAGGCAAGTAGTGTGTGACCCGAGACTGTGACTGAGTGAGTGGGCACTGAGTGGTGATCAGTGTGAGAAGTTTGGATTGGGTGAGTGGCCAATGAACGAGTGTTGGTGCGTGAGGCTGTGAATGGATGAGGACTGCAAGTAGAATTCGAGTGAGTGGCTGATAAGTGGTCAGTGGCTGTGTGAATGCTTAGTGACTGAGTGGTCAGTTGGTGAGGTTGGATGCTTCTGAGTACTCAGTGAATAAGATCATTGTTCATTTTGTTGTCATTATTCAGGTGGAGTTGAGCTTAGTGAGTGGTCACACTGGACTGGTTGCTCTTCCTGCATCCCTTGGACTGTCCTGAATGAATCTTCAGCTACTATCTTGCACAAACACCAGCTCAACACCGTAAACATCACCCTGCTCCCTGGTGTGGCCCAGTATTTACTGAGCGAAGAACGGTACCGAGTATGCATGGTGTTGGATTCGGGACAGCCTGTAATCGAGAATCTATGCAGTGAACATCTGGTGGAGAATCGGACCTGTACAAACCTTACAATTTGTAGTGGTAAATGTCTATTTGTTCCAACATTATAAAATCCACTGTCCAATCTTTAATTATCCATTCCTGGTGTGTTTTCAAATATGATTATGTTCTCCATTTAAAAAAATACTCAGGAACTCAATACAATTAATATTACTAGAAGAAATGAACCAGGACTAAGGTCGGCCAAATCCAATGGAGGTAATGTCCTGCACCACAGGGTTCTAAAAGAGGTAGATGCAGATGTACTTGGATACACTAAACTGTGGTTCTCCAAACTTCTCATATAATGAGTTCCAGTGGATTGAAAGCACCAAATAGAACTACCCCACCCCAGTAGTCAGCAGGAAATAGAAAAGCAAATATGTAGGGAGATCACAGATAGTTGTAAGAATAATAGGGTTGTAATAGTAGTGGATTTTAATATTCCAAGCGTTGATTGGGAATGCCATAGTGTTAAGGGCTCAGATGGTGAGGAATTTGTTAAGTGTGTTCAGGGCAAATTTGTTAATATATAGATGTCTCTACTGGAGAAGAGGCAAAACTCAGCCTTCTGTTGGGAAGTAAGGCAGGGCAAGTGACTAAAGTCTTAGTGGGGGAGCACTTTGGGGCCAGTGACAATAATTCTATTAGTTTTAAAATAGTTATGGAGAAGGATAGGACTGGTCCACAAGTTAAAATACTAAATTGGGGAAAGGCCAATTTAGATAGTATTAGACAGGAAATTTCAACAGTTGTTTGGTAAAGGCTCATCAGGTAAGTGGGAAGGTTTTACAAGTGAGACAGTGAGAGTTCAAGGCCCACATGTTCCTGTTAGAGTGAAGGACAAGGCTGTCAGGAATAGGGGACCCTGAATGACAAGATGACTTTGGCAAAAAGGGTAAAGGAAACTCCAAAGAGATTCTATAAGTATACTAAGGACAAAAGAAAAACTAGGAAAAGAAGAGGGCATCTTAAAGATCATCAAAGTTATCTATTTGTGGAGTTACATGAGATGGGTGAAGTCTTTAATGAATATTTCTCATCTGTATTTACTGTTATTTAAGAAAACGAGCAAGGAAATGTCTAGGAACTACAGGCCAGTGAGCCTAACACCAGTGGTGGGTAAGTTATTGGAGGGGATTCTGAGAGAAAGGATCTACATGCGTTTTGGAAAAGCAAGGACTGATTAGGGATAGTCAGCATGGCTTTGTGTGTAGGAAATCATATCTCACAAATTTGGTTGAGTTTTTTGAAGTGACCAAAAAGGTGGATGAGGGAAGTGTGTTTGACATTGTACATGAGGTCTTTAGCAGGCCTTTGACAAGGTCCCACATGGTGGGCCAGTACACATGGGATGCAGGGAGATACAACTGGATAAAAAATTGGCTTGATGGGAGGAGTCAGAGGGTGGTAGTGGAGGGTTGTTTTTCAGATTGGAGGCCTGTGATCAGCAGTGTGCTGCAGGGATAGGTGCTGGGTCCACTGTTGTTCGTCATCTATATTAATGATTTGGATGAGAATGTAAGTAGCTTGGTTCGTAAGTTTGCAGATGACACTACAATTGGTGTAGTGGACAGTGAAGAAAATTATCTAAGGTTACAACACGATATTGATCAACTGAAGAATGGCAGATGGAGTTTAATTCAAATGAATGCAAGGTGTTGCATTTTATTTAAGACCAAGCAGTAAATGGTAGGGCCCCAAGGACTGTTGTAGGTACATATTTCCTTGAAAGTGGTGATACAGGTCTTATTGCATTTGTACAGGGCCTTGATGAAACTGCATCTGGAGAATCGTACACAGCTGTGGTCTGCTTCCCTCAGAGATGATGTAATTGACATAGAGGGAACACAATAAAGATTCACCAGGCTGTTTCCAGAACAGTGGAGTTGTTGTATGAGCAGAGGTTATATTAGACTGGACAGCTTTATAAAACTCTGGTTAGGCTGCATCTGGAGTATTGCATTTAATTCTGGTTGCCCCATTATAGAAAAGATATGGAGGCTTTGGAGAGGGTGCAGATGCTGCCTGGATTAGAGGTCATGTGCTTTGAGGAGATGTTGCCAAACTTGAGTTGTTTTCCCTGGAAGGGTGGAGACTGAGGAGGTAGAAGTTTAGAATTGGAAGAGAAAAACAGAGGGAGGAACAGAGGGATCTTGGAGTCCATGTCCATAGATCCCTCAAGGTTGCCACACAGGTTAATTGGGTTGTTAAGAAGGTGTATGGAGTGTTGGCCTTCATTAGTCTGGGAGTTCAAGAGCCACGAGGTAATGTTGCAGCTCTATAGAACTCTGGTCAGACCACACTTGGAGTATTTTGTTCAGTTCTGGTCACCTCATTATAGGAAGGATGTGGAAGCTTTAGAGAAGGTGCAGAGGAGATTTACCAGGATATTGCCTGGAATGGAGAGCATATCTTATGAGGATAGATTGAGTGAGCTAGGGCTTTTCTCTTTGGAGAGGAGGAGGATGAGAGGTGACTTAATAGAGGTGTACAAGATGATAAGAGACACACATCGAGTGGACAGTCAGAGACTTTTTCATAGAAACATAGAAAAACTACAGCACAATTCAGGCCCTTCAGCCCACAAAGCTGTGCCGAACATGTACCTACCCTAGAAATTACTAGGCTTATCCATAGCCCTCAATTTTGCTCAGCTCCATGTACCTATCTAACAGTGTCTTGAAAGACCCTATCGTATCCGCCTCCACCACCGTTTCCAGCAGCCCATTCCACTCACTCACCACTCTCTGAGTAAAAAACTTACCCCTGACATCTCTATATCTACTCCCCAGCACCTTAAACCTATGTCCTCTTGTGGCCACCAATTCAGCCCTGGGGAAAAGCCTCTGACTATCTACTCTATCAATACCACTCATCATCTTATATACCTCTGTCAGGTCCCCCCTCATCCTCCATCTCCCCAAG
This sequence comes from Pristis pectinata, assembly GCF_009764475.1. Classification (NCBI taxonomy): domain Eukaryota; kingdom Metazoa; phylum Chordata; class Chondrichthyes; order Rhinopristiformes; family Pristidae; genus Pristis; species Pristis pectinata. Next base: position 100,544 of record NC_067413.1, on the reverse strand, counting down.
GAGAAAAGGCCGAGTTCCCTCAACCTGCTTTCATAAGGCATGCTTCGCATTCCAGGCAGCATCCTTGTAAATCTCCTCTGCACCCTCTCTATGGCTTCCACATCTTTCCTGTAGTGAGGCGACCAGAACTGAGCACAGTACTCCAAGTGGGGTCTGACCAGGGACCTATATAGTTGCAACAATACCTCTTGGCTCCTAAATTCAATCCCCCGATTGATGAAGGACAATACACCATATGCCTTCTTAACCACAGAGTCAACCTGTGCAGCCGCTTTGAGCGTCCTATGGACTCGGACCCCAAGATCCCTCTGATCCTCCACACTGCCAGGAGTCCAAGGGTGACAATGGCTAACATGAGGGGACATAATTTTAAGGTGATTGGAGGAAGGTATAAGGGGGATATCAGGGGTAAGTTTTTTTACACAGAGAGTGGTGGGTGCGTGGAACACACTGCCGGCAGAGGTTGTGGGGGCAGATATATTAGGGACATTTAAGATACTCTTAGATAGACACATGACTGATAGAAAAATGGAGGGTTGTGTGGGAGGGAAGGGTTAAACCATAGAACAATACAGCACAATACAGGCCCTTTGGCCCACCATGTTGTGCCGACCTTCAAACCACTCCTAAGACCATCTAACCCCTTCCTCCCACATATCCCTCTATCTTAAATTCCTCCATATGCTTATCTTACAATCTCTTGAACTTGACCAGCGTATCAGCCTGAACCACCACCCCAGGCAGCGCATTTCATGCACCTACCAATCTCTGGGAGAAAAACCTCCACCTGACGTCTCCCTTGAACTTTCTCCCCCATTACCTTAAAGCCATGCCCTCTTGTATTGAGCATTGGTGCCCTGGAAAAGACGAGCTGGCTGTCCACTCTATCTTAATATTTTGTATACCTCTATCATGTCTCCCCTCACCCTCCTTCTCTCCAGTGAGACTAGCCCTAGCTCCTTTAGTCTCTCCTCATAATCCATACTTTCTAATCCAGGCAGCATCCTGGTAAATCTCCTCTGCACCCTTTCCAACACCTCAACATCCTTCCTATAATGAGGTGACCAGAACTGGACACAGTGCTCTAAGTGTGGTCTAACCAGAGTTTTGTAAAGCTGCATCATTACTTCGCGGCTCTTAAACTCGATCCCACGACTTATGAAAGCTAACATCCCATAAACTTTCTTAACTACCCTATCCACCTGTGAGGCAACTTTCAGTGCTGTAGATATGAACCCCCAGATCCCTCTGCTCCTCTACACTGCCCAGAATCCTGCCATTTACCTCGTATTCCGCCTTGGAGTTTGTCCTTCCAAAGTGTACCACCTCACACTTCTCCAGATTAAACTCCATCTGCCACTTGTCAGCCCAGCTCTGCATCCTATCAATCTCCATCTGTAAGCTTCGACAGCCCTCCACACTATCCACAACACCACCGATCTTTGTGTCATCTGCAAACTTGCCAACCCATCCTTCCACCCCCTCATCTAAGTCATTAATAAATATCACAAAAAGTAGAGGTCCCAGAACCGATCCCTGTGGGACACCACTAGTCACAGCCCTCCAATCTGAATGCAGTCCCTCCACCACAACCCTCTGCTTTCTACAGGCAAGCCAATTCTGAATCCACACGGCCAAGCCTCCCTGGATCCCTTGGCCTCTGACCTTCTGAAGAAGCCTACCATGTGGAACCTTGTCAAATGCCTTACTAAAATCCATGTAGACCACATCTACTGCACTACCCTCATCAATCTTCCTGGTCATCTCAAAGAACCCTATCAGGCTAGTGAGGCAAGATCTTCCCTTCACAAATCCATGCTGGCTGTCCCTAATCAGTCCATGATTCTCTAAATGATCATAGATCCTATCTCTTAGAATCCTTTCTAGCAGCTTACCCACCACAGACGTAAGGCTCACTGGCCTGTAATTCCCTGGACTATCCCTACTACCTTTTTTGAATAAGGGGACAACATTCGCCACCCTCCAATCCTCCAGTACCATCCCCGTGGACAACGAGGTCTCAAAGGTCCTAGTCTACGGTTCAGCAATCTCCTCGCTAGCAAGTGCAACCCGTCCTCTTTGAACAAGTCATACCTGCCCCAAAAGAGGCCCCAATGATCCAGAAAACTGAATCCCTGCTCCTTACTCCAATCCCTCAACCACGCATTTAACCTCTTCCTCATTCTGTTCCTATACCCACTGTCGCTTAGCACAGGCAGTAATCCGGAAATTACTACCTTTGAGGTCCTGCTTCTCAACTTCCTTCCTAATTCTCTATAGTCTCTTTTCAGGACCTCATTCCTTTCCCTACCTATGTCATTGGTACCAATATGTACCACAACCTCTGGCTGTTCTCCCTCCCCCTTCAGGATATCTTGGACGCGATCTGAAACATCCCAGACCCTGGCACCTGGGAGACAAACTACCTTTCCTGCGTCCACAGAATCGCTTGTCTGCCCACCTAACTATAGAGTCCCCTATCACTAGTGCCCTCCTCACTCCTTCCCTACCAATCTGAGCCACAGGGCCGGACTCCATGCCAGAGAGACTGCCACTGTTGCTTCCCCCAGGTAGGCTGTCTCCCCCAACAGTACTCAAGCAGGAGTACTTATTGTCAAGGGGTACAGCCACAGGGGTACTCTCTAGTACCTGACTCTTCCCCTTCCCCTTCCCCTTCCCCTTCCCCCTCCTGACTGTGACCCAACTGCCTGATTCCGATGTTCCTGGCGTGACCACCTGCCTATAACTCCTCTCTATCACCTCCTCACTCTCCCTGACCAGACATAGGTCATCAAGCTGCATCTCCTGTTCCCTAACATGGTCCCTCAGAAGCTGCAGCTCGACACACCGGGTGCAGACATAGCCTTCCCGGAGGCAGGGAGACTCCGGGAACTCCCACATCTGACACTGAGTACAGGAAACCGCACTCATACTCCTTCCTTAACTCAAGTCACCTACCTTTCCTCGCCCCTTAACGCCTAAGCCCCTTGAGCCAAAGCCCAGAACACTCTGCTACCTCTCACTCAGCTGCCCGCTCCGACGCTGTCCAGTGGATATGGCGGTTGGCTTTTTAAACTGTCCGCGCCGCGCCTGCGCAGTCCAGCCCCCACTCTACCACTTAAAACTTTTACACCCTTATGAAAACACTAACCCTAATAAATTACAACCCTATTAAAAACTAAGCCTTATACTTAAAACCCTAATAAAAAGAAAAAGAAAAACTTATCTGCTCCGAAGCGAAGCCAATTTGGGACCAGTGGGTTAATTTCAGAATAAGGGGCACGTCATTAGGACTGAAATGACAAGAATTTTTTCACTCAGAAGTCAGTGATCTTGGAATCCTCTACCCTGGAGAGCTGTTATTTATTGCATTCAGAATGTGGATCGATGGATTTCTGGATATTGGAGGAATTAAGGCTGATGGTGATAGTGTAGGAAAGTGATGATGAGGTACAGTACCAGCCATGACCTTGTTGAATTACAAAGCAGGGCCACAGGCTGAATGGCTAACTCCTGCTTCTATTTCTTCGAGTCCTTGAGCAATACAGCATGGATGCAGACCCTTCGGCCCAATCAGTCCATGCTGACCATGGTGTCCACCCAGCTCATCCCAATTTCCTGCTTTCGGCCATATCCCTCCAAGCCCCACCCCTCCATGTACCTATCCAAGTGTTTCTCAAATGATACTATCGTACCTGCCTCACCCACTTCCTCTGGCAGCTCATTCCATATACTCACCACCCTCTGCGTGAAAAAGTCAGGTCCATTTTAAATCTTTCCCCCTCACCCTAAACCTGTGCCCCCTTGTGTTGTTCTCCCCTACCCTGGGGAAAGGCTGCTACCATCCACCCTATCTATGCCTCTCATAATTTAAAAAAATATATTTCTTTATTTTTCTTATTAATTAGTCTCTGCAATTTAATTATCACCTGGAAGGTTTCTTTAACTGTTCTTTTCCTCCTTATCTACAAATAATGTGTGTTCCTCTCTCCTTCTGTTCCCTGCCACCTGTCCTCTGTACAGCATCACTACCTCTGTGCCTACATTTATTTCAGATGATTGTTCCTGGGGTTCCTGGGGTCTATGGAGTCCATGCCGTGAGCCTTGCAGTGGTGGATTCCGTATCAGGCAACGCCGCCTCACTCGTGCACAAGACACAGCGAACTGTCAAGAACCCAAGTTCCAATCGGAAAGTTGCAATACTGCCATGTGCCCAGGTGATGGAGCAATGAATTAATGTTAAACATTGTAAAAGGCTATTGTATGTAGGTAATTGTCTATCGCATCATAAATGAGATTGGCAAGTAACAGTCACATTCCCAGAATGGTTTATGATGAGACATCAATTACAAAGATATGGTATTGGTTTATTATTGTCACATGTACTGAGATACAGTGAAAAACTTAGTTTTGCAAGCCATCCATACTGATCATTTCAAGAACATAAGTACTTTGAGATAGTACAAGGGAAAAGCAGTAACAGAATTTACAGGTTACATTTATAGAGAAAGTGCAGTACAGGTAAACAATAAGGTGCAAGGGCCATGACAAGGTAGACTGTGAGGTCAAGAGTTCATCTTGAATGTACAAGAGGTCCGTTCAAGAGTCTTATAACAGAAGGATAGAATATGTCCTTGAGCCTGGTGGCACGTGTTTTCAAGTTTTTGTATCTTCTGCCCAATGGTAGGGGGGAGAAGAGAGAATGTCCAGGCTGGGAGGGGTCTTTGTTTATGTTGGCTGCTTTACCGAGGCAGTGAGAAGTGTAGTCAGGTTCCGTGGAGGGGAGGCTGGTTTCCGTGATGTACTGAGCTGTGTCCACAACTCTGCAGTTTCTTGTGGTCGTGGGCAGAGTAGTTGCCATACCAAGACGTGATGCATCCAGATAGGATGCTTTCCATGGTGCATCTGTAAAAATTGGTGAGGGTCAACAGGGACTTGCCAAATTTGCTTAGCCTTCTAAAGAAGCAGAGGCACTGGTGCGCTTTCTTGACCACAGCATTCACGTGGTTGGACCAGGACATGCTATTGGTGATGTTTGCACCTAGGAACTTGAAGCTCTCAACCATCTCCACCACAGCACCATTGATACATACAGGAGTGTGTGCACCACCCCCCACCCCTCTCCTGAAGTCAATGACCAGCTCTTTTATTTTGCTGACATTGAGGGAAAAGTCATTGTCATAACACTATGCTACCAGACTCTCCTCCCTCCTTCCTGTACTCCAACTCTTCGTGTCAATGGGTGTCTTCACTTCAGGGATATTAAGATCCTAAAGTAAGATCCTTGCACCAAGAAATGGCGCAAATAAGGCCAGGAATAGAATCTTAATATTCTGAAGAGATGGTGTGATGGTAAGAATTAGTTTTGGTACCATTCCAAATAGAAAGGAAAATCTATTTGGTTCCAGCACTATTTGGCTTGAGGAATGGAGGGTGATAATATTTCTGGGGTAGCATGTTTTTTTAAAAAAGAGCTTCAATTAATAAAGAGGAATAAGGAAGAAAATTGTCCCCAAAAATTAGAGTTATGTCACATTATACGACTTCAATTACCCAAATATAGATAGAGTTAAATGATACAGAAACAGGCCCTTCAGCCCAACTTGCCCATGTCAACCGAAGTGCCTTTCTGAGTTAGTCCCATTTGCCTGCATCTGGCCCATATCCCTCTGAACCTTTCCTACCCATGTACCTGTCTTTTAACTGTTGTAATTGTACCTGCCTCTACCACTTCCTCTGGCAGGTCATTCCATATATCCACCACCCACTGTGTGAAAAACTTGTGCCTCAGATCCCCTTTAAATCTTTTCCCGCTCACCTTATACCTCTGCCCTCTAGTTTTAGATTCCCCTACTCTGGGGAAAAATACTGTGACAATCCACAATACTCCAAATATGGTCTCTCAAACATCTCGTACAGTTGTAACATGACATCCCAACTCTTGTAATAAATGCCCCATTTGATGAAGGCCAGCATGCCAAACACCTTCTTCACCACTTTGTCTACCTGTGTCATCACTTCCAGGGAACTATGTACTTGTACCCCCAGGTCTTTCTGTTCCACAGCAATCCCCAGGGCCCTGCCATGCACTGTGTATATCCTACTATGGTTTAACTTCCTAAAATGCATCTCTTCACAATTATTCAAGTTAAATTCCATCTGCCATTACTTGACCCACTTTACCAGTTGGTCTAGATCCTGTTGTAACCTTAGACAACCTTCTGCACTGTCCACTACTCAACCAATTTTGATGTTACTCATAAATTTACTAATCATGCCACCTACTGTACATTCTCATCCAAGTTGTTAATATATGTGACAAACAACGGTGGACCCAGCACCAATCCCTGTGGCACACCGCTGGTTACAGGTGTCCAATCTGAAAAACAACCCTCCACTGCCACCTTCTGACTCCTTCCACCAAGCCAGTTTTATGTCCAATTGGCTAACTCACCCTGGATACCATGTGATCTAACCTTCCACACCAGCCTTGTCAAGGCCCTTGTCAAGGCCGTGCTAAAATCCTTGTAGACAACACTTACCACCCTTCCCTCATCAATCCTATTGGTCACCTCTTCAAAAAAACTCAATTAAATTTGTGAGACACATTTTCCGATGCAAAAAGCCATGCTGACCATCATAATCAGTTCTTGTAGTTCTAAATGCAAACAGATCCTGTCTCTCAGAATTCCCAACAGTAACTTTCCCACCACTGATTTTAGGCTCACCGGTCTATAGACCCCTGGCTTGTCCTTGCAGCCCTTCTTAAATATACAATATTATCCACCTTCCTCTCTTCCAGTACCTGACCCATGGCTAAGGAAGATACAAAAATCTCTTCCAGGGCTCCAGCAATTATTCCCTAGCTTCCCATAATGTCCTAGGGTACACTTGGTCAGACCCCAAGGATTTATCCACCTTTATGTGTCTCAACACCATCAGCACCTCCTGTTTTGTAATGTCAATGTTTCAGAATATCACTGTTCTCTTTCCTGAATTCTTTAGCTTCCATTACCTTCTCCCCAGTAAATATAGACACAAAGCATTCATTTAAGACCTCGCCCAGCTCCTGTGGCTCCACATATAGACGATCACACTGATCCTTAAGTGGACCTATTCTCTTCCTAGGTACCCTTTTGCACAATATACGTATAGAATCTCTTGGGAATCTCCTTTACCTTATCTGCCAGAGCTATCTAATGTCCTCTTCTTGCCCTCCTGTTTTCCCTCTTCCTTCCATTACACTCCTCATGGGATTCACTTGATGATACCTGACATGCGCCTTTTTCCTGTCCAGAGCATCAATATCTCTTGTCAGCCAGGGTTTCCTAATCCTGCCAACCTTGCCCTTCACTCCAACAGAAATATGCTGTACCTAAACTCTCCCTGTCTCACTCTTAAAAGCCTCCCACTTGCCAGCCATCCCTCTACCTGCTAATGGCATCCTCCAATCTTTAACTTGTGGACCGGTCCTAGCTTTTTTCCATAACTATTTTAAAACTAGTAGAATTATGGTTACTGGTCGCAAAGTGCTCCCTCACTGACATTTCTGTCACTTGCCCAGCCTCATCTCCCAGTAGGAGGTCATGTGTTGTCCCCTCTCCAATAGGGCAATCTGCATATTGCTTGAGAAAATTTCCCTGGGCACACTTAACTAATTCTGCTCCATCCAAGCCCTCAGCACTATGGCAGTCCTGGTCAATATTAGGGAAGTTAAAATCACCTACTATTACAATCCTATCATTCCTACGACTATCTGCAGTCTCCCTACATATTTGCTCCTCTGATGCCTGTGGACTATTGGGACTCCTATACAATTTCATCAAAGTGATCACCCCTTTCTTATTTCTGAGTTCCACCCTCATACCCTCACTGTACATTCTCCCAGGAATACCCTCTCAAAGTACCACCATGATATTCTCCCTTATCAGAAACATGACTCCCCCTCCTCTAACCTCCACCTCTATCACACCTGTATCATCAGTACGTAGAGCACTGAACTGCCAGTCTTGCTCATCCCTCAACCATGTTTATGTAATAGCTATAACATCCCAGTCCCATGTGCGTATCCATGGCCTGAGTTTGTCTGCCTTCCCGGTCAGGCTTCTTGCAGTAAAATAAATGCAGTTTGGTCTATCAGACGTTCCTCACTCCCTGCAGTGTTCCACCTGTCCACCGATTGGACTTGCTTCCTTTAATTTCTATATTTGCCTGAACTTCCTTATCTGCCACACTGCTACTATCTTCTGTCATTTTCCTGGAAATTAACTAAATCTTCCTCCTGATATTTGTTAGAAGCATCCTTATTTTGTCATTTGGAATGTGTGTGGATACCTTAGTTACCCAACCTTCAAAGAATCATGGAAATGTACAGCACAGAAACAGGCCCTACTATTACAACCCCATCATTCCTACAGCTATCTGCAATCTCCCTACATATTTGCTCCTCTGATGCCTGTGGACTATTGGGACTCCCATACAAATCCATCAAAGTGATCATGCCTTTCTTATTTCTGAGTTCCACCCACATATCCTCACTGTATGCTCTCCCAGGAATACCCTCCATGCCGACCATGATGCCTATCTCAGCTAATCCCATTTGACTGCATGAGGCCTGTATCCTTTTACTCCTTTCTAATCCAAGCACCTGTACAAACACCTTTTCAACGTTGTAATTGTATCTGCCTTCACCATCTCCTCTGGCAGCTCATTCCATATAAAAAAAATCACCCTCCTGTGTGAAAAAAGACTCTGACAATCTGACAATCTAGGGTCGAGAGCTTCAAGTTCCCGGGAGTGAACATCACCAACAGCCTGTCCTGGTCAAATCATGTAGATGCCACGGCCAGGAAAGCTCACCAGCACCTCTACTTCCTCAGGAGGCTAAAGAAATTTGCTTTGTCCCCTTTGACTCTCACCAGCTTTTACTGATGCACCATAGAAAGCATCCTATCTGGATGCATCACAGTTTGGTACGGCAACTGCTCTGTCCAGGACCGCAAGAAACTGCAGTTGTGGACACAGCCCAGCGCATCACGGACACCAGCCTCCCCTCTTTGGACTCTGTCTTTACCTCTCGCTGTCTTGATTATACCTCCAGCATAATCAAAGACCCCACCCACCTGGGACATTCTCTCTTCTCTCCTCTTCCATTAGGTAGAAGATACAGGAGCCTGAGGGCACGTACCACCAGACTTAAGGACAGCTTCTACCCCCACTGTGATAAGACTATTGAACGGTTCCCTTATACGATGAGATGGACTATGACCTCACGATCTACCTTGTTGTGACCTTGCACCTTATTGCACTGCACTTTCTCTGTAGCTGTGACACTTTACTCTGTACTCTTATTGTTTTTACCTGTACTACATCAATGCACTCTGTACTAACCCAATGTAATTGCACTGTGTAATGAATTGACCTGTACAATCGGTCTGCAAGACACGTTTTTCACTGTACCTCGGTACAAGTGACAATAATAAACCAATACCAATACCCAACTGAAAGCGAATGTATATACTGAATTACTAAATGAGAGCCTTACATCTGTCTTCTCAAAGGGAGCAGATAAGGTGAGATTATTCTGAGAGAGAGGAGAGTTTCAAGACAGCATATTGACAGAACCGGAAAGTTTACCAATACTAAATGTATTGGCAAGTGAACTCTACCAGATACAATTCATCTGAAAGAGGCCAAGATTAAAAGACAGTCGGACAGATATGTGGATAGGAAAGGTTTAGAAGGATATAGGCCAAGCGCAGACAAATGGGACTAGCACTTGGATGGGCATGTTGGTCAGTATTGTCCAGGTGGGCCGAAGGGCCTGTTTCCATGCTGTTTCACTCTATGACTCTAAGATAGAACTACCAGTGACACCAGTTGGTGGTGAAGAAGAGGTTACTAGGTCATGGCTCAGTTCACAGAATAAGCCAAATAGCCATCAGGAACACCAGCATTTCATCAGGTACATTCTCTGTCCACAGCCAGAAGCTTTCAATAAGAAGTTCCTTGCCTGAATTCCCCCAGTGGTACAGACTCTTAATGTGATAAGAAGTAATTTCAAATTCTCGATATATTTCAGGAGAACTCTGTGAAGACCGAGAAAAAGAGTTTGTATCATGTGCAAATCACTGTCCAAGGACATGTACTGACCTGTGGGACCATGTGCAGTGTCTACAAGGAATGTGCAAACCAGGTACGTCATATATAGCAGTTTAGTACACTATGCAGATGTAGAAGGAATACTGCAGATATATGACAGTAAAACCACAGCCATTGGGTCAGGCGGCATGAAACAGGCCCCTACCCCACCAGATCCACACCAACCATTAAGTACTCATTTACATGAATCTTATTTTAATCTCCCCGCATTCTCATCAAGCCCCCGCAGATTCTACCACCTATCTACTACACCCTAGGAGCAATTTACAGTGGTCAATTAACTTAACAATTCCTACATCTTTGGGATGTGGGAGGAAACCAGACCACCTGGTGGAAACTCATGCTGTCACAAGGAGAATGTGGAAGTTCCACATTCAGCAGAGGTCAGGATTGATCCTGGGTTCCAGTAGTTCTAAGGCAGCAGCTCTACAAGCTGGGCCACTCTCCTGCCCAAAGACATGCTCTGGTATATACAGCACAATTTGTGACTGTATCAGACATACTCAAGGTGGATTTAGACAGTCAGAGCTCACACTAGAACTTTTATAGGTATTGGTATTCACCAAGGTGAAGGATGTGGATGCTAGTAAAATCAGGAAGGAGTTTGTTGATATTTTACAACATGTCAATATTGAGGAGGAGGAGGTTTTGGGTATCTTGAGAAACATTAAGGTGGATAAGTCCCCAGGCCTGATGGAATCTATCCCAGGATACTGAAGGAGTCAAGAGAGACCGCTGGTCCTTGACAGAAATATTTGTATCCTCTCTTGCCACAGGAAAGGTCCCAGAAGGTGGAGAATGTTGTTGCATGTCATTTCAATTCCCTTTCCCATTCCCACACCAACTTGCCCATCTTCACCCTTCTCCACTGCCAGGGTGAGGCCCAACACAAACTAGAGGAAATAGGATAAATGTAGGATTCGTGTAAATGAGCGGTTGATGTCTAGCATGGACTCAATGAGATGAAGAGCCTGTTTCAGTGTTATATTCCTCTATGACTGTCTATGACTCTATCTTCCCCATAATAGCAAACTGGCCTGTAGTTTCCCATTTGTCATCTCCCTTCCTTCTTGAACAAGGGAGACACATTTGTTATTTTGCCTGTTTCTCTGTTGTACAACTCATTGATTAAAGTGTACACTAGTCGCTCACAGCCAATGTGTTATTGAGTTCATTCAAAACAGAGATCAATAGATTCTGGATTTTAAGGAATCATGGGATGTGGGAATGGGGCAGATAGAAGATCAGCCATGATCTTAAGCAATGGTGGAGTGGATTTGAAGGACAGATTCAACAAACAAATTACTGGAGGAACTCAGCAGGTCAGGCAGTATCTGTGGAGGGAAATGGATGGTCTCTCAGTTTCTCCATCTCTGCCGCATCTGTTCTCAAGATGAGCCCTTCCACTCCAGAACAGCTGGTTGATGGAGCCCTCACCCACATCTCCTCTATTTCCCACACTTCTCTCACTCCACCTCCCCCCGACAGAAAAGGGATAGTTCCCTTGGTCCTTGTCTTTCACCCCACCAGTCTACGCATTCAGCACATCATACTTTGAAACATCCGCCAGCTGCAATGGGATCCCGCCACCAGCCACATCTTCCCCTCCCCACCCCTTTCTGCTTTCCACAGGAACCACTCTGTCTGTGACTCCCTGGTTCACTCATCCCTCCTCACCCATCCCTTCCCCTCACCAGGCACTTTCCCTTTCAACTGTAGGAGGTGTAACACCTGTCCCTACACCTCCTCCCTCACCACCATCCAGAGAGCTAAATAGCCCTTCCAAGTGAGCCTGAGATTCACATGCATCTTCTCCAACCTTGTTTATTGTATTTGTTGCTCTCTATGTGACCTCCTCTGCATCAGTGAGACCAAGTGACTGCTTTGCCAAGCACCTGCGCTTCATCTGCCATGGCCGTCTAGAGCTCGAGGCTGCCAGCCATTTTAATTCTCCTCCCCATTCCCACATCGACATGTCTGTCCTCAGCGTCCTCCACTGCCAGGATGAGTCTAAACTCAAACTGGAGGAACAACACCTCCTATTCCACCTCAGTAGTCCACAACCTGACAACGTGAACATTGATTTCTCCAGTTTCAGTTAAACTGCTCCCTCTCTGTCCCTTCTCTGTCCTCTTAATTCACCCAGTTCCTCCTACACCCACTCCAGACCCCATCACCATGTTTCTTTACCCTCCTCCACCCACTCTATTTGCCCATCACCCCCACCAAGCATATTTGATTCCATGCTCCACCTCACTTTCCTACCATCATTTCAGCCCTTTGTTGCCTCCACCAATCACCCTCCAGCCTTTGTTGCTATTTCCCTCCTCCATCTGTCTATCCCCCTCCTCACCTGGATCCACCCATCACTTACCAGCTTTTGCTCCACCCCTTCTCCTCACCTCTTTAACCTGGCTATCTCTCTTCGATCTCTCAGTCCAAATGAATGGTCTCGACCTGAAACATGGACCTTCCATTTCCCTCCACAGATGCTGCCTGACCAGCTGAGTTCCTCCGGCAGTGTGTTTGTTTCTCTAGCTTCCAGCATCTGCAGTCTCCATTGAAGGACTGTTTGGCCCACTCCTGCTTCTGGTTCTTATAGCTGTGTAACATCTTACGCTTTATTAGCTGATAAATGGAGCCTCGGAATTATACCCTAATTTTTTTTTGTCTTTTGACCATGGCTTGCAGGTTGCCGGTGCCCCAGGGGTCAGTTGCTGCAGGATTCCAGCTGTGTATTAGTCTCAGAGTGTCGCTGTGGTCTACCCAGTTCAAACGGCACTGTGGAATATCAGCCAGGAGACAGGATCTTTGTTCCGTGTGGCACCTGGTATGTTGTGGTTTATTGTCCATGTAGAGGATTAAGGATGTAATTGCACTGGAGAGGATGCAGTTGCACGGCACCAGCAAGGCTTTATGTGTGGGAAGTCACAGAGTACTACAGCACAGAAATAGGCCATTCGGCCCATCCAATCCATGCCGACCTGATCTTCTGCCTAGTCCCATCGACCTGCACCCAGGCCATAAACCCTTCCCATCCGTGTACCTATGCAAACCTCTCTCAAATGTTACAATTGAACCCAGATCTACCACTTCCACTGGCAGCTCGTTCCACACTCGCACCACCCTCTGAGTGAAGATGCTCCCCCTCAGATTCCCCTTAAATATTTCACCTTTCACCCTAAACCTTTGACCTCTATTTCTAGTCTCGCCCAACCTTGGGGGAAAAAGCATGTCTGCATTCACCCTAGCTATACCCTTCATAAATTTGTATACCTCTATAAGATCTCCCCTCATTCTCCTGCGCTCCAGGGAATAAAGTCCTAACCTATTCAACCTTTCCCTTTAACTCAGGTCTTCAAGACCCGGCAACATCCATGTAAATTTTCTCTGCACTCTTTCAAGCTTATTGATATCTTTCTTTTAGGTAGGAGACCAGGACTGCACACAATTTGGCCTCACCAACGTCTTGGACAACTTCAACATAACATCCCAACTCCTGTAATCAGTGCCCTGATTTATGAAGGCCAATATGCCAATAGCTCTCTTTACAACCCTATCTGCCTGTGACGCCACTTTCAAGGAACTAAGGATCTGTATCCCCAGGTCCCTCTGTTCTACTGCACACCTTGGAGCCCTACCATTCACTGTGCAAGTCTTACCCTGGTTTGTCCTCCCAAAGTACAACACCTCTCACTTGTGAGCATTAAATTACATCAGCCATTTTTTAGCCAATTTTCCCAGCTAGTCAAGATCACACTGCAAGCTTTGATAGCCTTCCTCGCTGTCCACTACACCCCCAATCTTGGTGTCATCTGCAAATTTGCTGATCCAGTTTATCACATTATCATCTAAATCATTAATATAGATGATAAACAACAACAGACCCAGCACCGATCCCTGTGGCATACCACTAGTCACAGGCCTCCAGTCAGAGAGACAACCATCTACTACCACTCTCTGGCTTCTCCCGCTAAGCCACTGTTGAATCCAGCTGACTACTTCATCCTGAATGCCAAGTGACTTAACCTTCTGGAGCAGCCTCCCATGTGGGACATTGTCAAAGGCCTCGCTAACGTCCATGCAGACAACATCCACTGCCTTCCCCTTATCTACCTTCTTGGTAACCTCCTTGAAGAACTCTGAAGATTGGTTAGACATGACCTACCATGCACAAAGCCATGTTGACTATCCCTAATCAGGCCCTATTTAGCCAAATAATTATATATCCTGTCCCTCAGAATACCTTCCAATAATTTACCACGACTGATGTCAAGCTCACCGGCCTATAGTTTCCCAGTTTATTCTCGAGCCTTTCTTGAACTACAGAACAACATTAGCTAACCTCCAGTCCCCTGGCACCTCACCCAGGTAAGGATATTTTAAATATCTCTGCCAGGGTCCCTGCAATTTCTGCACTAGCCTCCCACAATTTTCGAGGGGATACCTAGAACCATAGAACGATAGAACACTACAACACAGAAAAATAAACCATTCGTCCCTTCTAGTCTGTGCCGAAATGTTATCCCGCTAGTCCCATTTACCTGCACCCAGTCCATAACCCTCCAGACCACTCCCGTCCATGTATCTATCCAATTTATTCTTAAAACTCAAGAGTGAGCCTGCATTTACTACATCAGATGGCAGCCCGTTCCATACTCCCACCACTCTTTAAATGAAGAAGTTCCCCCTAACGTTCCCCCTAAACCTTTCCCCTTTCACCCTAAAGCCATGTCCTCTCGTACTTATCTCTCCTAATCTAGGTGGAAAGAGCCTACTCGCATTAACTCTGTCTATACCCCTCATAATTTTGTAAACCTCTATCAAATCTCCCCTTATTCTTCTGCGCTCCAAAGAATAAAGTTCTAACCTGTTCAATCTTTCCCTGTAACTCAACTCCTGAAGACCCGGCAACATTCTAGTAAATCTCCTCTGCACTCTTTCAATCTTACTGATATCCTTCCTATAGTTAGGTGACCAGAACTGCACGCAATACTCCAAATTTGGCCTCACCAATGTCTTATACAACCTCACCATAACATCCCAACTCCTATACTCAGTACTTTGATTTATGAATGCCAGGATGCTAAAAGCTTTCTTTACAACCCTGTCTACCTGCGATGCCACTTTCAAGGAATTATGTATCTGAACTCCCAGATCCCTTTCTTCCTCCGCACTCCTCAGTGCCCTACCATTTACTGTGTATGTCCTACCTTGATATGTCCTTCCAAAATGCAACACCTCACACTTGTCTGCATTAAATTCCACCTGCCATTTTCTGGCCCATTCTTCCAGTTGGTTCAGATCCCTCTGCAAGCTTTGAAAGCCTTCCTCTCTGTCCACTACGCCTCCAATCCTAGTGTCATCAGCAAACTTGCTGATCCAATTTACTACATTATCATCTAGATCATTGATATAGACAACAAACAACAATGGCCCCAGCACAGATCCCTGAGGCACACCACTAGTCACAGGCCTCCAGTCTGAGAAACAATCATCCACAACCACTCTCTGTCTTCTCCCACACAGCCAATTTCGAATCCAGTTTACAACCTCTCCATGGATACCTAGTGACTGAACCTTATGAACTAACCTCCCATGTGGGACCTTGTCAAAGGCCTTACTAAATTCCATGTAGACAACATCCACAGCCTTTCCTTCATCTACTTTCTTAGTAACCTCCTCGAAAAACTCTACAAGATTCGTTAAACACGATCTGCCACGCACAAAGCCATGCTGACTATCCCTAATCAGCCCTTGGCTGTCCAAATACTTGTATATCCAATCTCTCAGAACACCTTCCAGTAATTTACCCACTACTGATGTCAGGCTCACCGGCCTATAATTACCTGGCTTACTTTTAGAGCCTTTTTTAAACAACGGAACAACATGAGCTTCCCTCCAGTCCTCCAGCACCATACCCATGGCTAAGGACATTTTAAATATATCTGCCAAAGGCCCCTGCAATTTCTACAGTAGTCTCCTTCAATGTCCGAGGAACTATCTTATCTGGCCCAGGGGATTTATCTACCTTTATTCGCTGTAAGGCAGCAAGCACCTCCTCCTCTTTAATCTCTATATGTTCCATGACTCTATTGCTTGTTTCCCTTCCTTCCATATCCACTATGCCCATTTCCTGCGTAAATACTGATGCAAAAAAATTGTTTAAAATCTCCCCCATCTCCTGAGGCTCCACACATAGACGACCGCTCTGATCTTCTCGGGGACTAATTTTGTCCCTCACTATCCTTTTATTCCTCATATACTTGTAGAAACCCTTAGGATTTACCTTCACATTATCTGCCAAAGCAACCTCATGTCTTCTTTTTGGTATTTTCCTACTTTTTCTATACTCTTCAAGTACCTCATTTGTTCCCAGTTGTCTATACCTGCTATACACCTCTCTCTTTTGTGATCAAGGGATCGCCAATATCCCTTGAAAACCAAGGTTCCCGATGTTTTTTAACTTTACCTTTAATCCTGGCAGGAACATGCAAACTCTGTACTCTCACAATTTTGCCTTTAAAGGCCTTCCACTTACTGAGCACATCCTTGCCAGAAAACAACTCATCCCAATCCACTCTTCCTAGCTCCTTTCTCATTTCCACAAAATTGGCCTTTCTCCAATTTAGAACTTCAACTCGAGGACCAGACCTGTCCTTATCCATAAGTAACTTGAAGCTAATGACATTATGGCCACTGGACCCAAAATGCTCCCCTGCACATACTTCTGTCACCTGACCTGTCTGGTTCCCTAATAGGAGATCAAGTATTGCATTCTCTCTCGTTGGTACCTCTATATATTGATTTAGAAAACTTACCTGAACACATTTGACAAATTCCAAGCCATCCAGCCCTTTCACAGTGTGGGAGTCCTAGTCAATATGTGGAATGTTAAAATCCCCTACTATCACAACTTCCTGTTTCTTACATCTGTGTGCTATCTCACTACATATTTGTTCCTCCAATTCTCTCTGACTATTGGCCGGTCTATAATACAACCCTATTAGTGTGGCCACACCTTTCCTGTTCCTCAGCTCCACCCATATGGCCTCTGTAGACGAGCCCTCCAGGCAGTCCTGACTCTGTACAGCTGTGATACTTTCCCTGATTAGTACTGCCACTCCTCCTCTGTCATCCCTCTCCCTCTATCACGTCTGAAACAACGGAACCCCGGGACATTAAGCTGCCAGTCCTGCCCCTCCTGCATCCAAATCTCACTAATAGCAATAATGTCATAATCCCAAGTGTCAATCCACACCCTAAACTCATCTGCCTTACCTGCAATACTCCTTGCACTGAAATAGATGCACCTGAGAACATTTCTATCACGTCTTGCCCTAGGGATTTATCCACCTTCATTTGCCTCAAGACAGCCAGCACCTCCTCTTCCGTAATCTGGAAACAGTCCATGACCTCACAACTCTTTTGCCTCAGTTCTATAGTCTCTGTGTCTGTCTCCAGAGTAAATACAGATGCAAAAGATTCATTTAAGATCTCCCCCATTTCTTTTGGCTCCATAAGACAAGATAAGATATATTTATTACTCACATGTACATTGAAACACACAGTGAAATGCATCTTTTGTGTAGAGTGCTCTGGGGGCAGTCCGCAAGTGTCGCCACGCTTCCGGCGCCAACATAGCATGCCCATAACTTCCTAAACTCTATGCCTTTGGAATGTGGGAGGAAACCAGAGCACCTGGAACAAACCCACGCAGACATGGGGAAAGCATACAAACTCCTTACAGAGAGTGGCCGGAATTGAACCCGGGTCGCTGGCGAGAGAACCATCTACTACACACTGATCTTTAAGAGGAGCAATTTTGTCCCTTGCTATCCTTTTGCTCTTAATATAGCTATAGAAACCCTTGGGATTCTCTTTCACTCTGCCTGCCAGAGCAACCTCATGTCCTCTTTTTTTGCCCCTCCTGATTTCTTTCTTAAGTGTTCCCTTGCATTTCTAATACTCCTCAAGCACCACATTTGATCCTAACTGCCTATACCTGATATGCGCCTCCTTCTTTATCTTTACTAGGGCCTCAATATCCTTCAATAACCAAGGTTCCCTAAACCTGTTAGCCTTGCCTTTTATTCTAACAGGAACATACAGATTCTGTACTCTCAATATTTCACTTTTGAAAGCCTCCCAGTTACCAAGCCTCTCTTTGCCAGAAAACAGCCTATCCCAATCCATACCTGCTGGATCCCTTGTGATGCCATCAAAATTGGCCTTACTCCAATTTTAGAATTTCAACCCAAGTGTGGGAGGTCACAGTTCTGTCTCACAAGTTTGTTTGAGAGTTTGGAGGAGATGACGAAGAGAATTGATGAGGGTAGGGCAGTAGATGTTGTCTACATGGACTGTACATTTGACAAGTCCCTCATGGTAGGCTGGACCAGAAGATTATAAATCATGTGGGATCCATAGGATAGTATGTGTGTATCAGGTGAGGGGCTATCTTATTGCTTACTGTGAGGCCTAGCAATGAATGAAAGGGAGGCAACATATAGCAGAGCAGCTGTTTTGAGAAGGCTGTCTTGAGGTCGAAGTGCTGCTGTTGAGGTCAAAGTGAAAGCTTTGATGAATGGCGGGCTTTGGTGAGGAGAGCGAGCAGCATCAGGGCAGAGCAAGGTAAGATTTTTGTTTGCTTTTCCTTTTCTTGATGCCACTAGTTGCTAGAGTGACTTAGTTTTCCTTCTGTATTTCATATAGCACGGAAATAGGCCCATTGGCCCGACTCATCCATGCCGACCAAGTTGCCAGTCCACACTGATCCTATTCTCCTGCATTTAGCCCATTATCTCTTTCCTATCCATGTATCTATCAAAATGCTTTTTAAACAATGCGATTGTACCCTCCTCTATCACCTCCTCTTACAGCTCATTCAATATACCCACCACCCTCTTGTGTGATTGCTTTCCACCATTCCCCAACAGTACATCTACTCTTTGTTCCAAACTGCTACCCGATTAGTTTAAACCCCTCCCAAAAGCACTGGCAAACCTCCCCATAATAATGCTGGACCACTCCAGTTCAGGTTTACCCATCCAGCTTGTACATGTCCCACCTTCTCCAGAAACTGTCCTAGTCATCCAGAAATTTAAAATCTTCCCTCCTGCACCACATCCTTAGCCACACATTCACTTGACCCGTCCTTCTTTTCCTGTGCTCACTAGCATGTGGCACTGAAGTAATCCATAGATTACAGCCTTGGAGGTCCTGCCCCTTAATCTTCATCTGAGCTCCCTAAATTTATGTTGCAGGATCTCATGTCTCTTTACCCATGTCGTTAGTACCAATATGGACCTCTGGCTCTTCACTGTCCCCCTTTAGAATGGGGTTCTACCTCTTTTATTGAACAGGTGCTGTTTGCTTTTGCAGTGCCTGTGTTAATGGGACATTTGACTGCACTGATTCACACTGCACAGAGCAGAACTCCTGGTCTGTATGGAGCCAATGTTCCAGGAGTTGTGGAGGAGGTCAACGGATTCGCAGTCGTACATGTGGAAGGTCAGGCACATCCTGTGAGGGAGGAACTGTTCAGACAGCAGAGTGCAACCAGATACCTTGCCAAGGTGAGAGGTTAAATCACAACCAAAGGTTGTGCAGGTGCAAAAGTGGTGATGACCAGTGGGGAGGGTAGTAGGCAAAGGCAGTTAGTGCAGGATACCCATCCAAATCTCAGATGTACCGTGTTTGATGCTATTGAGGTAATGGTCTCTCAACCTCTGACTCTAACTATTCATTTATGACCTTGCCCATTTCCATGGTTCCACAAACACATCACCACACTTATCCATGGGGGTGGGAGAGCTAATCTCTCCCTAGCTACCCTTTTGCTCTTAATATATTTATAGAATCTTTTAGGATTTTCTTTTATCTTGTCCGCCAGGGATATCTCATGGACTCTTTTTGCTCTCCTAATTTCTTGTATGTATTCCTACATCCCTTATACTCCTCAAGTGATTCACTTGATCCCAGCTGCCATTACATAACATATGCTTCCTTTTTCCTGACGAAACCCTTCTCATCAACCAAACTTTCCTAATCTTGCCAGCCTTCACTCTAACAGGAACATGCTGACGCTGAACTCTTCCTGTCTCAAATTTTAAAATCGTCCCATTTGCCAGACATCCCTTTACCTATCCGCGAAAGGTGTCTGGTCCAGACAGCATGCTTGGCCAAGTACTAAAGATCTGTGTGGACCAAGTGGCTGGAGTATTTATGGACATATTCGACCTCGCGCTTCTGTGGTCTGAGGTCCCATCTGCTTCATAAAGGCATCTATTGTACCGGATACCTTAGGGTTAGGGTTCGGCTAACCCTAACCCTAACCCTAAGGCAAGACGAATGTGGTGACCTGCCTCAATGACTACCACACAGTAGCACTTACGTCAACCATAATGAAGTGCTTCAAGAGGTTGGTTATGTTGCAAATCAACTGCTGCCTCAGAGATGACCTGGATCCACTTCAATTTGCCTACTGTCACAATAAGTCAAAAGCAGATGCAATTTCTCTGGCTCTTCACTCTGCTCTGGACCATCTGGACAACAGAAACTTGTACATCAGGCTGCAGTTCATTGACGACACCTCAGCGTTCAACACAATCATCCCATCCAAGTTCTTCTTCAAGCTTCAGGACCTGGGCCTTTGCACCTCGCTCTGCAACTGGATCCTTGACTTCCTCATCAGAAGACCTCAATCAGTGAGGATTGGTAACAATATCTCTTCCTCACTGACCATCAAAATGGGTGCACCTCAAGGCTGTGTGCTTAGCCCCCTTCTCTACTCTCTATACGCACGACGGTGTGGCTAAGAAGAGCTCCAATGCCATATACAAATTCGCCGATGACACTACTGCTGTTGGATGAATCACAGGTGGTGATGAGTAAGCTTACTGCAACCTCGTAGGACACCTGGTCGAGTGGTGCTGCAACAACAACTCTCTCTCAACATCAGTAAAACTAAAAGGCTGATTGTTGACTTCAGGAAAGGGAAGGATGACGAACATATGCCAGTCTACATTGGGGGATCGATGGTGGAGAGAGTCAGAAGCATTAGATTCCTGGGTGTTAACATATCAGATGACCCGTCCTGGGCCCAGAACATACAGTAGATGCAATCACAAGGAAAGCGTGCCAGCATCTTTACTCTCTTAAGAGGTTAATGAGGTTCGGCTTGTCACCGAATACTCTCTCAAACTTCAACAGATGTACTGTTGAAAACATCCTGACTGGTTGCATCATAGTCTGGTAAGGCAATTTGAATGTGTAGGAACTTAAAAAGCTGCAGAGAGTAGTGGACTCAGCCCAATACATCGTGGGCACATCCTTCCCCACCATCGGTAGTATCTACAGGGGCCATGCCATCCAGTCGCAGCGACCATTGGGCAGGAGGTACAGAAACAGTCCCACACCACCAGATTCAAGAATAGTTACTTCCCTTCAACTGTTCGGTTTTGGAACCTACTGGCACAATCCTAATCGCAAGAGTTTAGCAATGCTCTAACCTCTTGATCACTTTGAACTAAAATGGACATCGTTTTTTTGTTATAATTGTGTTCTTTCTTGTAAAAATTGTGTTCATGTTTTTCTTGTGAATGCTACATATGATGCTATGTGCCTATGATGCTGCTGCAAGTCAATTTTTTATTGCATCTGTGCATACAAGTAGTGTGCAAGTGACAATAAACTCAGTTGACTTTAACTTTGACCAGCAAATGGCTTCTCCCAAGGACCTTTATAAGAATATTAACAGCAAGAACAGCAAAGTTCGATGATGGAAAAGTGGTGGATGTAGTCTACTTGGACTTTAGCAAGGCTGTTGACAAAGTTCCTCATGAGAGCCTGCTCCAGAAGTAACCATTTGGATTCAACATTGTCTTAGTGGGAGAAGCAGAGTGGTAGTAGATGGTTGTCTCTTTGACTGGAGTCCTGTGACTAGTGGTGTGCCACGGGGATCGGTGCTGGCTCCATTGTTGTTTATCATCCATATTAATGACTTAGATGATGATGATGTGATAAACTGCATCAGCAAATTTGCAGATGACAGCAAGATTGGGGGCATAGTGGACAGCGAGGAAGGATATCAAAGCTTGCAGCGTGATCTTGACCAGCTGGGAGAGTGGGCTGAAAAATCGTAGATGGAATTTAATGCAGACAATGCACTTAATGCAGATTTAATGCAAATACCTCAGGGATCTGTTCTGGGACCTTCCTCTTTGTGATTTTTATAAACGACCTGGATGAGGAAGTAGAGAGGTGGGTTAGTAAGTTTGCAGATGACGCGAAGGTTGGGGGTGTTGTGGATAGTTTGGAGGGCTGTCAGAGGTTACAGAGGGACATAGATAGGATGCAAAGTTGGGCTGAGAAGTGGCAGATGCAGTTCAACCCAGATAAGTGTGAAGTGGTTCATTTTGGTAGGTCAAATATGATGGCAGAATATAGTCTTAATGGTAGGACGCTTGGCAGTGTGGAGGATCAGAGGGATCTTGGGGTCCGAGTCCGTAGGACGCTCAAAGTGGCTGCGCAGGTTGACTCTGTGGTTAAGAAGGTATGTGGTGTATTGTCCTTCATCAATCGGGGAATTGAATTTAGAAGCCGAGAGGTATTGCTGCAGCTATATAGGTCCCTGGTCAGACCCCATTTGGAGTACTGTGCTCAGTTCTGGTTGCCTCACTACAGGAAAGATGTGGAAGGCATAGAGAGGGTGCAGAGGAGATTTACTAGGATACTACCTGGAATGCGGAGCATGCCTTATGAAAGCAGGTTGAGGGAACTCGGTCTTTTCTCCTTGGAGTGACGGAGGTTGAGGGGGCACCTGATAGAGGTGTATAAGATGATGAGAGGTATTGATCGGGTAGATAGTCAGAGGCTTTTCCCCAGGGCTGAAATGGTGGCCGCAAGAGGACATAGGTTTAAGGTGCTGGGGAGTAGGTATAAAGGAGATGTCAGGGGTAAGTTTTTTACTCAGAGAGTGGTGAGTGCATGGAATGGGCTGCCGGCAACGGTGGTGGAGGCTGATGCAATAGGGTCTTTTAAGAGACTGTTGGATAGGTACATGGAGCTGAGAAAAATAGAGGGCTATGGGTAAGCCTAGTAATTTCTAGGGTAGGGACATGTTCAGCACAGCTTTGTGGGCCGAAGGACCTGAATTGTGCTGTAGTTTTTCTATGTTTCTATGTTCTAAGTGTGAGGTTTTGCACTTTGAGAGGACAAACCAGGGTAAGACTTGCAGAGTGATTGGTAGGACTCTGAGGTGTGCAGTAGAACAAAGGGACCTGGGAATACAGATCCTTAGTTCCTTGAAAGTGACATCACAAGTAGATAGAGTTGTAAAGAGAGCTTTTGGCACTTTGGCCTTCATAAATCAGGGCATTGAGTACAGGAGTTGGGATCTTGTGTTGAAGTTGTACAAGACATTGGTGAAGCTGAATTTAGAGTATTGCATGCAGTTCTGGTCACCTTCCTAGAGCACAACAGCACAGAAACAAGCCCTTCGGCTTATCTAGTCCATGCCAGGCCCTTTGGCCCATCTAGTCCATCCCTATCCGAAAGAATGAAAGAGTGCAGAAAAAACTTACAAGGATGTTGCTGGGACCTGAGGACCAGAGTTATAGGGAAAGGTTGAATAGTTAGGAGTTTATTCCATAGAGCGCAGGAGAACGAGAGGAGATCTTATAGAGGTATACAAAATTATGAGGGGTAGAGATAGAGTGAATGCATGCAGGCTTTTTCCCCTCAGGTTGGGTGAGACTAGTCCTGAGAACTAGAGGACATAGGTTTAGGGTGAAGTATTTAAGAGAAATCTGAGGGGGAACTTCTTCACTCAGAGGGTGGTGAGAGTGTGGAACGAGCTGCCAGCGGAAGTGGTGGATGCGGGTTCAATTGTAACAATTAAGAAAAATTTGGATAGGTACGTGGATGGGAGGTGTTTGGAGGGATATGGTCCTAGTGCATGTAGATGGGACTAGGCAGAAGATCAGGTCAGCATGGACTAGATGTGTCGAAGGGCTTGTTTTTTTTGCTGTATTACTCTATGACTTAAGATATCAGGGACAAAGTGTGACCCATGTGGGACCAAAGGCGCATTCTGTGCATTGGAGGATGTGGGCAAGGTCTAAAATAGAACATAGAGAAGTACAGCACAGCAACAGACCCTTTGGCCTACGATGTTGTGCCGAATTAATTAAACTATGCCAAGAGACAATACCAGTGCAAAACTGAGTCCCAGACCAGCCGTCAATTGTGGCAGGCTTTACATTGCTATAATGGGCTACAAAATGGAGTCGGGCAGCATCGCCAACAACAGCATATCCCTTTCCGCTGAACTTAATGCATTCTACGCACGTTTTGAAAAGAAAGGGGATTGGAATGTCACCACCCACCCTGACAGCCTCCAATGCACCTGAACCCACAGTCTTCCAGAGAGTGAACCCATGGAGAGGATCTGGTCTGGATGGTGTCCCTGGCTGTGTCCTTAGATCCTGTGCAGATTAGCTGGCAGGGATATTTGCAGACATTTTTAACCACTCCCTGCTTCAATCTGAGGTTCCCACCTGCTTTAAGAAGACCACTATCATCTCGGTACCTAAGAAAAACAAGGTAACATGCCTTAATGACTACCGCCTGGTGGCTCTGACATCCACCATCGTGAAGTGCTTCAAGTCGCTGGTTATATCACGCATTAACCCTAGCCTCGCAGGCAACCTCGACCCGCTGCAATTCACTTACTGCCGAAATGGGTCTATAGCGGATGCCATCTCTCTGGCCCTACACTCAGCTCTGGGGCACCTGGATAGTAAATACACCTACATTAGACTATTGTTTATTGACTACAGCTCTGCCCTCAATACTGGGCTCAAAACTTCCTTTCACACAGGTGTAGGGATTGTGCAGCATCACTGGTTCTTGATTTTTGAGATCCACTTTTCCTCTTCCTCCATTCTAGCATCCTCATATGAATGAGCACCACTTTTTATGCAGGTATACCAAACAGGAGGATCCAACGTTTGTTGTTCCCATTAGAGTCATAGAGTCATACAGCATGGAAACAGGCCCTTTGGCCCAACTCATCCATGCTGACCAAGATGCCCATCTAAGCTGGTCCCATTTGCCCACATTTGGCCCATATTCCTCTTAACCTTTCCTATCCATATATTTATCCAAATGTCTTTTAAATGTTGTTACTGCACCTGCCTCAACTACTTTCTCTGGCAGCCTGTTCCATATACTCACCACCCTCTGTGTTAAGAAGTTGCCCCTCAGGTCCCTTTTAAATCTTTCACCTCTCACCTTAGACCTTTGCCCTCTCTAGTTTTTGATTCCCTTTCCCTGGGAAAAAGACTGTGTATTCACCCTATCTCTGTCCCTTATGACTTTGTATAAAGTTCACCCCTCAGTCTCCTACGCTCCAGGTTGTTGTTGCGACACCACTCAAACAGCCAATCTGTCTTACTCCTCTGCAGCCTCTCGTGTCTCCAGGCTGCATTGCCCTTGCATGAAGCCAGCACAGATTCAATGAGCTAAATGTTCCCCTTCCATGCTGTAACACGTTGGGATCTGGAATGCAATGACTGTAAGGGCAGTGGAATCGGATTCAAAAGCTACTTTCAAAATCAGATTGTATAAATCCACCTGGATGTGCTCAGTAGTTGAGTTTATTCGAAGTGGAAATGAAGAAATGTTTGGACACTTCAGAATATAGGGATCAGAGGGGCATATGAAGTTCAGGAAAAGTCATGATCTTAGTGAATGGTGGAACTGCCTCTTGTACTGAAAGGCCTATCGAACCATAGAACCATACAGCACAAAACAGGCCCTTTGGCCCACCATGTTGTGCCACCCTCACACTATCTAAACCTTTCCTCCCGCATATCCCTCTATCTCACATTCCTCCATGTGCCTATCCAACAAGCTCTTGAATCTGTCCAATGTATCTGCCTCCACCACCACCCCAGACAGTGCATTCCATGCACCAACCACTCTCTGGGTGAAAAACCTCCCCCTGACATCTCCCCTGAACCTCCCACCCACAACCTTAAAGCCATGCCCCCTCGTCTTGAGCATTGGTGCCCTGGGAAGGAGGCGCTGGCTGTCTACTCTATCTATTCCTCTCAATATTTTATATACCTCTATCATGTCTCCTCTCATCCTCCTCCTTTCCAGTGAATAAAGCCCTAGCACCTTAAGCCTCTCCTCATATTCCATATGCTCTAATCCAGGCAGCATCCTGGTAAATCTCCTCTGCACCCTCTCCAACGCCTCCACATCCTTCCTATAATGCAGCGACCAAAACTGAACACAGTACTCTAAGTGTGGTCTAACTAGAGTTTTGTAAAGCTGCATCATCACTTCGCGGCTCTTAAATTCAATCCCACGATTTATGAAAGCTAACATCCCATAGGCCTTCTTAACTGCTCTATCCACCTGTGAGGCAACTTTCAGTGAACTGTGAATATGAACCCCCAGATCGCTCTGCTCCTCTACACTGCCAAGTACCTTGCCATTTACCTTGTACTCTGCCCTGGAGTTTGTCCTTCCAAAGTGTACCACCTCACACTTCTCCAGATTGAACTCCATCTGCCACTTGTCAGCCCAGTTCTGCATCCTATCAATATCCCTCTGTAAGTTCCGACAGCCCTCCACACTATCCACAACACCGCCGATCTTAGTGTTGTCCGCAAACTTACTAACCCAGCCTTTCATCCCCTCATCTAAGTCATCTATAAATATCACAAAAAGTAGAGGTCCCAGAACCGATCCCTGCGGGACACCACTAGTCACTGCCCTCCAATGTTTCTTGAGAACATAAACATTTGTGGAGTTAATTAGTGAACTTTCAAAGAATGGGTTTTTTAAGGAGGTAACAAAACAAATTGATGAAGGTGAACTTGTGGATGTGGTATATATGGACTTTAAGGTGTTTGACAAGGTTCCCCAGGGTAGGCTCATCCAGGTGTTTATATATAACATCGTGGGCCAAAGGGCCTGTACTGTGCTGTACTGTTCTAACTAACACAGACACAATGGGCTGAATGGCCTCCTATGGTGTGACAGTCTTCGATTGTCCTGCACTAAGTTATGATAGCTTTGTTCCAGTGGTGTTTTACTTTACTGTGGTAGTTTAGCTCTCATGTGTTATTTCCCAGGCTGTCCAGGAAAGCAGATCTTCAGCACCTGTGCCAACATCTGTCCACGTACCTGCTCAGATCTTCAACCTGAAGTGGAATGTCAACAAGAGGACTGCAAACCTGGATGCCTGTGTCCACATGGACAAGTGAGTTTATTTGGCTCAGCCCGTTACTTCCTGGACAGATGGGTCTGGTTCTGTCCCATATGGACGTGAGAATTCCAGGGAACTACAGGCCAGTGAGCCTGGCATCAGCAGTGGAGAAGTTACTGGAGAGAATTTTGAGGAATAGGATCTACCAACATTTGGATAGACAGAGTGAGATTAGGAGGAGTCAGCATGGCTTCGTGCGTGGAAAGTTGTGCTTGATGAATCTTTTGGGTTTTTTTTGAAGAGTTAACCAAAAGAGTAGATGAGGATAGGGCCGTGGATGTTGTCTATTCGGACTTTAGCAAAGCCTTCAACAGAATCCTGCATAGTAAGCTTGTCTGGAAGGTTAGGTCCCATGGAATCCAGGGAGATCTAGTTAGGTGGATTCAAAATTGGCTCAGAGGTAGGAAGCAGCGGGTGGTGGTTGAAGGTCGTTTCTTGGAATGGAGCCAGTGAATAGTGGTGTGCCGCAGGGGTTGGTGTTGGGATCCTTGTTGTTCGTTACTTATATAAATGATTTGGATGCGAATGCACAAGCTTCATCAATAAGTCTGCAGATGACATGAAATTAGGAGGTGTTGTTGATAGTGAAGAAGATTATCGATAAATTACAGGAGGATCTTGATCAGTTACGGAAGTGGGCCAATGAGTGGCAAATGGATTTCAATACAAATAAATGTGAGATGATGCATTTTGGAAAGTCAAACCAGCGTAGGACAATGAATGGTAGGGCACTCGGGAGTATAATGGGACAGAGGGACCTCGGAGTAAAAGTGCGTAAATCATTGCAAGCAGCATCACAGGTAGACAGGGTGGTGAAAAAGGTGTTTAGCATGCTGGCCTTCATCAATCAGGGCACTGAGTAGAGGGATTGGGACATTATGTTGCAGTTAATATATGCTGTCGTTGAGGCCACACTTGGAATAATTGGTCGCCTATTGTAGAAAAGACGTGGTTAAATTGGAAAGAGTGCAGAGAAGATTTACAGAGATGTTTCCAGGACTAGAGGGCCTGAGTTATAGGGAAAGGTCAGCAAGGCTCGGTCTTTATTCCTTGGAACATGGAAGAATGAGGGGTGACCTCATAGAAGTGTTTAAAATTATGAGGGGCATAGATAAGATGGATAGTAACAGTCTTTTTCCCAGGGTAGAGGAGTCCAAAACTAGAGGACATAGGTTTAGGGTGAGAGGGGAAAGATTTAAAAGAGACCTGAGGAGCAACTTTATGCAGTATATGGAACAAGCTGCCAGAGGAAGTGGGTGAGGCAGGTACAATAGTATCATTTAAGAAGCACTTAGATAGGTACATGGAGGGGCAGGGTTTCAAGGGATATGAGCCGAACACAGGAAATTGGGACCATCAAACACCCATTTACACGAATTCAAAATTATTCTCCCCACATTCCCATAAACTACCCCCCCACCCCCACCACCACCAAACCACCACCTACCCAGTTTCCACCACTTACCTACACATTTGGGGCAACTTACCGTGATCAATTAACCTGCAAGTCTTTGAGATGTGGGAGGAAACCAGAGCACTTGGGGGAAACCCACATGGCCACAGGAATAAAACCACACAGATAGCACTGGAGGTCAGGACTGGGTGATAAAAGCTGTGAGGCAGCAGCTCTACTGGCTGCACCACTATGCTATCCCATCTATCCTGCCCAGTCCCTTAAAAGTTGTGTATGTTTTAACGAGGTTACCTTTCATTCTTCTAAACTCCAGAGATGTAGGCCAAATCTGCTTAATCTCGTCTCATATGACAAACCTTCCACACCAGGAATAAGTCCAGTGAAACTTTGCAGGTATTTCTTTTCAGAGAGTCAGACCTGTACACAATTTTACACATTCAATCTCACCAAGGCAATACATAGAAAGCAGCCAACATAATAAAAGACCCCTCCCACCCCAGTCATTCTCTCTACTGCCCCCTTCCATCAGGCAGAAGATGCAAAAGCTTGAAAACTTGTACCACCAGTCTCAAGGACAACATCCATCTCATTATTATAAGACTCTTGAACGGAATTCATGAAAGCTAAAAATGAACTCCTAATCTCGCGATCCACCTTGTCATGGCCCTTACGGTTATCTACCTATCTGCACTGCACTTTCTCCATAACTGTAACACTATATTCTGCATTCTGTTATCGTTCTTCCTGTTGCACTACCTCAATGTAGTTACGTTTGCAAGGATCTGCAAATCAAAGCTTTTAGCTGTATCTCAGTATATAGAACATAGAAAATTATAGCACAGTACAGGCCCTTTAGCCTACGATGTTGTGCCGACATTTTATCCTGCTCTAAGATCTATCCAACCCTTCCCTCCCACATAGCCCTCCATTTTTCTATCATTCATGTGGCTATCTAAGAGTTTCTTAAATGTCCCTAAGGTAACTGTCTCCACCACCTCTGCCGGCAGTGCGTTCCATGCACCCACCACTCTCTGTGTGAAAAAAACTTACCTCTGACATCCCCCCGACACCTTCCTCCAATCACCTTAAAATTATGCCCCTCATTTTAGCCATTTTCGCTCTGGGAAAAAGTTTCTGACTGTCCATTCGATCTATGCCTCTTATCATCTCGTACGCCTCTTATCATCTTGTACACCTCTATCAAATCACCTCTCATCCTCCTTCTCTCCAAAGAGAAAAGCCCTAGCTCGCTCAACCTATCCTCATAAGACATGCTCTCCAATCCAGGCAGCATCCTGGTAAATCTCCTCTGCGCCCTCTCTAAAGCTTCCATATCCTTCCTATAATGAGGTGACCAGAACTGAACACAATACTCCAAGCTTTATAGGGCTGCAACATTACCTGTCAGCTCTTGAACTTAATACCCGGACTAATGAAGGGCAACACAGCATATGTCTTCTTAACAACCCTATCGACCTGCATGGCAACCTTGAGGGATCTATGGACGTGGACCCCAAGATCCCTGTGTTCCTCCACACTGCAAAGAGTCCTGCCATTAACCGTGTATTCTGCCTCAAATTCGATCTTCCAAACCGTATCACTTTTCCGGGTTGAACTCCATCTGCCACTTCTCAGCCCAGCTCTGCATCTCATCAATGTCCTGTTGTAACCTACAGTAACCTTCTACACTATCCACAACACCACCAACCTTCATGTCATCTGCATACTTACTAACCCACCCTTCCTCATCTTCATCCAAGTCATTTATAAAAATCACAAAGAGCAGGAGTCCCAGAACAAATCCCTGCGGAACACCACTGGTCATCAACCTCCAGTCAGAATACACTCCATCTACCACCACCCTCTGTCTTCTATGGGTGAGCTAATTCTGAATCCACACAGCCAGGTTTCCCTGGATCCCATGCCGCCTGACTTTCTGAATGAGCCTTCCTTGAGGAACCTTACCAAATGCCTAACTGAAGTCCAGGTACACCACACCCACTGCTCGACCTTCATCAATGTGCTTTGTCACATCCTCAAAGAATTCAGTCAGGCTCATGAGGCATGACCCCTCCCCTCACAAAGCCATGCTGACTATCCCTAATCAGCCTATGCTTCTCCAAATGACTATAAATCCTGTCTCTAAGAATCTTCTCCAGTAATTTGCCCACCACTGAAGTAAGACTCACTTATCTATAATTCCCAGGATTATCCCAACTCCCATTCTTGAAGAAAGGAACAACATTTGCCACCCTCCAATCATCTGGCACTATTCCTGTAGCCAGTGACGATGCAGAGATCATTGCCAAAGGCACAGCAATCTCTTCCCTCGCTACCTGTTATAACCTTGGATATATCCTGTCCAGCCCTGGTGACTTATCTATCCTAATGTTTTTCAAAAGTTCCAGCACATCCTCTTTCCTCATGTCAACATGCCCTAGTGTATCAGCCATCCTCACAAACATCAAGGTCTCTCTTACTGGTGAATACTGAAGCAAAGTATTCATTAAAGACCTCCCCTATCTCTTCCGACCAGGCACGTTTCCTCTTTTATCCTTGATTGGTCCTACCCTCACTCTAGTCATCCTCCTATTCTTCACATGTTACTCACCAAGGCCTTCTCGTGCCCCATTCTAGCTCTCCTAAGTCCATTCTTAAGCTCCCTCTTGGCTATCTTGTAACTCTCCAGAGCCCTGTCTGAAACATGATTTCGAAATCTTAGGTAAGCTCATTCAGAAAGTCAGGAGGCATGGGATCCATGGAAACTTGGCCGATTTGATTCAGAATTGGCTCACCCACAGAAGACAGAGAGTGGTTATAGATTGAGCATATTCTGCCAAGAGGCCGGTGACCAGTGGTGTTCCGCAGGGATCTGTTCTGGGACCCCTGCTCTTTGTGATTTTTATAAATGACTTGGATGAAGATGAGGAAGGGTGGGTTAGTAAGTTTGCTGATGACATAAAGGTGGTGTTGCGCATAGTGTAGGAAGTTGCTGTAGATTACAACAAGACATGATAGGATGCAGACCTGGGCTGTGAAGTGGCAGATAGAGTTCAACCCAGAAAAGTGTGAAGTGATACACTTCGGAAGATCGAATTTGAAGGCAGAATACAAAGTTAATGGCAGGACTCTCAGCAGTGTGGAGGACAGAGGGATCTTGGGGTCCATGTACATAGATCCCTCAAGTTTGCCATGCAGGTCGATAGGGTTGTTAAGAAGGCATATGATATGTTGGCCTTCATTAGTTGGGGTATTGAGTTCAATAGCCGTGAGGTAATGTTGCAGCTCTATAGGACTCTGGTCAGACCACAATTGGAGTATTGTGTTCAGTTCTGGTCACCTCATTATAGGAAAGATGTGGAAGCTTTAGAGAGGGTGCAGAGGAGATTTACCAGGATGCTGCCTGGATTGGAGAGCATGTCTTATGAGGATAGATTGAGTGAGCTCAGGCTTTTCTCTTTGGAGAGAAGGAGGATGAGAGGTGACTTGATAGAGGTGTACAAGATGATAAGAGGCATAGATCGAGTGGACAGTCAGAGACTTTTCCCCAGGGCAAAAATGGCTCAGACGAGGAGGTATAATTTTAAGGTGATTGGAGGAAGATATAAGGGGGGATGCCAGAGGTAAGTTTTTTCACACAGAGAGTGGTGGGTGCATGGAATGCACTGCCGGCAGAGGTTGTGGGGGCAGATACGTTAGTGACATTTAAGAGATTCTTAGATAGTCACATGAATGGTGGAGAACATAGAACAGTACAGCATAGAACAGGCCCTTTGGCCCACAATGTTGTGCCTGTTATGTTTGTTCTTCATTACGAGACAAACTTGGCGTGGGTTTAACATTGAAACATTTATTAAAAAAACAAAACAACAGACTGCACAGACTTACAACCCCAGGCTGGCTGCTTTTCCTGCTCTTTGTAGCCACTTCCTGTTTCCCCATGTGACCCCTTGCATTGCCTGCTGGGAACTATAGTTCTTTATTATAACTACATAACAACACATCTTCCCCCTTTAAAGAAAAACAAAACACAATACTTTGTCCTTATAAACCCACCAAGAACCCTTGTCCACTCAGCAGCTTTCAATCAGTCTCTGAGGAGGTCTTACGGTCCTTTTTGGTCTGGTCCTTGTTTCTGCAGGTGTGTTGCTTTCATTTGTGGCATTGGTGTTTTCCTGGGAACTCTAGTCCACGTGTTCATTTTCTCCATATGCTGGCCCCTATGGTGTACTGACAGGAGATGGGTCACACCCATGGGTTGGAGCTTGTGGTCGTAGATCCACACGGTTCCTCCTCAGAGGTGTCCCTCGCTCCATCTGGATCTGGTATGAATGTGGATTTACTTCCTCTTGCACAACTCCTTGCATGGACCATGTGCCAGACTCATGATCTCAGATTCCTACTTGATCCCCAGGCTTCAGGACTGGTCAGCTTTTCGCTGTCTTGTCGTGATTCCATTTCTGTTTTTCTTTCCCTTCCTCTTTAGCCTGTTTGACCTTGTGTGCTCCTTCAGGTGTCAACAGGTTTTCATGTATTGGAAGGTTAGTCCGTATGCGTCAAACCATCAGCATTTGGGCTGGTGAAAGCCCGTTCTGCAGTGGCGCACTTCTGTAAATCATTAGACTTCTATGGAAATCCTCTCGTCCATCTTGTGCTTTATTCATGAGGCCCTTCACCACCTTAACTGAACTCTCTGCTAGGCCACTAGATTTTGGGTGATGTGGACTTGAGGTTATATGTCGAAACCCCCAAACATTGGCAAAGGATTCAAATTCACTGCTCGAAAATTGTGGACCATTGTCTGATACTACCTCACATGGAACTCCATGCCTCGCAAACACAGCTTTCAGGAACGTGATAACTGCTTTGCTGGACGTTGATTGCAGTGTCGCAACCTCTGGGTAATTGGAAAATTAGTCTGTTACAACAATATGGCTCTTCGCATTACAGTCAAATAAATCCACTCCAACTTTGAAATACGGCCTGTCTGGTACAGGGTGTGGTGTAAGTGGTTCTACTTGCTGCTTTGGTCTGTAGGTAAGGCACATTTCACATGAAGCAGTAATCTGGCTGATGTCTAGGTTCATTCTTGGCCAGTACACCACTTCATGTGCTCTACGTTTACATTTTTCCTCCCCAGGATGCCCTTCAAGTATCTTCTGGAGCATCTCCTTGCATAGTGACACTGGAATCACAAACCTGTTCCCTTTGAAAACCATATCTTTCACTACTGACAGTTCAGCTCTGCATGCTCAATAATCCCGAATACACATTGGACAGTCATCCTTTGCTTCTGGCCATCCTTTCCATATTGTATCCTTGAGTACTTTCATTGTTTCATCTGCCTCTGCTGCTTTCCTAATCTGCTCTGTTCTATCTGGAGATACTGGAAGAGAGGTGACTATCATGTCAACATAGGCCTGTATATCTGCATTAACCTGTTGGTCACTTTTTTCTGTCTTGTCGACTGCTCGAGACAGAGCATCAGCAGCAAACATATATTTTCCCGGTGTGTAGATCACCTTCACATCATATTTCTTCAGACTATCAACGTGCACTGTATCCTCATGGGACAGTCATTCAGTGGTTTGGACATAATTGAGACCAATGGTTTATGGTCTGTCTCCACTTCAATAGCTTCCCATAGATGTACTTATGGAACCTTTCACATGCGTATGTAGTGGCGAGAAGCTCTTTCTCTATTTGTGCATAGTTGGCTTCCGCACTTGTTAAGGCCCTTGATGTATAGGCCACAGGTTGCCATTTGCCATCATGCTGCTGCAATAGTACTGATCCAAGGCTGTGCCGGGATGCATCAGCTGATATCCTGATACACCTTTCCGGATCATAAAACTTCAGCACAGGCTATTCAGTTAGGACCCTTTTCAATGTCTGGAAACACTCTTCTTGCTCATGAGACCAAATCCATTCATTTTATTGCTCAAGGAATGACCTAAGTGGTGCTGACACTGTTGACAGTCGAGGGATGAACTTAGCCAGAAAGTCACCATCCCTAAGGAACGTCTCACCTCCTCTATTTCAAGGCCTCTCCATGTTTTTAATGGCTGACGTCTTTCTTGGGTCAGGCTTCACTCCCTCTTCAGATATGACATCTCCTATGAAGGTCAGCGTCTTCACACCAAACTCACATTTCTCTTTATTTAATTTCAAATTGACATCCTTGTCACATCAAGCACTTGTCTCAGTTGAGTATCATGTTCCTCCTTGGTGGACCCCCAGATGATGATGTCATCCATCATGGTCTCGACACCAGGTATGCCTCGAAAATCATGTGGATGGTTTTATGGTAGACTTCTGGTGCGGACAGGATCCCATATGGCAGCCGAAGATAGCGATATCTTCCACGTGGTGTGTTAAAAGTACACAGTCTCGAACTTGCCTTGTCAAGCTTCATCTGCCAAAATCCAGACGATGCATCGAGCTTGCTAAACCATTTGGCACCTGAAAACCGGGACATGATCTCCTCCTGTGTTGGCAGTTTAAAATGCTCTCTCTTGATGGCTTTATTGAGATCTCTTGGGTCTAGACATATCCACGATGCTCCATTTTTTCTTTTGCACAATGACCAGTGAACTCACCCAATCTGTTGGTTCTTCATTTTTCTGTATGACATTCGTTCGTCCCATACATGCTAGTTCTTGTTTATCTCTAAGTTGAAATGGAACTTTCCTACATGCATGAACAACAGGAGCCACTGCCTCATCTATGTGAATTTTGTGTACACCAGAAAAGCATCCGAGCTCCTCAAAGACATCTGCATACTCTTCCATGAGTGTTGTGTGGTCATCTTTGGTATGTGAAGCTACTATGAAAACTCTTTTCACTAGGTTGAGCTTTTCACATGCACTCAGACCTAATATTCGCTGCACTCTCTTTTCTACAATCAGTAACTGTGATTTTAAGTGCCGCCCTTTGTGCTTAAAGGTCACCATACAGCCCCCTTTTACTGGAACTTTCTCTCCAGTGTAGCCTGTCACTTTTAACTTCACAGGGTAAATCTTACTCTTTACTGTGAAAGTCTTATAATCATCCATGGATAACAGATTCACCTGAGCTCCAGTGTCAAGCTTGAATGGAATTACTGTCTCATTCACAGTTACTGGAACAATCCATTCTGTTTTACCAGCAGCCCCAGTCTGTACAGAATCCACAAAGAATTCCTCCATTTTCTCATCAACTGTGTGCACCTTTCTCTTGTTAGCCCCAGCTTTGCAGCACCTTGCAAAGTGATTCTTCTTCCCACAGCTATTGCAGGATTTCCCATAAGCAGGACACATCTTTGGAATGTGTTTACCTCCATATCTGCTGCATTTGCTGTTTGAGCCTTCCTCTTTGATTTGCTGTTGCTTTCGGACATGCCTTGGGAGCTGCTTCTCTGTTTTCACAGCATGTACTGTTGTGTCTGCTCTGTACAGCTCCTTAGCTTGTGCTCTTGTGGTTTCTGTTGACCTATACATATTCACCACCTTTTACACGGTCAAATCTTTTTCACGCAACAACCTTTCTCTGAGTCCATTATCTGGAATTCCACAAACTATTCTGTCTTTAACTAGTGAGTTTCTCAAATCTCCAAATTCACAAGACTTAATCAGTGTGTGAAGCTCAGCTAAGTATTGGTTGAAGCTAACACCTTGTTTCTGGTCACAGGAAAAGAATTTATATCTCTCAAATGTGATGTTTTTACTTGGGATAAAATACTCCTCAAATTTTTCCATCAAGGTGCCCAACTCAAAAGCTGTCTCATCAACTTGAAAGCTGTTATAGACGTCCAAAGCATCTTCGCCAATCACGTGCAGAAAAATAGACACTTTCAATTTTTCATCGTTCCCTCCCACTCCACTAGCATCCAGATATATGTTGAATCGCTGTTGGGAGCGTTTCCAATTATCGGCTAGATTGCCAGTAAACTGCATAGTCTTGGGAGGACTTAGCTTATCCATAACGGGAACTCTCGGCCTCTCACCTGAATCTCTCTCGGCAAATCCGGTGACTGCTGAACTTCAGGAACAATGTGCTCTCTCGCCGGCCGGCCGGCTTTTTCTCCGTCTTTTTACAGCTTTTCTTTCGTACTCACTGAGTCTCTTTCTCGATTGCACACAGTATTCATCTACTCTCCCTGTTCAGACCTCACACCAACTTCTGACACCATGTTATGTTTGTTCTTCATCACGAGACAAACTTGGTGTGGGTTTACCTTCGGAACATTTATTAAAAAAACAAAACAACAGACTGCACAGACTTATAACCCCAGGCTGGCTGCTTTTCCCACTCTTTCCAACCACTTCCTGTTTCCCCATGTGACCCATTGCATTGCCTGCTGGGAACTGTAGTTCTTTATTAGAACTACATAACAACACACAATAACAGTGCTGACGTAGCTCATCCCTCCTACCTACAGAATGCCCATACCCCTCCATCTTCCTCTCATTCATGTGTCCATCCAAGCCCCTCTTAAATGCCCCCAATGGATTTGCCTCCACCACCCTATCAGGCCACACATTTCAGGCATCTACCACTCTGAGTAAAAAAACTTATATCTCACGTCTGTTCTGAACCTACCCCCTCTCACCTTAAGTGCATGCCCTCTGGTATTGGAATGCTATATCACTTGCAGAAATGGAAGGGAAGTGTTAACATTTGAGAGGGAAGGGTTAGATAGATATTGGAGCAGGATAAAATGTCGGCACAACATTGTGTGCTGAAGGGCCTGTACTGTGTTGTAGTGTTCTATGTTTAATTACCAGTTGTAATTGGAGCAAGGCATCACCTGTGATCAATCCACTTGCAAGAAAATGCTGAAAATACCCAGTAGATCAGACAGCGTCTGTGGATGGAGAAATAGATGGTGCCTGACCACCTGAGTATTTCTGAACACTGATAGTACATGATCTGATTGTTTGGAAATCCCAGTGATTCTGAATCTGACTTACCCGGTGCTCACCACCCTACCCAGGTGATAGCGTGCTCCCATTATAACCACCGGCCCACTTACCTACATTTACAGCATGGAAGTAGGCCCTTTGGCCCAACTGGTCCATGCAGACCAAGATTCCTATCTAAGCTAGTCCCATTTGCCTACGGTTAGCCCATTTCTCTCTGAACCTTTCCTATCCATGTAACTGTCCAAGTCCTTTTAAATGTTGTTAACGTACCTGTCTCAACCTCTTCCTCTGGCAGCTCGTTCCATACACTGACCACCCTCTGCATGAAAAAGTTTCCCCTTGGGTTCTTATTCCCCTCTGCCCTCAGATTTCTGAATGGTTGATGAACCCATGAACTCTACCTCATTATTACTTTTGTTTTGCACTATTTATTTATTTTTGTAATTTAGAGTAATTTTATATCTTTGCACTGTACTGCTGCTGCAAAACAACAAATTTCATGTCATATAAGTCAGTGATAATGAATCTTATTCTGATTCCTGTTAAATCTCTCCCCACTCACCTGAACCTTATGCTCTCCAGTTCTTGATTCCCCAACCCTGAGAAAAAGACTCTGTGCATTCACCCTATCTTTGCCCTTCATCATTCCATACACCTCTATAAGATCACCTCTCAGTCTCCTACGCTCCAATGAAAAAAATCCCAACATGCTCAACCTCTCTCAATAACTCAGTCTCACGAGTCCCGGCAATATTCTTGTGAATCTCTTCTGCACTCTTTCCAGTTTAATGGCATTTTTTTTCTATACCAATGTCTTGTGCAACTGCAACATAACCTCATAACTTCTATAATCAGCTCCCTGACTGATGAAGGCCAGTGTGTGAAAAGCCTTCACCACCCCGTCTACCTGTGATGCCAATTTCAGTAAACCATGTACCTGTATTTCTTGGCCCCTTTTCCACAACACTCCCCAGGGCCCTAGCGTTCACCGTGAAAGTCCTACCCACATTTGTCTTTCCAAAATGTAATACGTTGCACTAATCCAAATTAAATTCCATTTGCCATTCCTCTGCTCACTTACCCAGCTGATCAAGATCTCTCTGTAAACCCTGATAATCATCTTCACTGTCAATGACACCATCTATTCTAGCGTCATCTGCAAACTTACTAACCACACCTTATACATTCTCATCCAAATCATTGATATAGATGACAAATAGCAATGGGCCCAGCACCAACCTCTGGGGAACACCACTGGTCACGGGCCTCCATCACCCTCTGATTCCTACCATCAAGCCAATTGTATGTCCAATTAGCTAGCTCCCCCTGGATCCCATGCAATCTAGTTTTCATAGCAACCTACCATGCAGAACCATATCAAAGACCTTACTGAAGTCCATATAGACTATGTCAACCGCTCTGCCCTCATCGACCTTCTTGGTTACTTCTTCAAAAAAAACTCAAATTCGTGAGACATGATCTCCCACACACAAAGCCATGCAGACTAATCCTGATCAACCCCTTTCTTTCCAAATGCTTGTATATCTTATCCCTCAGTATCCCTTCTAATAACTTACCTACCTTGTCTATAGTTCCCAGGTTTTCTTTGCAGCCTCCCTCCAGTCTACTGATACCTTGCCCTTCACTAATGATGATGCAGATATCGCAGCCAGGGCTCCTGAAATTTCTTCTATAGCTTCACACAGTGTTCTTGGATGTACCTGGTCAGGCTCTGGAGAATTATCTCCCTTCATACTTCTTAAGATATCCAGAAGCTCCTCTGCTGTAATGCAGACTACCCCAAGACATCCTCATTAACTATCTCAAGGTCCACAGTCTTCATGTCCATGGTAAAAACAGAGGAGAAGTATTCATTGAGGTCCTCACCCATCTCCTGTGGCTCCACACAAAGATGTCCACTTTGGTTTTTGAGGGGCCCTATTCTCTCTCTAGTTACTCTTTTCCTTTTAATATACCAATAAAATATCCTTGGATTCTCCTCAATCTTCTCTGCCAAGATGATTTCATGCCCCCTTTATGCACATCTGATTTCCCTCTTGAGTACGCTCCTGCATTCCCCATACTCTTCCAGGGAATCACTTGATCCCACCTGCCTGTACCTGACCCATACCTCCTTTTTCCTGATCAGAGCCTCAATATCCCTCTCATTAAAGGTTCTGAGGGTTTACATCATTACACTGGACAGAGTGCAGAGATTTATGAGGATGCTGCCAGGATTTGAGGGCCTGTGTTATAGGGAGAGGTAGGGCAGGCTAGGACTTTAATTCTTGGAACATAGGAGGTTGAGGGGTGACCTTATAGAGGTGTATAAAATCATGAGGTGTAGAGATAAGATGAATGCACAC
Source organism: Pristis pectinata (assembly GCF_009764475.1). Classification (NCBI taxonomy): domain Eukaryota; kingdom Metazoa; phylum Chordata; class Chondrichthyes; order Rhinopristiformes; family Pristidae; genus Pristis; species Pristis pectinata. The sequence goes on along the minus strand of NC_067413.1, from coordinate 60,413 downwards.
AGTCTTTTTCCCAGAGTAGGGGAACTAAAAACTAGAAGGCATAGGTTTAAGGTGAGAAGTGAAAGTGCAGAGAGTTGAGGATGCAGCCCAGCACATCATGAAACCAGCCTCCCCTCCATGAACTCTTGTATTCACCTCTCGTTGCCTTGGTGAAGCACCCAGCATAATCAAAGACCCCACCCACCTGGGTCATTCTCTCTTCTCCCCTTTCCCATCAGGCAGAAGATAGAGGGCACATAACACCAGGCTCAAGGACAGCTTCTATCCCACTGTGATAAGACAATTGAATGGTTCCCTTATACAATGAGATGGACTCTTGACTTCACAATCTACCTTGTTATGACCTTGCACCTGATTGTCCAGCTACAATGCACTTCCCTGTAGCTGTGACACTTTACTCTGTATTCTGTTATTGTTTTTACCCTGTACTAACTCAATGCACTGTGCAATGAATCGATCTGTACGAACAGTATGCAAAACAAGTTTTTCACTGTACCTCGGTACAAGTGAAAATAATAAAGCAATACCAATACCAAAAGATTTAAAAGGGACCCTTGGGGCAACTTCTTCATGCAGAGGGTGGTGCAAATATGGAATGAGTGATTGAAGTAGGTACAATAATAACATTTAAAAGACATTTAGATAAGACAAGATATATAAGATATCTTTATTAGTCACATGTACTTTGAAACACAGTGAAATGCATCTTTTGTGTAGAGTGTTCTGGGGGCAGCCCGCAAGTGTCGCCATGCTTCCGGCGCCAACATAGCACGCCCACAACTTCCAAACCCATAGGTCTTTGGAATGTGGGAGGAAACCAGAGCACCCGGAGGAAACCCACGCAGTCACGGGGAGAACGTACAAACTCCCTACAGACAGCGGCCGGAATTGAACCCAGGTCACTGCCGCTGTAATAGCGTTATGCTAACCGCTACACTACTGTACGTTGAATGGAAGGGTTTAGCGAGATAAGGGCCAAATGCTAGCAAATGGGACTAGCTTGGTGGGCACATGGTCGACATGTATGTGTTGGGCCAAAGGGCCTGTTTCCATGCTGTATTACTCTGACTCTATGACAAGTGACTGCGGTGTCAGTGGGGGAGCTGTTTGGGACCAGTGACATAGTTCTAGTAGTTTTAAAATAGTTACGGAAAAGGATGGAGCTGATCCACAAGTTAAAGTTAAAGGCAAGGCAAATATGGACGGTATTAGACAGGAACTTGCAAAAGTTAATTTGAGTAGGTTGTTTGCGGGTAAAAGGATGTCCAGCAACTGGGAGTCTTTTAAAAGTGAGATAAGGAAAGTTCAAGGTCTGCATGTTGCTGTTGGAGTGAAGGGCAAGGCTGATAGGACTATTGAACTCTGGATGGCAAGAGGCACTGGTTAGGAAAAAGAAGGAGGCATGGGTCAGATAGAGGCAGCTGGGGTTAAGTGAATTCCTGGAAGAGAAGAGTGAATGTAGGAGTATACTTAAGAAGGAAATCAGGAGGGCAAAAAAGGGTCAAGAGGTCGCTCTGGTAGAGAAGATTAAGAAGAATCCAAAGAGATTTTATTATTATATTAAGGGAAAATGAGTAACTCGGGACAGAATGATGCCCCTCAAAGACCACAGTGGGTATCTACTTGTGGAGCTGCAGGAGGTGGACGAGGTCCTCAATGAATATTTCTCCTCTGTTTTTGCTGTGGAACAAGACATGAGACTAGGAAACTCGGGAAGAATGGGGATATCTTGAGGATGGTCCATGTAACAGTAAAGAAGGTGCTGGACATCTTAAAACATATGGATGTCAAAAATCAGAGGTGCAAAGGGCCTTGAGTCCTATTCAGGATTCCTTCAAGGTTACCTTGCAGGTTGAGCCGGTAGTAAAGAAGGCAAATGCAATGTTACCATTCATTTTGAGAAGTAAAATATAAAAGCTATTGCTTACATTTTATAAGCTATTAGTAAGACTGCATTTGGAATATTGTGAGCAATTTTGGGTCCCATATCTAAGGAAGGATGTGCTGACCCTGAAGAAGATCCAGAGGATGTTCACAAAAATGATCCCAGGAATGAAAGGCTTAGCATATTAGGAGTATTTAATGTCTCTGAGCCTATACTTGGTGTTCAGAAGGATGAGGGGGGGATCCCATTGAAACCTAACAGATACTAAAAGGCCTATATCCAGTGGACATGGAGAGAATGTTTCCATTAGTGGGAGAGTCTAGGATCCAAGGTCACAGCCTCAGAATAAAGAGATGTCCCTTTAAAACTGAGATGAGGAGGAACTTTTCAGCCAGAGAGTGGTGAATCTGTGGAATTTGTTGCCACAGGGGGCTGTGGAGACCAAGTCATTGGGTGTATTTAAGACTGAGATTGATAGGTTCTTGATTGGTAAAGGGGAGAATGGGGAGAAGGTGGGAGAATTGGGTTAAAAATAATCAGCCATGATTAAATGGCAGAGAGGAGTTGACGTGCCAAATGGCCTAATTCTGCTCCTATATCTTAGTCTTATAGTCTTATGCTGTGAAGGTAGACAAATCTCCAGGGCCTGATCAGGTCCAAGAACACTGTGGGAAGCTACAGAAGAAGAACTGTGAGGTGGTACACTTTGGAAGGACAAACTCCAAGGCGGAGTACAAAGTTATTGGCAGGATTCTGGGGTGTGTGGAGGAGCAGAGGGATCTGGGGGTTCATATCCACAAATCACTGAAAGTTGCCTCACAGGTGGATAGGGTAGTTAAGAAAGCTTATGGGATGTTAGCTTTCACAAATTGTGGGATTGTGTTTAAGAGCCGCGAGGTAATGATGCAGCTCTACAAAACTGTTAGACCACACTTGGAGTACTGTGTCCATTTCTGGTCGCCTCATTATAGGAAGCATGTGGAAGCGTTGGAAAGGGTGCAGAGGAGATTTACCAGGAAGCTGCCTGGATTAGAGAGTATGGATTATGAGGAGAGACTAAAGGAGCTAGGGCTTTACTCATTGGAGAGAAGGAGGATGAGGGGAGACAGGATAGAGGTATACAAAATATTAAGAGGAATAGATAGAGTGGACAGCCAGTGCCTCTTTCCCAGGGCACCAATGCTCAATACAAGAGGGCATGGCTTTAAGGTAATGGGTGGGAAGTTCAAGGGAGATATCAGAGGGAGGTTTTTCACCCAGAGAGTGGTTGGTGCATGGAATGCACTGCCTGGGGTGATGGTGGAGGCTGATACGTTGGTCAAGTTGAAGAGATTGTTAGATAAGCATATGGAGGAATTTAAAATAGGGGGATATGTGGGAGGAAGGGGTTAGTCTTAGGCGTGGTTTAAAGGTCGGCACAACATGGTGGGCTGAAGGGCCTGTATTGTGCTGTATTGTTCTATGGTTCTAAATTGTGGGAGCCCTGGCTGAGATATATGTATCATTGTTGGTGACAGGTGAAGCACTGGAAGACTGGAGGGTGGCTAATGATAAGATACAAGATAAGATATTTATTTATTAGTCACAGGTGCATTGAAACACACAGTGAAATCTATCTTTTTGCGTTACTGAGAATGTGCTGGGGGCAGCCCACAAGCGTCGCCACGCTTCCAGCACCAACATAGCATGCCCAACAACTTCCTAACCCTTACGTCTTTGGAATGTGGGAGGAAACCAGAGAACCCAGAGGAAACCCTTGCAGACATGGGGAGAACATACAAACTCCTTACAAACAGCGGCAGGAATTGAACCCGAGTCGCTGGCGCTGTAATAGCGTTGCACTAACCGCTACTAAGAAGGCTTGCAAAGAAAAACCTGGGCACTTTGGGAGATCAAATGTAAAGGGACAGTGCACTATTAATGGCAAGACCTTTAACAGTGTTGATGTTCTGTGGGATCTTGGGGTCCAAGTCCACAGCTCCCTGAAAGTGGCTGCACAGGTTGATAGGGTGGTAAAGAAGGCGTATGGCATACTTGCCTTCATTAGTCGAGGCATTGAGTTCAAGAGTCAGGAAGTTATGTTGCACCTTTATTAAAACTCTAGTTAGGCCTCATCTAGAGTATTGCATTCAATTCTGGTCACCCCATTACAGGATGGATGTGGAGGCTTTGGAGAGAGTGCAGAGAGGTTTGCCAGGATGCTGCCTGGATTAAGAGGGCATGTGCTGTAAGGAGATGTTGGACAAACTTGTGTTTTCTCTGGAGCAGTGGAGGGTGCATGGAGACCTGATAGAGGTTTATAAGATTATGAGAGGCAGAGATAGAGGGCCAGTATGAATAGACAGCCGGTATCTTTCCCAGGGTTGAAATGTCTAATACCAGAGGGCATAGTGGTTAGCACAATGCTTTACAGCGCAAGCGACCCGGGTTCAAATCCAGCCACTGTCTGTAAGGAGTTTGTACGTTCTCACGTGTCTGTGTGGGTTTCCTTCGGGTGCTCCAGTTTCCTCCCACATTCCAAAGACGTACAGGTTAGGAAGTTATGGGCATGCTATGTTGGCGCCGGAAGCATGGCGACACTTGCGGGCTGCCCCCCCAAAATCACCACGCAAAAGATGTATTTCACTGTGTTTCGATGTACATGTGACTAATAAAAATCTTATCTTATCTTAGAACATAGAACGTAGAACAATTACAGGACAATTCAGGCCCTTCGGCCCACAAAGCTGTGCCGAACCTGTCCCTACCCTAGAAATTACTAGGCTTACCCATAGCCCTCTATTTTACTCAGCTCCATATACCAATCTAACAGTCTCTTGAAAGACCCTATCGTATCAGCCTCCACCACCGTTGCCAGCAGCCCATTCCATGCAATTACCACTCTCTGAGTAAAAAACTTACCCCTGACATCTCCTCTATATCTACTCCCCAGCAACTTAAACTTGTGGCCACCAATTCAGCCCTGGGGAAAAGGCTCTGACTATCTACCCTATCAATACCTCTCATCATTTTATACACCTCTATCAGGTCCCCCCCATCCTCTGTCTCTCCAAGGAGAAAAGGCCGAGTTCCCTCAACCTGCTTTCATAAGGCATGGTCCGCATTCCAGGCAGCATCCTTGTAAATCTCCTCTGCACCCTCTCTATGGCTTCCACATCCTTCCTGCAGTGAGGCAACCAGAATTGAGGACAGTACTCCAAGTGGGGTCTGACCAGGGACCTATATAGCTGCAACAATACCTCTTGGCTCCTAAATTCAATTCCCCGATTGATGAAGGACAATACACCATATGCCTTCTTAACCACAGAGTCAACCTGCGCAGCCGCTTTGAGCATCCTATGGACTCAGACCCCAAGATCCCTCTGATCCTCCACACTGCCAAGAGTCCTGCCATTAATACTATATTCCGCCAATATATTTGACCTACTAAAATGAACCACTTCATACTTATCTGGGTTGAACTGCGTCTGCCACTTCTCAGCCCAACTCTGCATCCTATCTATGTCCCTCTGACAGCCCTCCAAACTATCCACAACACCCCCAATCTTCGTGTCATCCGCAAACTTACTAACCCACCCCTCCACTTCCTCATCCAGGTCATTTATAAAAATCACAAATAGTAAGGGTCCCAGTACAGATCCCTGAGGTACACCGCTGGCCACCGACCTCCACTCAGAATATGACCCTTCAACAACCACATTTGCCTTCTGTGGGCCAGCCAGTTCTGGATCCACACTGCAATGTCCCCTTGGATCTCATGTCTCCTCACCTTCTCCATAAGCCTCACATGGGGTACCTTATCAAACACCTTGCCGAAATCCATATACACTACATCTACTACTCTCCCTTCATCGACGTGCTTAGTCACATCCTCAAAAAATTCAATAACACTCGTAAGACAGGACCTGCCCTTAACAAAGCCATGCTGGCTTTTCCTAATCATATTATACCTCTCCAAATGTTCATAAATCCTGCCCTCAGGATCTTCTCCATCAGCTTACCAACCACTGAGGTAAGACTCACCAGTCTATAATTTCCTGGGCTATCCCTACTCCCCTTCTTGAATAAGGGAACAACATCCGCAACCTTCCAATCTTCCGGAACGTCTCCCGTCTCCATGGACGACACAAAGATCACCGTCAGAGGTTCTGCAATCTCCTCCCTCGCCTCCCACAGAAACCTGGGGTACATCTCATCCAGTCCTGGCGACTTATCTAACTCGATGCTTTCCAAAAGTTTCAGCACCACTTCTTTTCTAATATCTACATGCTCAAGCTTTTCAGACCACTGCAAGTCCCCACTACAATCCCCAGATCTTTTACCGTGGTGAATACTGACGTAAAGTATTCATTAAGTACCTCCGCTATTTCTTCTGGATCCATACACACTTTCCCACTGCTGCACTTGATAGGCCCTATCCTTTCGCATTTCATCCTCTTGCTCTTCATATACTTGTAGAACGCCTTGGGGTTTTCCTTAATCCTGCCCGCCAAGACCTTCTCATGTCCCCTTCTGGTTCTCCTAATCTCTTTCTTAAGTTCCTTCCCTTTAGCCTTGTACTCCTCCAGATCTCTAACATTACCTCGCTCTCTGTACCTCTTGTATGCTTTTCCTTTTGACTAGATTTATTATAGTCTTCGTACACCACAATTCCTGTATCCTATCATGACTCCCCTGTCTCATCAGAGCATTTGATAAGGTACCCCATGCGAGGCTTATGGAGAAGGTGCAGAGACATGAGATCCAAGGGGACATTGCAGTGTGGACTCAGAAATAGCTGGCCCACAGAAGGCGAAGAGTGGTTGTTGAGGGGTCGTATTCTGAGTGGAGGTTGGTGACCAGTGGTGTACCTCAGGGATCTGTACTGGGACCGTTACTATTTGTGATTTTTATAAATGACCTGGATGAGGAAGTGGAGGGGTGGGTTAGTAAGTTTGCGGATGACACGTAGGTTGGGGGTGTTGTGGATAGTTTGGAGGGCTGTCAGAGGTTACAGAGGGATGCAGAGTTGGGCTGAGAAGTGGCAGACGCAGTTCAACCCAGATAAGTGTGAAGTGGTTCATTTTGGTAGGTCAAATATGTTGGCGGAATATAGTCTTAATGGTAGCACTCTTGGCAGTGTGGAGGATCAGAGGGATCTTGGGGTCCGAGTCCATAGGACGCTCAAAGTGGCTGCGCAGGTTGACTCTGTGGTTAAGAAGGCATATGGTGTATTGTCCTTCATCAATCGGGGAATTTAGGAGCTGTGAGGTATTGTTGCAACTATATAGGTCCCTGGTCAGACCCCACTTGGATTACTGTGCTCAGTTCTGGTCACATCACTACAGGAAAGATGTGGAAGGCATAGAGAGGGTACAGAGGAGATTTACGAGGATGCTACCTGGAATGCGGATCATGCCTCATGAAAGCAGGTTGAGGGAACTCGGCCTTTTCTCCTTGGAGAGACTGAGGATGAGGGGAGACCTGATAGAGGTGTATAAGATGATGTGAGGTATTGATAGGGTAGATAGCCAGAGGCTTTTCCCCAGGGCTGAATTGGTGGCCACAAGTTTAAGGTGCTGGGGAGTAGATATAGAGGAGATGTCAGGGGTAAGTATTTTACTCAGAGAGTTGTGAGTGTGTGGAATGGACTGCCATAAATGGTGGTGGAGGCTGATACGATAGGGTCTTTCAAGAGACTGTTAGATCGGTATATGGAGCTGAGTGAAATAGAAGGCTATGGGTAAGCCTAGTAATTTCTAGGGTAGGGACAGGTTCGGCACAGCTTTGTGGGCCGAAGGGCCTGAATTGTGCTGCAATTGTTCTATGTTCTATGTCTGTGCAGAGCTCCACACAAATATCCCCTGAATATTTGCCATATATCTTCTGTACTTTTCCCAGAGAACATCTGTTCCCAATTTAATCTTCCAATTTCCTGCCTAAGAACCTCATAATTCCCTTTACTCCAAGTAAACACCTTTCTAGCCTGTCTGTTCCTATCCCTCTCTAGTGCTAACGTAAAGGAGATAGAATTATGATCACTATCACCAAAATGTTCACCCACTGAGAGATCTGACACCTGACCAAGTTCATTACCCAATATCAAATCAAGCACAGCCTCTCCTCTTGTAGGCCTATCTACATACTGTATCAAGAAACCTTCCTGAATACACCTAACAAACTCCACCCCATCTAAACCCCTCACTGTCTGGAGATGCCAATCGATGTTTGGGAAATTAAAATCCCCCATCACAACAACTCTGTTATTTTCACACCTTTCTAGGATCTGCTTCCCTATCTGCTCCTCAATAACCCTGTTACTATTGGGCGGCCCATAAAAAACACCCAATAAAGCTATCGACCCCTTCCTGTTCCTAACCTCCACCCACAGAGACTCCGTAGACAATCCCTCCACAACATCCACCTTTTCCGCAGCCGTGACACTATCTCTGATCAACAGTGCCACTCCCCCACCTCTCTTGCCTCCCTTCCTGTCCTTCCTGAAACATCTAAAACCCGGCACTTGAATCAACCATTCCAGCCCCGGAGCCATCCAAGTCTCCGTAATGGCCACCACATCATAGCTCCAAGTATTGATCCAAGTTCTAAGCTCATCCACCTTGTTCACAATACTCCTTGCGTTAAAATAGACACATCTCAAACCTGTCTGAACACGTCCCTTCTCTATCACCTGCCTATAGTACTTACTCCTAGCCTCCTCTATTTGAGAGCCAAACACCTCTTCCCCAGTCTCTCCAGTACAGATCCCACCCCCCAACAATTCCAGTTTAAACTCTCCCCAGTAGCCTTAGCAAACCTCCCCGCCAGTATGTTGGTCCCCCTGGGATTCAAGTGCAACCCGTCCTCTTTGAACAGGTCATACCTGCCCCAAAAGAGGCCCCAATGATCCAGAAAAACTGAATCCTTTCTCCTTACTCCAATCCCTCAGGCACGCATTTAACCTCCTCCTCATTCTGTTCCTATACCCACTGTCACTTAGCACAAGCAGTAATCCGGAAGTTACTACCTATGAGGTCCTGCTTCTCAACTTCCTTCCTAATTCTCTATAGTCTCTTTTCAGGACCTCATTCCTTTCCCTACCTATGTCGTTGGTACCAATATGTACCACGACCTCTGTCTGTTCTCCCTCCCCCTTCAGGATATCTTGGACGCGATCAGAAACATCCCGGACCCTGGCACCTGGGAGGCAAACTACCTTTCCTGCGTCCACAGAATCGCTTGTCTGACCACCTAACTATGGAGTCCCTTATCACTAGTGCCCTCCTCACTCCTTCCCTACCCATCTGAGCCACAGGGCCGGGCTCTGTGCCAGAGACACTGCCACTGTTGCTTCCCCCAGGTAGGCTGTCTCCCCCAACAGTACTCAAGCAGGAGTACTTATTGTCAAGGGGTACAGCCACAGGGGTACTCTCTAGTACCTGACTCTTCCCCTTCGCCCTCCTGACTGTGACCCAATTGCCTGATTCCTATGGTCCCGGCGTGACCACCTGCCTATAACTCCTCTCTATCACCTCCTCACTCTCCCTGACCAGACGAAGTTCATCGAGCAGCATCTCCAGTTCCCTAACACGGTCCCTCAGAAGCTGCAGCTCGACACACCGGGCGCAGACGTAGCCCTCCCGGAGGCAGGGATACTCCGGGAACTCCCACATCTGACACTGAGTACAGGATACCACACTCATACTTCTTCCTTAACTCAAGTCACCTACCTTTCCTCGCCTCTTTACACCGAAGCCCCTTGAGCCAAAGCCCAGAACACTCTGCTACCTCTCACTCAGCTGCCCACTCCAGCACTGCCCGCTGGATGTGGCAGTTGGCTTTTTAAACTGCCCGTGCCGTGCCTGTGCAGTCCAGCCCCCACTCTACCACTTAAAACTTTTACACCCCAATAAAAACACTAACCCTAATAAATTACAACCCTATTAAAAACTAGGCCTTATACTTAAAACCCTAATAAAAAGATAAAGAAAAACTTATCTGGTCCGAAGGCATATGATAGGCGCAGGAAATGGAGGGATATGGATATTGTGTAGGCAGAAGGGATTAGTTTAATTGGGGATTTGATTAATAATTTAATTAGTTCAACACAACATAGTGGGCCAAAGGGCCTGTTCCTGTGCTGTACTGTTCAATGTTCTATAGACCGGGAACCTAACATCTGTGGTGGGTAAGTTACTAGAGGGAACTCTGAGGCTTAAGAATGGCAGGACCCTTAGCAGTGTGGAGGAACAGAGGGATCTTGGGGTCCACGTCCATAGATCCCCCAAGGTTGCCGTGCAGGTCGATAGGGTTGTTAAAAAGGCGTATGGTGTGTTGGCCTTCATTAGTTGGATTATTGAGTTCAAGAGCCGCAAGGTAATGTTGCAGCTCCCTCGAACTCTGGTTAGACCACACTTGGAGTATTGTGTTCAGTTCTGGTCACCTCATTATAGGAAGGGTGTGGAAGCTTTAGAGAGGGTGCAGAGGAGATTTACTAGGATGCTGCCTGGATTGGAGAGCATGTCTTATGAGGATAGATTGAGTGAGCTAGGGCTTTTCTCTTTGGAGAGAAGAAGGATGAGAGGTGACTTGATAGAGGTGTACAAGATAATAAGAGGCATAGATCAAGTGGCCAATCAGAGACTTTTTCACAGGGTGACAATGGCTAACACGAGGGGACATAATTTTAAGGTGATTGGAGGAAGATATAAGGGGGAGGTCAGGCGTAAGTTTTTTTACACAGAGAGTGGTGGGTGTGTGGAACGCACTGCCGGCAGAGGTTATGGGGACAGATACATTAGGGACATTTAAGAGACTCTTAGACACATGAATGACAGAGAAATGGAGGGCTATGTGGGAGGGAAGGGTTAGATGGATTTTAGATAAAATGTCAGCAGAACATTGTAGGCCAAGGGGCCTGCACTCTGCTGTAATGTTCTATGTTCTAAGTACCCAAGAAAGTTGATGAGGGCGGGTGGCAGATTAAGTCTATGTGGATTTCAGCCAAGCCTTTGATAAGTTTCCACATGGTAGGCTGCTCTGGAAAGTTAGATTGCATTGGCCCGGGGGGAGCTAGCTAGTTGGATACACAATTGTCTTGATGGTAGGCTGTAAAGGGTAATGGTGGAAGGTTGTTTTTCAGACTAGAGACCTGTGACTAGTGGTGTTGCCCAGAGGTTGGTGCTGGGCCCATTGCTATTTGTCATCTATATCAATGATTTGGATGAGAATGTACAAGACATGATTAGTAAGTTTGCAGATGACCATAGAACCATACAGCACAAAACAGGCCCTTCGGCCCACCATGTTGTGCCGTCCATCAAAACACCCTCACACTATCTAACCCTTTCCTCCCGCATATCCCCCTATCTCACATTCCTCCATGTGCCTATCCAACAAACTCTTGAACCTGTCCAATGTATCTGCCTCCACCACCACCCCAGGCAGTGCATTCCATGCACCAACCACTCTCTGGGTGAAAAACCTCCCCCCCCGACATCTCCCCTGAACCTCCCACCCATAACCTTAAAGCCATGCCCCCTCATCTTGAGCATTGGTGCCCTGGGAAGGAGGCGCTGGCTGTCTACTCTATCAATTCCTCTCAACATTTTATATACCTCTATCATGTCTCCTCTCATTCTCCTCCTTTCCAGTGAATAAAGCCCTAGCACCTTAAGCCTCTCCTCATATTCCATACGCTCTAAGCCAGGCAGCATCCTGGTAAATCTCCTCTGCACCCTCTCCAACGCCTCCACATCCTTCCTATAATGCGGCGACCAGAACTGAACACAGTACTCTAAGTGTGATCTAACTAGAGTTTTGTAAAGCTGCATCATCACTTCGCGGCTCTTAAACTCAATCCCACGATTTATGAAAGCTCACATTCCATAGGCCTTCTTAACTGCTCTATCCACCTGTGAGGCAACTTTCAGTGAACTGTGAATATGAACCCCCAGATCCCTCTGCTCCTCTACACCGCCAAGTACCTTGCCATTTACCCTGTACTCTGCCCTGGAGTTTGTCCTTCCAAAGTGTACCACCTCACACTTCTCCGGATTGAACTCCATCTGCCACTTGTCAGCCCAGCTCTGCATCCTATCAATATCCCTCTGTAAGTTCCGACAGCCCTCCACACTATCCACAACACCGCCGATCTTAGTGTCGTCCGCAAACTTACTAACCCAGCCCTCCACCCTCTCATCTAAGTCATCTATGAATATCACAAAAAGTAGAGGTCCCAGAACCGATCCCTGCGGGACACCACTAGTCACTGCCCTCCAATCCGAGGGCACTCCTTCCACCACAACCCTCTGCTTTCTACAGGCAAGCCAATTCCTAATCCACACAGCCAAGCTTCCCTGGATCCCTTGGCCTCTGACCTTCTGAAGAAGCCTACCATGAGGTACCTTATCAAACGCCTTACTAAAATCCATATAGACCACATCCACCGCACTACCCTCATCAATCTTCCTCGTCACCTCCTCAAAGAACTCTATCAGGCTTGTGAGGCAAGATTTTCCCTTCACAAATCCATACTGCCTGTCCCTAATCAGTCCATTATTCTCCAGGTGTTCATAGATCCTATCCCTTAGAATCCTTTCTAACAGCTTACCCACCACAGACGTAAGGCTCACCGGTCTGTAATTCCCTGGACTATCCCTACTACCTTTTTTGAACAAGGGGACAACATTTGGCACCCTCCAATCCTCCGGCACCATCCCCATGGACAACGAGGACTCAAAGATCCTTACCAGTGGTTCAGCAATCTCCTCCCTCGCCTCTCGAAGCAGCCTGGGGAAAATCCCGTCAGGCCCCGGAGATTTATCCGTCTTGATATTATTTAACAACTTCAACACATCCTCTCTCTTGATATCTACAACCTCGAGAACATTACCCTTACCAGCAGTCCCTTCCGCGTCATCAAGACCCCTCTCCTTGGTGAATACCGAAAAGAAGTATTCATTGAGAACTTCTCCCACTTCCGCTGCCTCCAGGCACATTCTCCCACCTTTGTCTTTAATCGGACCTACCTTTACCCTAGCCATCCTCCTACCCTTCACGTAGGTGAAAAAGGCCTTGGGATTTTCCTTAACCCTACTAGCCAACGCCTTTTCATGTCCCCTTCTAGCTCTCCTCAGCCCTTTCTTAAGTTCCTTCCTCGCTACTCTATATTCCTCACGGGCCCTGTCTGAACTTTGCTGCTTTTACCTTATGTACGCTACCTTCTTCTCCCTAACTAGTCGTTCAACCTCTCTCGTCACCCACGGCTCCTTCACCCTGCCATTCCTTCTCTGCCTCACAGGGACAAATATATACCTAACATCCTGCAAAAGATCCCTGAACATTGACCGCATCTCCATGGTACATTTCCCTTCAAAAAGGACATCCCAATTTACACTCCCAAGTTCTCTCCTTATAGCCTCATAGTACACCCTTCCCCAATTAAATATCTTCTTGTCCTCTCTGCACCTGTCCCTGTCCATGACAATTTTAAAGGTTATGGAGCAATGGTCACTGTCCCCCAAATGCTCACCCACCAATAGATCCTTCATCTATCCCAGTTCATTTCCTAAAACTAGATCTAACATGGCATTCCCTCTAGTCGGCCTGTCAACATACTGCGTCAGGAATCCCTCCTGGACAGATTTAACAAATTCCATCCCATCTAAACCTTTGGCAGTAAGCAGGTTCCAGTCTATATTAAAATAGGTGGTATTGTCGACAGTGAAGAAGTGTATGAAGAATTACAGCGGGTTAATTGATCACCTTGATAAGTGGGCCAAGGAATGGGCAAATGGGGTTTAAGTCAAATGATTTGAGGTGTTGAGTTTTGGAAGTCAAACCAGGATAAGACTTCCACAGTGAACAGTAGGGCCCTGAGGAGTGTTGTGGAACAGAGGGAGTTAAGAGTACATGTACATGGTTCCCTGAAATTGGCATCACAGGTAGACTGGGTGGTGAAGAAGGTTTTTGGCACATTGGCCGTTAGTCAAGGCTCTGAGTATGGAAGTTGGGGTGTTATTGCAGTTGTACAAGACATTATAAGGCGCAGCAATCTTCTCTCTGATCAGCCATGATCGTATTGACTGATGTGCTGGGTTGAGGAGCCAGGTGGTCTATTCTTTCTCCTATTTTCTTGTGTATCCAGAAGTCTACAATGCTCTAGCTGAGATCTATTCAGTGATTTGAGCATGATCTTTTTACTTTTGTATTTTCTATTATTCAATATATTTTATGAACCCAAGTTATCTAAATGCTTCATTTAACCATCAGATCAACTTCCTTTAGCATTTTTAAAGGTTTCCATGTGGAGGCGCGAGTCATGCAGCATGGAAACAGGCCCTTCAGCCCAACTTGTCCATGTTGACCAAGATGCCCCATCCAAACTAGTCCCATTTAGAACCATAGAACAATACAGCACAATAAAGGCCCTTCGGCCCACCATGTTGTGCCGTCCCTCAAATCACACCTAAGACTATCTAACCCCTTCCTCCCACATATCCCTCTATCTTAAATTCCTCCATATGCTTATCTAACAATCTCTTCAACTTGACCAACGTATCAGCCTCCACCACCACCCCAGGCAGCACATTCCATGCACCAACCACTCTCTGGGTGAAAAACCTCCCTCTGACATCTCCCTTGAACTTCCCACCCATTACTTTAAAGCCATATCCTCTTGTATTGAGCATTGGTGCCCTGGGAAAGAGGCGCTGGCTGTCCACTCTATCTATTCCTCTTAATATCTTGTATACCTCTATCACGTCTCCCCTCATCCTCCTCCTCTCCAATGAGTAAAGCCCTAGCTCCTTATAATCCATACTCTCTAATCCAGGCAGCATCCTGGCAAATTTCCTCTGCACCCTTTCCAATGCCTCCGCATCCTTCCTATAATGCGGCGACCAGAACTGGACACAGTACTCTAAGTGTGGCCTAACCAGAGTTTTCTAAAGCTGCATCATCACTTCGTGGCTCTTAAACTCAATCCCACAATTTATGAAAGCTAACATCCCATAAGCTTTCTTAACTACCCTATCTACCTGTGAGGCGACTTTCAGTGATCTGTGGATATGAACCCCCAGATCTCTCTGCTCCTCTACACTGCCCAGAATCCTGCCATTTACCTTGTACTCTGCCTTGGAGTTTGTCCTTCCAAAGTGTACCACCTCACACTTCTCTGGATTGAACTCCATCTGCCACTTGTCAGCCCAGCTCTGCATCCTATCAATATCCCTCTGTAAACTTCAACAGCCCTCCACACTATCCACAACACCACCGATCTTTGTGTCATCTGCAAACTTGCTAACCCAGCCTTCCACCCCCTCATCTAAGTCATTAATAAATATCACAAAAAGTAGAGGTCCCCGAACCAATCCCTGTGGGACACCACTAGTCACAGCCCTTCAATCCGAATGCACTCCCTCCACCACAACCCTCTGCTTTCTACAGGTAAGCCAATTCTGAATCCACACTGCCAAGCCTCCCTGGATCCCTTGGCCTCTGACCTTCTGAAGAAGCCTACCATGCAGAACTTTGTCAAACGCCTTACTAAAATCCATGTAGACCACATCCACTGCACTACCCTCATCAATCTTCCTGGTCACCTCCTCAAGGAACCCTATCAGGCTCGTGAGGTAAGATCTTCCCTTCACCAAGCCATGCTGGCTGTCCCTAATCAGTCCATGATTCTCTAAATGCTCATAGATCCTATCTCTTAGAATCCTTTCTAACAGCTTACCCACCACAGACGTAAGGCTCACCGGCCTGTAATTCCCTGGACTATCCCTACTACCTTTTTTGAATAAGGGGACAACATTCGCCACCCTCCAATCCTCTGGTACCATCCCTGTGGACAACGAGGACTCAAAGATCCTAACCAACGGTTCAGCAATCTCCTCCCTCACCTCACAAAGCAGCCTGGGGAATATTCCGTCAGGCCCCGGGGACTTATCTGTCCTAATATTTTCTCACAACTCCAACACATCCTCTCTCTTACTATCTACATACTCTAGAACATTACCCAACACTGTCCTCAGCATTATCAAGACCCCTCTCCTTGGTGAATACTGAAGAGAAGTATTCATTGAGAACCTCACCCACTTCCACAGCTTCCAGGCACATCCTCCCACCTTTGTCTTTAATTGGACCTACCTTTACTCTAGCCATCCTTCTGCTCTTCACGTAAGAGAAAAAAGCCTTGGGATTCTCCTTAACCCTACTCGCCAAAGCCTTTTCATGTCCCCTTCTCGCTCCTCTCAGCCCTTTCTTAAGTTCCTTCCTTGCTACTCTATATTCCTCACAAGCTCTGCCTGATCCTTGCTGCTCACACTTTATTTATGCTGCCTCCTTCTTCCTAACTAGTTGTTCCACCTCTCTCGTCACCCACGGCTCCTTCACCCTGCCATTCCTTCTCTGCCTCACAGGGACAAATATATACCTAACATCCTGCAAAAGATCCCTGAACATTGACCACATCTCCACAGTACATTTCCCTTCAAAAATGTCATCCCAATTTACACTCCCGAGTTCTCGCCTTATAGCCTTATAATGTGCCTTTCCCCGATTAAATATCTTCTCGTCCTCTTTGCTCCTATCCCTGTCCATGACAATTCTAAAGGTTATGGAGCGATGGTCACTGTCCTCCAAATGCTCACCCACCAATAGACCTGACACCTGTCCCGGTTCATTACCTAAAACTAGATCTAATATTGCATTCCCGCTAGTCGGCCTGTCAACATATCCATCTTGGACACACTTACCAGGTTATGGGCCAAACATCCTTGCCAGCGTTTGGCCCATAACCTTCTAAACCTTTATTATCCATATACTTGTCCACTGTCTTTTAAAAGTTGTTATTGTACCTGCCTCAACCACTTCCTCCGGCAGCTTATTTCACGTACATACTACCCTTTATGTGTAAAAAAAATGTTGCCCCTCAAGTTCCTATTAAATCTTTCCCCCTCACCTTAAAACTATGTCCTCTAGTTCTTGATTCCTCAACCATGGGAAAAGACCAAGTGCATTCATCCTATCTATACCCGTCGTGATTTTAGACACCTCTTTAAGATCATCTCAGGCTCATGTGCTCCAAGAAAAATGTCCTCGCCTGTCCAACCTCTCCCAATGATTCAGTCCCATAAGTCCTGGTAACATCCTTGTAAATCTTTTCTGCACTCTTTCCAGTTTATTAACATCTTTCCTATAGCAGGGGAACTAAAACTGAACACAATACTCCAAGTGCCAAACCAGTGTCTTGTACAACCACAGTGTGACCTCCCAACTTTTATACTCAGTGCCCTGACTGACGAAGGCCAGCGTGCCAAAAGCCTTATTTACCACCCTCTCTACCTGTGACTCCACACTCAGGGAACTATGTGTGTGAACTCCAAGGTCCATCTAATCCAAGGTATCTGGGCCATTACGTCTCTTTGCCCATGGATATTCTCCAGAATTATAGAATTCTCATCTGCATTTCAATATAAACCTTCCCCAAGTGTACCTCTAACATTAATCGTTGTTATCCAGCTTCTGCAGGGTGAGTTTTGTGTGTCTCCTGAAGATTGTCATTGTTCCGTACCAAGCTCACCAATGCCATGGTTTGGTAACATTTCACACGATGATTACCCACCAGGAGCAGTGATCCACCATCGGTGCAGTGTGTGGTGAGTATGGTTAAACTCATGGCTTTAGAGAAAATAGCCAGAACTTTTCCAACAAGTCACAGTGGCGCTTAGGAGAACCTGCCCCACCCCATA
This sequence comes from Pristis pectinata, assembly GCF_009764475.1. Lineage (NCBI taxonomy): Eukaryota > Metazoa > Chordata > Chondrichthyes > Rhinopristiformes > Pristidae > Pristis > Pristis pectinata. The sequence goes on along the minus strand of NC_067413.1, from coordinate 42,794 downwards.
CCCATTGCAGTAACTGACCTTGTCCAGCTGCACCTGTCCCCCCCCCCGGTGCTCAAACAGTAAAAAAAATCATGATACAAAGGCACTATTGTCAACACTGGATTCTCCACAGTTATATCATTTATGCACTTGTTAGATCCATCCAGGAGTATTTCTTGAAAAAGTATATTGATAGTCAAAACAGGCAGGAGGCCACATTTGTATGAGGTGTTGTCTTGAATTTACTATTTGAGAATTCTTTTTTGCAGTGTATGTCAGAAAGGAGTTTTCCATTGTTCCGAATCAGACTGTAAAGGTAAGGATGAGCTTGCAAGCGAACTTGACCTTAAAGTGTTTAAAATGTGATTCAACTTCCCATACTGGCCCATACCCCGTGCCTTGTCCATTTATGTGAACACCTGTTCTTAGTAACCTCTCCAGCATGGGGACAGCTTCAGTTACTCCCATCTGCGATATCCCCACTCTCACCTCCACACTCTGTTGTTCCATTCTCAGCAGTTCAGAGGGATTTTCACTTATTGTTTTATTTTTATTTTGTTGGAGCTGAGTGAATTAGTTTTAGGCTTTGATGCAGAATTTGGAACAACTTTATTTATTCTAAAGTAACTTGATAATGTTGTTGGGTTTGTTGTCTGTGATATGATATTGGTGTGAATTGTGCATTCCTCAGACTGTCCTGAGGGTGAGATTTGGAACGGAGGGCCAGTGGATTCTCATTCCTGCGAGCGATCGTGCCGTGATGTTCATTCAGTGACCGTGACAAGTTGCAGTTCAGCTGGGAAAGACTGTGTGTGTGAAGCAGGAAGATACAGAAACACCTCGGGTTACTGTGTGACTGCAGCTTACTGTGAGTGCATCGTTGGTGATGCCACCTACCCGGTGAGTGCCCAAAGATCAGGACCCCTTCCCAAGCTACAACCATCCCCACCCATTTATGGTCTTGTAGCTGAATATATGAAACATTTGTAACAAAACAGAGAAGTGGCACCATTAGAGATCATCGACTTTGATGGACATCTGAGAAACATAGTTGCATGGAATCGGAATTTAAATATTTCAGGGTATTGGATGGCTCTTCCCAACAATTCCCAGCACCTGAAAAAAAGTATGAAAAGGTGTTGTCTCATCAATGTCTTGTACAGTTGTAGCAAAACTTCCTTTCATACTCTGTTTCAATAAAAGGCAGCTTTCTATTTGTCTTTCTAATTACTTGCTGTACCTGCATTCTAACTTTGTGTTTCGCTTGTGAGGATACCCAGATCTCTCTGTATAACAAGGGTTAAACAATAAATATTTTCTATTCTTCCTTCCAGAGTGGATAACCTCCAGAACTAGCAAGCATACTTAAGGGATGGACTTCTGCAATTATTATAAGGAAGAGAGTAACCCTAGAGACAGGCGGTAGAAATTGTCTAAAAAAATTAGTTTCCCATTTGGGACCTTGTCGAAGACCGTACTGAAGTCCATGTACAGCAAGTCAATTACACAGTACTCTTCAGAACAGTTACTGCTTCAAAAAAAATCAATCATGTTGGTCACAAAACCATGCTAGCTGTCTTTGATCAATCTTTGCCTTTTCAAGTATAGGCTGATCCCGCACTCAGAACATTTTCCAATACTACCTTACCACTGACATAAGACTCACTGTGCTGTAATTACTTGCTTATACCTGCTGCCCTTTTTGAATAAATAGCCCAATCTTGCTGTCCTCCAGTCATCTGACACCTCGCCAGTGGCCAGCCAATATTTAAAAATCTCTAGCCAGACCCCAGCACTCTTCTTTCTTGCCTCCCATAGCAGCCTGGGATGCATCTCAACAAGCCCTGGGGATTTATTCACATGTAAGTCTATTAAGACATCTTCCTTTATAAAATGGTAGCTTATGGTAGCTTATTCCAGAATTTCACTGTTCCCCTCCCTGAATTGTAAAGCTACAATGAGAAGTATTCATTTAAAACCTCACCTACGTTCTCTGGTTTCACACACTGGTTCCTACTTCCAGTCCCTAAAGGTCCTTTTTACTCTTTCATGGTTACCCTCTGGCCTTCATGTACTTATGAAATGCTTTTGGATTTCCCTTAACTTTCTCTTCAGCAATCCCTCAAGATCAAGGGTGATTTGCTTCCACTCTGGTTTTGTGGTTCTAGTGACGAATGAGGCCAATGCAGGACACACAGACTCTCCCACAAATGGGACAGGAGGTGCCTGATGGTTTGGACAGGTGGATAATCTGTGAAGTGGTGTGCACCTTCCACTGTCTATGCAGGGTTATCCATGAGCTTGAGCTTCTCAATACCATCCCAAATGCTCATTCTCCACTTTGAGGTGTCACAGGCCAGAGATTCCCAGAAGTCAACAGCAATATCACATTTTTCAAGGAAGGCTTTGAATCTTTCTTCTGTCCACCCCCACCTGCTTATGTCTTCTCATGACAGAGGCTGGAATACATAGAACAGTACAGCACAGAAACAGGCCCTTCTGCCCACAATGTTGTGCTGAGCCAATTACACTAGTAATAAAATGCCCAACTAAACTAATCCCTTCTGCCTACAAAATGTCCATATCCTACCATTTCCCTCACATTCATGTGCCTATCTAAGAGCTTCTTGAATGCCCCTTTTGTATCTGTCTCCACCACCACACCATGCAGAGCATTCCAGGCATCCACTACTCTCTGTGTAAAACAAAACTTGCCCCATACATCTCCTTTGAACTTACCCTCTATCACCTTAATGCCTGCGCTCTGGTGTTAGACGTTTCAACCCTAGGGAAAATATACTGGCTGTCTGTCTATGCCTCTCGTCATCTAATAAACCTCTATCAGATCTCCCCTCAGTCTCTGCCACTCCAGAGAGGAGAACCCAAGTTTGTCCAACCTAAGCTCATAGCACATGCCCTCTAATCCAGGCAGCATCTTAGTAAACATCTTCTGCACCTGCTCCAAAGCCTCGACATCCTTCCTATAATGGGGTGACCAGAACTGAATGCAATACTCCAGATGCAGCCTTACCAAAGTTTTAAAAAGCTGCAGCATAACTTCCTGAAACTTGAACTCAGTGCCTCGACTAACAAAGGAAGGCATGCCATATGCCTTCTTTACCACCCTATCAACCTGTATAGCTACTTTCAGAGAGCTGTGAACTTGGATCCCACGACACCTCTGCTCATCAACACTGTTAAGGTTCTTGCCAGTAACAGTGTATTGTCTCTTTACATTTGATCTCCCAAGGTGCAACGCTTCACATTTGGCCAGGTTGAACTCCATCTGCCATTTCTCCGTCCACATCTGCAACTGATCTATACCCTGCTGTATCCTTTGCCAGCCTTCTACACTATCCACAACACCATCCATCTTCGTATCATCTGCAAACTTACTAACCTACCCATGTACATTTTCATCCAGTCACTTAAATACATCACAAACAGCAGAGGTCCCAGTACGGATCCCTGAGGAACACCACTAGTCACAGACCTCCAGCTGGAATAAGTCCCATCGACCACTGCCCTCTGTCTTCTACGGGCAAGGCAATTCTGAATCCAAACAGCCAATTCACCATGGATCCCATGCATCTTAATCTTCTGGGTGAGCCTCCCATGAGAGACCTTGTTAAATGCCTTACTAAAATCCATGTAGACAACATCCACAGCTCTACCTTCAGCAATCACCCTAGTCACCTCGTCAAAAACTCAATCAAGTTAGTAAGACACGACTTGTCCTGCACAAAGCTATGCTGACTGTTCCTAATTAGGCTATGGTTTTCCAAATGCACATAAATCCTATCCCTAAGAATCCTATCCCTAAGAATCCTCTCCAGTAACTTCCCTATCACTGATGTGAGACTCACCGGTCTATAGTTACCAGGATTTTCCCTGTTGCCCTTCTTGAATAGTGGAACAACATTAGCTCCTCGCCAGTCCTCCGGGACCTTGCCTGTGATTAGAGAGGACACGAAGATATTGGTCAAGGCCCCAGCAATCTCACCTCTTGCCTCTCTCAATAACCCGGGGACTTATCCATCTTAATGCTCTTTAAGAGACTCAACACTACCTCCTCCTCTATCTCGAAATGCCTCAGCATATTAGCATCCTCCACATCCTTCTCCTTGGTAAATACTGATGCAAAATACTCATTAAGGACCTCACTCATATCCTCCACTTCCAAGCACACGTTCTCTCCTTTATCCTTGTGGCCCTACCCTCTCCTTTGTTATCCTCTCGCTCTTGATGTATGTAAAGAATGCCTTGGGATTCTCTTTAATCATACTGGCCAAGGACTTTTCATGGCTCCTCTTGGCTTTCCTAATTCCCTTCTTGAGTTCCTTTTTGGCTTCTTTATAATCCTCAAATGCTCTGTTTGATCCTAGCTTCCCAAGCTTTACGTACTTTTCCTTTTCCTTCTTCATTAAATTCACCACCTCTCTCGACATCCAAAGTTCTCTTACCCTGCCATCCTTGTCCTTCCTTCTTACTGGAACATACCTGTCCTGTACTCTGTGTAGTTGGTCTTTAAGCACCCTCCACATGTCAGATGTGGACTTGCCCAAAAACAGCTGTTCCCGATTAATTCTCCCTAGTTCCTGCCTAATGCTCCCATAATTTGCCTGGATCCAATTTAATACTCTCCCGCAAGGTCCATACTTATCCTTATCTATAGCTATCTTAAAACTTAAGGAGTTGTGGTCACTGTTCCCTAACTGTTCTCCAACTGAAAGGTCGGTCACCTGGCCAAGCTCGTTACCCAACACCAGGTCCATTTCGGCCCCTCCTCTCATTGGACTATCCACATACTGATTTAAGAAACCCTCCTGGATGCACCTAACAAATTCTGCCCATCTAAACCTCATACACTAAGGAGGTCCCAGTTTATATTAGGGAAGTTGGTGTCCCCCACAACAACAACCCTATTAGTTTTACACCTTTCCCTGATCTACCTGCATATCTATTCCTCTGTCATGGTGGCTGTTGGGGGGTCTGTAGTATAATCCCCTCAGAGTGATTACACCTTTCTTATTTTTGAGTTCTACCCATATAGACTCAGTGGACAAGCCCTCCATTATATCTGCTCTGAGTGCAACTGTGATATTGTCCCTGATGAGTAGTGCATCTCCCCCCCCCCCCACTCCCCTTTACCTCCCTCTCTATCTTTTCTAAAACATCGAAACCCTGGAATATTAAGCACCCATTCCTGTCCCTCTCAACCAAGTCTCTGTTCTGGCCACAACATCATAGAACCATAGAACCATAGAAAACTACGGCACAGAAAACAGGCCATTCGGCCCTTCTAGTCTGTGCCGAAACATTATTCTGCTAGTCCCATTTACCTGCCCCCAGCCCATACCCCTCCAGACCTCTCTCGTCCATGTATCTATCCAATTTACTCTTAAAAGTTAAGAGCGAGCCTGCATTTACCACATCAGATGGCAGCCCATTCATAGTTCCATGTACTGATCCATGCTCTAAGTTCATCATCCTTACCCATAATACTCCTAGCATTCAAATACACACACTTCAAACTGTCCATCCCATCATGTCTGTGACTTTGCTCCTGCCTGTGTTTACTGGCCCTGACATCTACCATCCTCTCAATCCCTCCACTTTCTGACCCAGTGCCCTGGGTCCCACCCCCCTGCCAAACAAGTTTAAACTCTCCCAAGTACCACTAGCAAACTTCCTGGCCAGGATATTTGTTCCCCTCCAGTTGAGGTGCAACCCATCCTTCTTGTAAAGGTCACCCCTGCCCCAGAAGAGGTTCCAATGATCCAAGAACCTGAAACCCTGCCCCCTGCACCAGTACCTCAAGCCACTCATTCATCTGTTCTATCATCTTATTCCTGCCCTAATAGGTGGCACCAGGAGTAATACAGAGATTACTACCTTGGAGGTCTTGCTCTTCAGCCTCTTTCCTAACTCCCTATACTCACTGCGCAGGACTTCTTCTCCCTTTTTACCTATGTCATTGGTGCCAATATGCACCACAACCTCTGGCTGCTCACCCTCCCCCTTGAGAATATTCTGCAGCCTCTCTGAGACCTCCCTGACTCTAGCACCTGGGAGGCAACACACCACCCTGGTGTCTTTGTCGTGGCCACAGAATCTCCTGTCTGTCCCCCTAACTATAGAATCTGCTATCACTATTGCTCTGCCTGACTTTACTCCTCCCTGCTGAGCCGCAGAGCCAGCCACAGTCCCACTGACCTTGCTGCTGCTGCTGTGCCCTGATAGGTCATCCCCCCAGCAGTATCCAAAGGGGTAGACTTGTTGCTGAGGGGTATGGCCACAGGGGAACCCTGCACTGACTGCGTACTCCCTTATTTCTCCTGGTGGTCAAGCATCTATCTGAAGCCTGTATCCTGGGTGTGGCCACCTCAGTAAAAGTCCCACCTGTGAGGTTTCCAGCTTCCTGGATGGTCCTGAGTACATCCAATTCCAGCTCCAGTTCCTTGACCTGGTCTGTCAGGAGCTGCAGCTGGGTGCACTTCCTGCAGATGTAGTCATCAGGGAGACGGTGAGGTTCCCTGACATCCCACATTTTACAGGAGGAGCATTCCACTGCCCTAACTGCCATCCTGCCTACACTGAATCAAGGACTAAGGATTTACAGACAACAAAATAAAGACCTTACCCGTTGTTACCTCTGCCTTCTTACTAAAACCTTTTTTATTTGTAGAGCTGCTCGTACTCCCTTCACCGAGGTACTTACTCAGCCTCTTCTCGCTGAACCCTCTTGAGCTAAAGCCTCAGTCCCCCACTCTAACATTGAACCACTCCAACAATGGCCCCTCCAAAAAAAAGAGTTGGTTTTGGGAGTCTGAATTCTGACATACAAATGATGTCGTCTGGCCTACGTAGGCAACTGAGTGTAACTAGAGCTTTACTGCTGGGAAGTCGGTCTGAAGAGAGAACATTAATGTTCCCTTATTCTTCCAGTGAACTTGGAGGACTTTGTGGAGGCTGCCTTGGAGGTATTTACCAGCGCCCTGGGGTGCCTACTACATACTTCTGAGATTTAGATGACCCATCAGAGGGCAGGGATGCCCTCTACCCAGTAGACCACGAGTTTAGTGCCATCTGAGGTCTTGATCTTCAAATTTGATCACAATTTCTGGCATATTGAAGGCAGTGGTGAATTTCAACATAGATGCATGCCTTTGTGAAGAGATTGCTCTTCAGTTAAGGGAAATGATCCATGTTGAACATAGAACAGTACAGCACAGGAACAGACCCTTTGGCCTACGGTGTCTGTGCTGAACACAATACCAAATTAAACAAAATCTCTTCTCCTGCACATGATCCATATCCCTTCATTCCCTTCATGTGTCTATCTAAAAGCCTCGAAAACCACACTATTGTATCTGATGCCACTACCACCCCTGGCAGCCCGTTCCAGGCACCCACTGCTCTCTGTGTGTGGGGGGAAAATGCTTGCCCCATACATCTCCTTTAATCTTTCCCCCTCTCACCTTAAATGGATGTCCTTGAGTATTTGACATTTCCATCTTGGGAATAAGATTCTGACTTTCTACCCAATCTCTGCCTCTCAGAATTTTATAAACTTCTATCAGGTCTTCCCTCAGCCTCCGCTGCTCCAGAGAAAACAACCCATGTTTGTCCAACCTCTCCTTGTAACACCTGCCCTCTAATTCAGGCAGCATCCTTCCTGTAATGGGATGATCAGAACTGCACACAATACTCCAAGTGTGGCCTAATCAACGTTTCATACAGCTGCAATATGACTTCCTGAGTCTTAAACTCAGTGCCCCAACCAATGAAGGCAAGCATGCCATATGCCATCTCTATCACCCTATCTACTTGTGCACCATTTTCAGGGAGGTATGGACATTCATTCCAAGATCTCTCTGTATATCTTTCTGTTGAGGGTCCTGTCATTTACTGTATAATTTCTACTTACATTTGACCTCCCAAAGTGCAACACCTCACACTTGCTCAGATTAAACTCCATCTGCCAGTTCTCTGCCCATATCTGCAACTGATCTGTATCCTTTGATAACCTTTCAAGTTTTCCAAATCTCACCAAAAACATTTACTGTCAAAGGGCAGCATGATCTCTAGGGAGCCACTTGTTAGAGAACGTCCATTTTTTTCTCCAGTTGTAGCAGTCAGAACTACAGAGGCATGAGACAGGAGCTGGCCAAAGTTGAGTGGAAGCGGACCCCAGCAGGGATGACGGTAGATCAGCAATGGCAGGAGTCTCTGGGAATAATTCAGAAGACACGGGATCAGTTCATTCCAAAGAAGCATTCTAAAGGGACGATGAGGCAACCATGGCTGACAAAAGAGAGGGCATACAGTATTGCAAAAATTAGTGGGAAGCTAGATGATTAGGAAGCCTCTGTTTCTAACGTTCACCCCCTTTCTTGGCTGTCAGTGAGGTGGGGCCTTGAGTATTTGCGCCATAAATGAAGAACCAGCAGAGATCATGATTGTCAGCCAACTGCTGAGTCCCCTGTGCTCTCTCGATCCACCATGACCTCCTTAGATTCCAGGCTTCATTCTGGACCTCTGCCTTCAGATCTAAAATAGCCTGTTCTCTGGGCAGTCCAAAAGCACGCTGATCAAGAAATCCACCTCCTATTCAGTCCAAAAATTCACCCTTTACATCATTATTGCTAATTTGATTTGATAGATGCTAAATTGGTTTATTATTGTCACATGTACCGAGGTACAGTGAAAAGCTTTGTTTAGCATGCCATCCATACATTTCATCACAACAGTGCATTGAGGTAGTGCAAAGGAAAAGCAATAACAGAATGCAGAAGTAGAACCATAGAATCATAGAACACTACAGCACAGAAAAACAGACCATTCGGCCCTTCTAGTCTGTGCCAAAATGTTATCCCGCTAGTCCCATTTACCTGCACCCAGTCCATAACCCTCCAGACCACTCCTGTCCATGTATCTATCCAATTTATTCTTAAAACTCAAGAGTGAGCCCACATTTACTACATCAGATGGCAGCCCGTTCCATACTCCCACCACTCCGAGTGAAGAAGTTCCCCCTAATGTTCCCCCTAAACCTTTCCCCTTTCACCCTAAAGCCATGTCCTCTCGTACTTATCTCTCCTAATCTAGGTGGAAAGAGCCTACTCGCATTAACTCTGTCTATACCTCTCATAATCTTGTAAACCTCTATCAAATCTCCCCTCATTCTTCTGCGCTCCAAAGAATAAAGTCCTAACCTGTTCAATCTTTCCCTGTAACTCAACTCCTGAAGACCCAGCAATGTTCTAGTAAATCTCCTCTGCACTATTTCAATCTTACTGATATCCTTCCTATAGTTAGGTGACCAGGACTGCACGCAATACTCCAAATTTGGCCTCACCAATGTCTTATACAACCTCACCATAACATCCCAACTCCTGTACTCAATACTTTGATTTATGAATGCCAGGATGCCAAAAGCCTTCTTTACAACCCTGTCTACCTGTGACGCCACTTTCAGGGAATTATGTATCTGAACTCACAGATCCCTTTGTCGCTCCGCACTCCTCAGTGCCCTACCATTTACTGTGTATGCCCTACCTTGATTTGTCCTTCCAAAATGCAACACCTGTTGTTACAAGTGTTACTGTTACAGAGAAAGTGCAGTTCAGGAAGACAATAAGGCCGTGACAAGGTAGATTGTGAGGTCAAGAGTCTATCTTATCATAAAGAGGTCCGTTCAATAGCCTTATAGCAGCCGGATAAAGCTGCTCTTGAGCATGGTGGTACGTACTTTCAGGGTTTTGTATCTTCTGCCTGTTGGGAGGGGGGAGAAGAGAGAGATGATAGATAACAAAACATTGTTTCATCCAGAGTGGTATGGGTCTGGAACTTAATGCCTGAAAGGGTGGGACAAGCAGAAGATCTCAACATATTGAAATGGTACCTAGATGTTTACTGAAGAGAATGACCTATCAGGGTATGCAGGAAGTGCTGGAAGATTGTATTAGGCTGGGAGCTCTTTTCTGACTGCTACGACCATGGTTGGCTGAACATCCCCTTTACTTGTATAATATTGAAGAAGCATCTAGACAATTGCCAAGGCATGGAAGGCTATGGACCAAAGGTGGGTAAATGGGATTAGTATAGATAAGTACAATGGTCAGCATGGATGTGATGGACTGAAGGGCCTGTTTCTGTGCTGTATGACTCTGTGACTCTATATGTTCTGTGATTCTATACAGATGTATAAAGTTAAAGTCATTGCCCCAGATTCTTCAGTAGAAGGGGCTGTAAATAATTGCCAACATTACACTTTAAAAATGGCTAGAATTTCAAGAGTATGCTTCTGTGCAGTCACCATGCTTTTTGTAACTTAACGCTGCATCTCCGTTTCTCCATTCTGGATCAATGAATTGTAGAAGCCACAGGGAAAGACCGACAATTCATTTCGGTCAATGCCATCATGAAGTTTAAACAAGTAAATTGAATCCCCCTACCATGATCATTTTCCTCATTCCACTCTCCCCATCATCTCCTCATCTCTCCTAACACCCACCCTTCACTCTACCCCTCCACCCTTCCCAATTAGTCTGTGCTCCACCGGTTTTGTCTCTGAATTATTGCCATGTTTCAGTTATGATGGGGAGCAACAGAATTTTGATTCTCTTGCAGCCAGGGTACGAATGGACAGATGGTTGTGACCAGTGTCGATGCGTCAATGGAAGAAAGGTTTGTTCTGCTGGGTGTCCACCACTTAACTGCCTGGAGGTAAGAAACTGTCCCATTCACATTCTGTCTTCTCCAAGGTTCAGAGCCACTGTGTTTGATCCAGGTGAAAAACACCATGATGCTGGAGGAACTCAGGCCAGGCAGCATCCATGGAGAAAAACAGGCAGTCAACGTTTCAGGTCAGGACCCTTCTTCAGGACTGAAGATAGGAAAAGGGGAAGCCCAATTTATAGGAGGGAAAAGCAGAGCAGTGATAGGTGGACAAAAGAAGGCAAGTGGTGTGGGCACAAGGTGGTGATAGGTAGTTGCAGGTAAGAGATAGTGATGGGCAGGTGCGGGGGGGGAAGGGAGAGCAAATCCAGTGGGGGATGGGTCAAAGGTAAGGAGAGAAAAAAAAGAAAAGGAGAGTAGAAAAAAGGGAGAGAGGCTGGGAAAGGGAAGAAAAGAAGAGGCACGGTGGGGGGTGGAGGGGGGGGAATCACTTAAAGTGGGAGAATTCAATGTTCTTGCCGTCAGGCTGCAAGGTTCCAAGACAGAAAATGAGCTGCTGTTCCTCCAGTTTGCTCTTGAATTCTTCTGGCAGTGGAGGAGGCCAAGGACTGACATCAGTGATAGTGTGGGAGGGGGAGTTGAAGTGATTGGCAATGGGGAGATGCAGACTGCGGTTATGGACAGAGCGTAGGTTTTCTGCCAAACAGTCACCGAGTCTGCATTTGGTCTCAACAATGCAGAGGAGGCCACACTTGGAGCACCGAATGCAGTAGATGATATTAAGGGAGGCGCAGGTGAATCTCTGTCTCACCTGAAAGGACTGGGTCCCTGGATGGAGGTGGTGTAGGGGCAGGTGTTGCACCTTTGGCGGGAGCAGTGGAAAGTTCCCAAGGTGGGAGCAGGATGGGGGGGGGGGTGGTGGTGGAGAAGTGAACTAGGGAGTTGTGGAGAAAGCGGTCCCTGTGAAAGGCAGAAAGGAGTGGGGAGGGGAAGATATGCTTGGTAGTGGGGTCCCGTTGGAGATGGCAGAAGTGGCAGAGCATGATGTGTTGGATACTTAGGCTGGTGGGATGAAATGTGAGGACAAGGGGTCCCTATCCCTGTTGGGTCTGGGAGGGATGGGAGTGAGAGCAGAGGTGAGGGAAATGGCAGAGATACGGGTGCGAGCTCTCTCAACCACAATCGGAGGGAAGCCACGGTTAGAAAAGAAGTTGGACATCTCAGATGTCCTGGAGTTGAAAGCCTCATTGCAGGAGCAGATGCGGCGGAGGTGGAGAAATTGAATAAAAGGGATCACATCCTTGCAAGAGACAGGTTAGGAGGAGCTGTAATCGAGGTAGCTGTGAGCATCAGTGGGTTTGTAGAAGATGTTGGTGGATAAGGAATATCCTGAGTTGGAGGTGGAAAGATAGAGGAAGGAGAGAGAGATGTCAGAGATAGTCCTAGAGAATTGGAGAGCGGGGTGAAAACTTGTGGCAAAATTTATGAAAATGTCGAGTTCCGCACAGGTGCAAGAGGTGGCACCAATACAGTCATCTATAGAATGGAGAAAGAGTTGAGGAATGGGGCCGGAGTAGGCTTGGAACAGAGACTGTTCAATGTAGCCAACAAAGAGGCAGGCATAGCTGGGGCCCATGTGAGTACCCATAGCTATGCCCTTGGTCTGTAAGAAAGTGAGAAGAATAAGGTCCCAATCCTATATCTGAAGCTAAATCAAGACCCAGAACTATTGAGTATCTCCATGCCAGTGCCATTCCATGTCTGACAATGATCTTCCCCCATTCACTCACTCTCCCTCCTTAATTGTCCTTCTCTCACTCCCTATCTCTCCATCCTTCCGTTATCATGATCTCAGGAAATCCTCGGTCTCTATTACCTCTGGTACATTCCCCCATCCCCATCCACATCCCCATGTCTGTCCCCGTTCACATGCAGCTTGTCCTCAAATCACCAGCCCATCTCCATATCTAATTTATCCCGGGATTTTGCGACACCAACACCTGTTCCCACCAAACCCCCTCCCCCCAACCCCTGTGCTTCCAACATTGTCTGTTGTTAATTTCAAAGGATATGGGATATATCAGAACCAGGTTTATTATCACTGACATAGAGTCATAGAGCACTACAGCACAAAAACAAGCCCTTGAGCCCATCTAGTCCATGCCAGCATGGTTTTCTGCTGAGTCCCATCTACCTGCACCCAGACCATAGCTCTCCATAACTCTCTCATTCATGTACCTATCTGAACTTCTCTTAAATGTTACAATTGAACCCACATCCACCTCTTCTGCTGGCAGCTCGTTCCACACTCGCACCATCCTCTGAGTAAGATATCTTTATTTGTCACATGGACATCAAAACATACAGTGAAATGCATCTGTTTGCGTAGAGTGTTCTGGGGACAGACCACAAGTGTTGCCATGCTTCTGGCGCCAACATAGCATGCCCACAACTTTGGAACGTACGTCTTTGGAATGTGGGAGGAAACCAGTGCACCCAGAGGAATCTGAGTTCCCCCTCAGGTTCCCCTTAAATATTTCACCCTTCACCCTAAACCTATGACCTCTAGTTCTCGTCTCACCCAACCTGAGGGGAAAAAGCTTGTATGCATTCACCCTGTCTATACCCCTCATAATTTTGTATACCTCTATAAGATCTCCCCTCGTTCTCCTGCACTCCAGGGAATAAACTCCTAACCTATTCAACTTATCCCAGTAACTCAGGTCCTCGAGTCTCAGAGACATCCGTATAAATTTTCTCTGCACTCTTTGAAGCTTATTGATATCTTTCCTGTAGGTAGGTGACCAGAATTGCACATTATACTCCAAATTCAGCCTCACCAACATCTTGTACAACTTCAACATAACATCCCAACTCCTGTACTCAATGATCTGATTTTTGAATATTTAATGCTTTATGATATGTCGTGATATTTGTTGTTTTGCAGTAGCAGTACAGTGCAAGACATAAGGACATAAAAATTACTATAAATTACAAACTAAATAGTGCTTGAAAATGGAGCTGAGGTAGAAGATCAGATAAGATGAATATTACAGCAGCCTCAAAGGGTCAGACATCTTACTCCTGTACCTAATTCTTGGTCTTATTGAATAGGCTGGAGAGAAGTGGCAAAGAGCTTACCTGCCTGAAACAGCCGTCGCGCATGCAGGCACAATGCCTGCTCCCATCATTGTCTCCTAGCCATAGAAATAGTTGGCAGCCAAATAATCTACACTGTAAATCTATGGTTTTACTTACTACTATATTGAACATTATTACGAGTATTGAGTCAAATACATTCTTTTCAATAACTTCAGGGCTATGTAAAAGTAGAGGATCCTGGGAAATGCTGTCCTGTCTGCAGAAAAGAAATTCCTGGTAAGTTAAAGCAGCAAATATCATTGGATAAGTCTGTATCACAGTGAGGCAGCAAAGAAACAGACCTTTGACCCACTGTCCATTGCCAATCATCAAGCACCTACTTCTACTAATCCTACACTAATCCTATTTTATTCTCTTGATATTGAGATATTGAGGCTCTGGTAAAGAAAAGGAAGGAGGCATATACTACACATAAGCAATTGAGAACTAGTGAATCCCTTGATGACTACAAGAAGTGTAGGAGTGCACTTAAGAAAGAAGATAGGAGGGCAAAAAGAGGCTATGAGAGAGATCTGGCAGGCAAGGTGAGTCAAAATCCTAAGAGATTCTATAGGTACGTTAAGAGTAAAAGGGTGGTTAGGGAAAGAATAAGTTCCCTTAAAGATCAGCATGTCTGATTGTGTGTGGAACCAAAGGAAATGGGAGAGATTTTTAATGAATATTTTTCTTCAGACTTTACTGTAGAGAAAATGATGGAAGCTGAGGAAATGGGGGAAATGAGTGGTGTTGTCTTGGACCACATACAACTTAGCAGGGAGGAGGTATTGGAGTTCTTAAGGCACATTGAGGTGAATAAGTCCTGGTCCTGGTCCAGGGCCTGACATGGTACATTCTTGGACCTTGTGGGAAGCTAGAGAAGAAATTCCGGAGGCCCTTGCAGGGATTTTTGCTTCTTCTCTGGCCACATGTGACGTTCAGGAGGACTGGAGAGTGGCTAATATGGTACCATTGTATAGAAAGGGTAGCAAAAGCAAACCAGGAAACTACAGTGAGTCTAACATCAGTTGTGGGTAAATCACTGGAGGGGATTCTGAGGGACAGGATCTACCAACATTTGGAGAGACTGGATCTGATTCGGGACAGTCAGCACAGCTTTGTGCATGGGAAGTCTTGTCTGACAAATCTCTTGGGAGTTCTTCAAAGAGGTAACCAAGAGGGTAGATGAGGGTAAGGCATTGGATATGGTCTATATGGACTTTAGCAAGGCCTTTGACAAGGTCCCTCATGGCAGGCTAGTCTGGAAGGTTAGATCACATGGGATCCAGGTGGAGATAGCTGATTGGATTCATAATTGGCTTAGTGGTAGGAAGCAGAGGGTGATGGTCAAAGATTGTTTCTTGGACTGAAGGCCTGTGTCTAGTGGTGTGCCACAGGGGATGGTGCTGGGACCTTTGTTGTTTGTAATTTATATAAATGATTTGGATGTGCATGTACAAGGCATGGTCAATAAGTTTGTGGATGATACTAAAGTAGCTGATGTTGTAGATAGTGTAGAAGGTTATGAAAAAAGTACAGGTGGATCTTGATCAAGTGGACAGTCAGAGACTTTTTCCCAGGGCGACAATGGCTAACATGAGGGGATATAATTGTGAGGTGATGGGAGGAAGGTATAAGGGGGATGTCAGGGGTAATTTTTTTACTCAGAGAGTGGTGGGTGCGTGGAACACACTGCCTGCAGAGGTTGTGGGGTCAGATACATTATTGACATTTAAGAGACTCTTAGTTCTATGTTCTATGATCAGCTAGGTATGTGGGCTGAGGACTGGCAAATTGCTTTCAATCCAGATAAATGTGAGGTATTGCATCTTAGAAGGTCAAACCAGGGTAGGACTTACACAGTGAATGGTAGAGCCCTGGGAGTGTTATGGAACGGAGGGACCTAGGAGTGCAAGTACATAGTTCACTGAAAGTGGCATCACAGGTAGACAGGGTGGTGAAGAAGGCATTTGGCATGCTGGCATTATTCAGGACATTGAATATAAGAGTTGGGAAGTTATGTTGCAGTTATATAAGACGTTGGTGAGGCCGCGCTTGGAGTACTGTGTACAGTTTTGATCACCCTGTTATAGGAAAGATGTTATTAAACTTGAAAGAGTGCAGAAAAGATTTACCAGGATGTTGTCTGGACTTGGGGGCCTGAGTTACAAGGAGAGGTTGTGTAGACTAGGACTTTATTCCCTGGAACATAGGAGATTGAGGGGTAATCTGATAGAGGTATATAAGCTCGTGAGGGGCATAGACGGGATGAAAGGTTTTTCCCAAGGATGGAGTGCTAAAAACAAGAGGGCATAGGTTTAAGATCAGAGATGAGCGACTTAAAAGAGACATCGGGGCAGCTTCTTCATGCAAAAGGTGGTGCGTATTTGGAATGAACTGACAGAAATAAGTGGTTGAGACGGGCACATTAGCAACATTTAAAAGCCATCTAGATAAGTACATGAATAGGAGAGGCTTAGAGGGCTGTGGGCCAAATGCGGGCAGATGGACTAGCTTACTGGGCAACACAATCACCATGGACAAGTTGGGCTGAAGGGCTTGTTTCCATGCTGTATGAGTCTATGACTCCATTACTCTTCACATTCGCATATTTGGGGTGTGGGAGTAAATCGGAGCAGCTGGGAAAAACCAATATAGTCACAGGGAGAACATGCAAACTCCACACAGCCAGCACCAGAGGTCAGGATTGAACCTGGGTCACTGGAGCCATGAGGGAGCAGCACTGTTGGCTGTGACACTGTGTGTTACTGATGATTCCCTTTCTCTTGCTGTCCCCATCTCTCACCCTCTTTCTTGCTCCTTCTTGGGCTTTTGGTCTTGCTCTCCCCTCCTCAGTACCAAATATTTCTCTTCTCTTTCCCTCCCTATCATTTTGTTTCTATGTGTGGCTGTTTTCCTCTCATCCTCTCGTTTTCCTCTCATCCTCTCGTTTTCCTCTCTGCCTGTCCTTCAGTCTCTGTCACTCACTTTCTCCCCCTCACTCTTATTATTTCTTTCTCTCTCTCTCTCTCTCTCTCTCTCTCTCCCTCCCTCCCCCCCTCTCTCTCCCTCTCCCTCTGACATGTTCTGTCACTGTCACACTCATTCTCTACACCTCTTTATCTCTTCCTCTCTTGCTTTCATTAGTTTGTTTGTAACCCCCTTCAGTGCCATAATTCCAAACAAACTCAGCTCCAAACTCCTAGAGCTAGGGCACGGCACCCCCCCCCCCCCTTTGCAACTGGATCCTTGACTTCCTGTACAACAGATCACAATACCAATAATACCAATCAGTGAGGATAGGCAGCAACACCTCTGGCACCATTATCCTCAACACCGGTGCCCCATATGGCTGCATCCTCAGCCCTTTATGCTCTATTTAAGTTTTTACAGATGCACTATAGAAAGTATCCCATACGGATGCACCACAGCTTTAGATGGCAATTGCTTTGCCCAAGACTGCAAGAAATTGCAGAGAGTTGTGAACGCAGCCCAGTCTATCATGAAAACTTCAACTCCTCTATACTTCCCGCTGCCTCAGGAGAGCAGCCGACATAATCAAGGACCCTTCCCACCCCAGTCGTTCTCTTTTCTCCCCTCTCCCCACCCATCAGTCAGAAGATACAAAACCTTGAGAAAGTGTACCACCAGGCTGAAGGACAGCTTCTACTCCACTGTTGTAAGACTCTTGAATGGACCTCTTATTGTATAAAGATGAATTCTTGATCTCCCAATCTACCTCGTGGTGGTCCTTGCACTTTATTTGTCTACCAGCATTGCACTTTCATTGTAACTGTAACACAATATTATGTAATCTTTTCTTTGTACTATCTCGATGTACTTATGTATGGAATGATCTGTCTGGATGGCATGCAAACAAAAGCTTTTCACTGTATCTTGGTACATGTGACAATAATAAACCAATTACCAATTAATTTCTGTTACTAGATGATTTCTCCACAAAGTGTCAACGTTACACTGAAATGCGGAACATATCTAAGGGTCAGTGTCGGCTGGAGAATGTGCTGGTCAATTCCTGCAGTGGAAGCTGCCTGTCCCAAGTACAAGTCATCCCAGAGGTAAGGACTTGGTAAAAGTTTAGGATAAAACAGAAAGTAGTAATGAAAAGTTCTCTTTCAGACTGAAAGCACAGTACCACTGCTTTTCTTGATATATATTAATGATTTGTATTTAGATTTGGATGTATAGGGCACAATTGTCAAACCTGAAAGTGACACTAAATTTGGAGGCATAGTGAACTGTGAGGAAGATAGCAAGAGAGAGAGAAACACTCTGATGGAATAGCCAGTCAAGTGGCAAATGATATATAATGCTGAGAATTGTGAAGTAATACATCTTGTAAGGATTGGATTAAGCAATGTGAGCAGGGAGACCTGAGTGTATCTGTACCTAGTTTATTCAAACCTTCTGTCCCACTGTTATAAGACTATTGAATGGTCCCCTAGTATGATAAAATGGACTCTTGAACTCTCAATCTACCTGGTCATGGCCTTGCACCTTATTGTCTGCCTGCACTGCACTTGTAATATTACACTTTATTTTGCATTCTGCTATTGCTATTCCCTTGTACTACCTCAATGAACTGATGTGATGAAATGATCTGTATGGATGACATGCAAAACACAGTTTTTACCCCGGTACATGTGACAATATAGACCAATTTACCAATGTACCAAAGTGGCAGGTTACATCGAGAAAGTCATTAAAAATCCAAATGGGATCCTGGGCTGCATGAATCGAGGCACAGGGTACCAGAACAAAAAAGTCTTGATGAACCTTTATAAAATGCTAGTTTTATTACAACAATGATGTCTAATTCTCACTTTGGGAAGTGTAGCATATGGGGTACAAAGGAGATTTACTAAAATTTCTCAGTGAAACACTTCAGTGTGTGCATCAATTAGAGAAACTGAGACTGTTGTGAGTGAATGTGATAGAGAGATTTAAAATCATAAAGGTTGTGGACGGTTTAGATGAGTGGAAACTGCTTCCATCGACAGAAGGATCAAGAAATAGGGAACATAGAATGTAGGTGATTAGCAAAAGGACCAAAACTGGTATGAGATTTGAAAGATTTTTAAGGAGGAAGTGATGAGAGTCTGAAATACACAGGGGTACTATACAGGCAGATTCAATTATAACGTCTAGAAGGTTGCTGGTTAAATAACTGAAAGGAAAGGAAAAAAGGTAAGGGAGTGGACGGAGGGGACCAAGTGGCCTTGTTTCATGCTGTAACCAGTCTAGGATTCTGAGAACACAGTAAAAGATTTGAAAATAATAGGATGTCTGCTTGAACTGGGTTATTTGCCTTGGGATGAAACTTAAAGAGATTCTAAGTACCCCACCCTTAATCAGTTATACAGTATTTCAGAAATTGCTCAATTTGCAAAAGGCTTCTATGTCATCCTGACCTTTCTCTGGTACCATAAAGCTCTGTGCCTGCCTGATATGGTGGATTCTGTGCTTATCTAGTACAATTGTGTTTAGTTCTGGTCACCTCATTATAGGAAGGATGTGGAAGCTTTAGAGAGGGTACAGAAGAGATTTACCAGGATGCTGCCTGATTGGAGAGCATATCTTATGAGGATAGGTTGAGCGAGCTAGGTCTTTTCTCTTTGGAGTGAAGGATGATGAGAGGTAACTTGATAGAGGTGTAAAGATGATAAGAGGCATAGATCAAATGGACAGTCAGAGACTTTTTCCCAGGGCAAAAATGGCTAAAACGACGGTCATAATTTTAAGGTGATTGGAGAAAGATATAAAAGGGATGTTGGAGGTAAGTTTTTTTACAGAGGGAGTGGTGGGTGCATGGAATGCACTGCCAGCAGAGGTTGTGGGGGCAGATACATCAGGGACATTTAAGACACTCTTAGATAGCCACATGAATGATAGAGAAATGGAGGGCTATGTGGGAGGGAAGGGTTAGATAGATCTTAGAGGAGGAAAAAATGTCAGCAGAACTTCATGGGCTGAAGGGCCTGTATTGTGCTGTAATGTTCCATGTTCTATAATAAGGCTGTGTCTGTCTAGTACAGTAAAGTGAGTTGTCTGCCTGGCTGAGTAAGACTGGTTGGATCTTTATTCCTTGGAATGTAGGATAATGAGGGAAGACCTCATAGAAGTTTATAAAATTGAGGGAAATGGATCGGGTGATCATAGTCATCCCCAGGCTTGGGAAGTCCAAAACTAGAGAGCACAGATACAAGATAAGAAGAGAGAGATTTAAAAGAGAACTGAGAGGTAACTTCTTTACGCAGAGGGTAGTGGGTGCCTGGAATGAGCTGCCAGAGGAAGTGGTTGAGATGGCTACAATTGCAACATTTAAAAGGCATTTGGATAGGTACATGGAGAGGAAGGGCTTGGAGGGTTATGGGCCGGATGCAGGCAACTGAGACTAGCAGGGAAGATGCTGTGGTCGGCATGGACCAGTTGAGCCGAAGGGCCTGTTTCATGCTGTATTACTCTATGACTCTGACTATTCCTTCACGGTCCCAAAAGGTTCATACTGGCTCGATTCCAGATTATTCAAATAATGATCACTTTGTCTGATTCTCGATGATTCCGTTCCAGGAGCCATACCTGCAGAGTCAGTGTGAGTGCTGCAGTTACCGTCTGGACCCTGATAACCCTGTGCTGTTCATGAATTTGCAGTGTGATAATGGAGATGTGGAGCCTATTGTCCTTCCAGTTATTCACAGCTGTGAGTGCAGTAGTTGCCAAGGTGAGTGTCAGGAAATATTGAATCTAGCAGAGGTAAGAAATGTTTGGCAAAGTTATGGTACTTGTAACAGGAGTCTGACTCAGGGAGATCAGTAATTTAATAATCCTGACCTCAGTGGTTGGGAGTGACATAGCAGCTCAGTGGTTAGTGCTGTTGCTGCACAACTCCAGAGACTCAGGTTTAATTCTGATCTCCACTGATGTCTGTATGGAGTTTGCTTGTTCTTCCTGTGATTGTGTGGGTTTTCCCTCGATGCTTTGGTTTCCTCCCTTCATCCCAAAGGTATGCATGTTGGTAGAGTAATTGGCCGCTATAAATTGCCCCTAGTGGCGGAGGGGGAGTTGATGGGAATGCCTGAGGAAAAATTGGATGAGTGTTGATGTGTGCTCGATGGTTGCTGCCTTGAGCCAAAGGGCTGCTTCCATTCTGTGTGATGCTATAACTCAAAGAAAATTAAGGAGTAGGGATGACTGAAGTTTTGAATAAACTATTAGAGCACTGCAAAGGGATAACATTACCAGGGATCAAAGAGAGGCATTTGGTTAGAATTGAAGGGGAGGGGGTGAGATCCTAAGCAGAAGTGAGGCAATTGAGAGAACACAACCAAAGCAAATTGAACAGACAGGACAGGAAGGAGCATGACGAAGAACGAGGAAAGTCGATTGGATTAAATTGCATTTACTTCAATGTGAGAAGTCTGACAGGTAAGGTAGGTAAACCTAGGTTGTGGATAGGTATGAGATTGGGATATTACAGCTATTATGGAAACATCTAAGGGAAAGGCAGGAGAGCCAGCTTAATGTTACGGGATACAGGTGCTTTAGACGAGATCGAGGTGGAGGGAGGAGGAGGGAGGAGGAGGGGGAGTTGCTTTTTTGATTAAGGGGAACAGTTAGAGATGACATTACTGAAGGATCATCTGGTGAGGTTTTATGGGTGAAGCTGAGAAACAAGAAGGGGATATTGGGATCGTACTATAGGTCCCCAAATAGTCCCCAGGAATTAGAGGAACAAATTTGTAGGGATATTGGGGAGAGTTGTGAGAATAATAGGGTTGTTATAGGATATATTAACTTTCCCGACGTTGACTGGTATTGCCATTGTGTTAAATGTCTAGATGGGGTAGAATTTATTCAGTGTGTTTAGGGAGGTTTCCTCAGGCAGTATTAGAGGGCCCTACCAGGGAGGGAGCAAAGCTTGATCTACTCCTGAGAAATAAGTAAGGCACCGTGACTGAGATCACCGTAGGGGAGCACTTTGGGACCAGTGACCACAGATATATTAGTTTTTAAATAGTTATGGAAAGGGACAGAACTTGTCCGCAGGTTCAAGTTCTCAATTGGGGCATGGTAAATTTTGATAGTATTAGACGGGAGCTTACAAAGATTGATTGGGCTAGGTTGCTTGTGGGCAAATAGATCTCCAGCAAGTGGGAGGTTTTGGAAAGTGAGATAGCAAGATTTCAAGGACTACATTCCTGTTAAAGTAAAAGGCAAAGCTGCTGGGAGTTGGGAACCCTGGATATCGGGGGATATTGTATCTCTAGTCAAGAAAAAGAAGGGTTGGGTCAGATACAGGCAGCTGGGATCAAGTTAATCACTGAAGGTATATAGAGGATGCCAGAGTATATTGAAGAAGGAAATTGGGAAGGCAAGAGGGGGCATGAGATGGCTTTGGCAGAGAAAATTAAGGAAAATCCTAAGATTTTATTTGTATATTAAGGGAAAAAAATTATCAGGGAGAGAATAGGGCCCCTCAAAGTCCAAGGAAGAAATCTATGTGCGGAGCTGCTGGAGCTGGGCAGAGTTCTTGATGATTATTCCACCTTGGAGCTTGATTCCTGTTAGCTGTGAAAGTGGGAGAGGTTCTCAATGAATACTTCTCTTCAGTATTCACCAAGGAGAAGGGTCTTGATGATGCTGAGGACAGTGTTGGTAAGGGTAATGTTCTAGAGTATGTAGATATCAAGAGAGAGGATGTGTTGGAGCTGTTAGAAAATATTAAGACAGATAAGTCCCCGGGGCCTGACGGAATATTCCCCAGGCTGCTTTGTGAGGTGAGGAAGGAGATTGCTGAACCATTGGTTAGGATCTTTGAGTCCTCATTGTCCACGGGGATAATACTGGAGGATTGGAGGGTGGCGAATGTTGTCCCCTTATTCAAAAAAGGTAGTAGGGATAGTCCAGGGAATTACAGACCCGTGAGCCTTACGTCTGTGGTGGGTAAGCTGCGAGAAAGGATTCTAAGAGATAGGATCTATGAGCATTTAGAGAATCATGGACTGATTAGGGACAGCCAGCATGGATTTGTGAAGGGAAGATCTTGCCTCACTAGCCTGATAGGGTTCTTTGAGGAGGTGACCAGGAAGATTGATGAGGTAGTGTAGTAGATGTGGTCTACATGGATTTTAGTAAGGTGTTTGACAAGGTTCCGCATGGTAGGCTTCTTCAGAAGGTCAGATGCCAAGGGATCCAGGGAGGCTTGGCCGTGTGGATTCAGAATTGGCTTGCCTGTAGAAAGCAGAGGGTTGTGGTGGAGGGAGTACATTCGGATTGAAAGGCTGTGACTAGTGGTGTCCCACAGGGATCGGTTCTGGGACCTCTACTTTTTGTGATATTTATTAATGACTTAGATGAGGGGGTGGAAGGCTGGGTGAGCAAGTTTGCAGATGACACAAAGATCGGTGGTGTTGTGGATAGTGTGGAGGGCTGTCGAAGCTTACAGAGGGATATTGATAGGATGCAGAGCTGGGCTGACAAGTGGCAGATGGAGTTCAATCCGGAGAAGTGTGAGGTGGTACACTTTGGAAGGACAAACTCCAAGGCAGAATACAAGGTAAATGGCAGGATTCTGGGCAGTGTAGAGGAGCAGAGAGATCTGGGGGTTCATATCCACAGATCACTGAAAGTTGCCACACAGGTGAATAGGGTAGTTAAGAAAGCTTATGGGATGTTAGCTTTCATAAGTTGTGGGATCGAGTTTAAGAGCCGCAAAGTAATGATGCAGCTTTACAAAACTCTGGTTAGGCCACACTTAGAGCACTGTGTCCAGTTCTGGTCGCCTCATTATAGGAAGGATGTGGAGGCGTTGGAGAGGGTGCAGAGGAGATTTATCAGGATGCTGCCTGGATTAGAGAGTATGGATTATGAGGAGAGACTAAAGGAGCTAGGGCTGTTCTCATTGGAGAGAAGGAGGACGAGGGGAGACGTGATAGAGGTGTACAAGATATTAAGAGGAATAGATAGAGTGGACAGCCAGCACCTCCTTCCCAGGGCACCAATGCTCAATACAAGAGGGCATGGCTTTAAGGTAATTGGTGGGAAGTTCAAGGGAGATGTCAGAGGGAGGTTTTTCATCCAGAGAGTGGTTGGTGCATGGAATGCACTGCCTGGGGTGGTGGTGGAGGCTGATACGTTCAAAAGGTTGTTAGATAAGCTTATGGAGGGATATGTGGGAGGAAGGGGTTAGATAGTCTTAGGTGTGGTTTGAAGGTCGGCACAACATGGTGGGCCGAAGGGCCTGTATTGTGCTGTATTGTTCTATGGTTCTATTATTCCTCCTCTGTTTTTACCATAGAGAAAGATGTGAAGACTTGGGAACCTGGTAAAGTTAACGAGTTAACTGAGATGTTTTGGGAGCAGTCCATATTACGGTAGAAGAGGTCTAGCATGTGTTAAGATGAAGGGAGACAAATCTCCGGGTCCGAACAAGGTATATCCAATAGCACTATGGGAAGCTGGAGAAGAAATTGTGGGAGCCCTTGCTGAGATATTTGCAACATCACTATCCTCTGGTGAGGTGCCGGAAGACTAGAGGAGAGAAATATTTTGCCTTTATTTAAGAAAAGCTGTAAGGATAGACCTGGTAATTAAAGACCTGTTAGCCCAACATCCGTGGTAGGTAAGTTGCTCGAAAGCATCCTGAGGGATAGGATATAGTTACATTTGGGTTGATTAGGGGTAGCCAGCATGACTTTGTGCATGGGAGATCTTGTCTTAAGAATTTGACTTTTGATGGAAGTGACGAGGAAGGTTGATGAGGGGAGAGTGGTAGATATATATATATATATGGATT
Source organism: Pristis pectinata (assembly GCF_009764475.1). Classification (NCBI taxonomy): domain Eukaryota; kingdom Metazoa; phylum Chordata; class Chondrichthyes; order Rhinopristiformes; family Pristidae; genus Pristis; species Pristis pectinata. The sequence goes on along the minus strand of NC_067413.1, from coordinate 18,178 downwards.
TCAGTAATGCTTTTGATAGTGTTCCACTTGGTTGGCTGCTCTGGGAGATTAGATTGCAAGGAATCCAAGGAGAGCTAGGAAACTGGATACAACGTTGGCTGAAATGTAGGAAACAGAGGATGAAGGTGGAAGGATGTTTCTCAGATTGGAGGTCTGTGACTAGTCGTGTACCACAGGGGTCGGTGCTGGGCCCATTGTTATTTGTCATCTATATTAACGATTTGAATGAGAATATATGAGGAATATTTGGTAAATTCGCAGATGACACTAACGTGGGTGGTGTCGTAGACAGTGAAGAGGAGCATCAAGAACTGCAGCAGAATCTTGATCAGCTGGGTGAGTGGGCTGAGGAACAGCAAATGAAATTTAATTCAGATAAGTGCAAAGTATTACATTTTGGAAGGACAAATCAAGATAGGACTTCTACATTGAACAGAACGGCCCCGGGTACAGTTGTAGAACAGAGGGACTTTGTAGTACAGGTGCTTAGTTCCCTTAAAGTGAAGTCACAGGTAGCTAGGGCAGTGAAGAAGACTTTTGGCATGCTGGCCTTCATCAGTCAGGGCAAAAATTAGGAGCTGGGAGGTAATGCTGCAATCATACAAGACGTTAATGAGGCCACACTTGGAGTATTGTGTTCAGTTTTGGTCGCTCTGCTACAGGAAGGATGTGATTAAATTGGGAAGAGTGCAAACAAGATTTACAAATGTGTTGCCAGGACTCGAGGGACTGAGTTATAGGGAGCGGTTAGACAGGCTGGGCCTTTACTCCTGGAGTGCAGGAAACTAATCTCATCGAGGTGTATAAAATCATGAGGGGCATAGATAGGGTGAGCTGTGTTTTTCCAGGGTTGGGGAATCAAAAACTAGAGGACATAGTTTGAAGGTTAGAGGTGAAAGGTTTAATAAGAACCTGAGCTGCAACTTTTTTTACACATTGGGTGGTAGATATATGGAACCAGCTGCCAGAGGAAGTGGGTGAGGCAGATACGTCGGATACATTTAAGTAGTACATGGAGAGGTATATGGATGACAAGAGTTAAGAGGGATATGAGCTGATACTGATGGGAAATGGGATTAGGTGAATATACATCTAGGTCAGCATGGACAAGTATGGGCCGAAGGCCATTTCCCATGCTGTACAACTCTATGACTTTCTAGAGGGCATAGGTTTAAGCTGAGAGGGGAAAGATCTAATAGGAACTTGAGGAGCAACTTTTTTACACAAAATATGGTATGTATGTGGAATGAGCTGCCAGAGGAAGTGGTTAAGGCAGGTACAATAACAAACTTTTAAAAGACAGTTGGATAGGTACATGGATTGGAAAGGTTTGGAAAGTTATGGGCCAAACACTGGCAAAGGGGACGACCTTGTATGGGCATCTTGGTCGTCACAGACCAGTTGGCCTGAAGGGCCTGTTTCTGTGCTGTATGACGCTTGATTAAGCTAAAGAAGATGCAGAAAAGATTCACAAGGATGTTGCCGGGAAAAGAGGCCTTGAGTTATAAGGAGAAATTGGAAAGGCTGGGACTATTTACCCTGTAGGGAAGGTGGTTGAGGGGAGCCTTATGGAAGACCACATCAACTTGTGCGGTAATTTTGAACTTAGACCGCAAGATGCCTCTGGACTTGGACCCCAAGATCCCTCTGTTCCTGCACACTGCTCAGAATCCTGCCATTAACTTTGTACTCTGCATTCGAGTTTGATCCCCCTAAGTGTATCACTTCACACTTTTCCCAATCAAACTCCATCTGCCACTTCTCCGCCCAACTTTGCATCCTGTCTATATCCTGTTGTAACCTATGACAACCTTCTACACTATCCACAACACCTCCAACCTTCATGTCATCTGAAAACTTACTAACCCACCCTTCCACATCCTCATCTAAGTCACTTATAAAACTCACAAAGAGCAGGGGTCCCAGTACCAGATCCCTGCAGAACACCACTGGTCACCGACCTCCAGGCAGAATACTCCTCCATGTCTCCATGGATGAGCCTACTGTGGGGAACCTTGTCAAATGCCTTACTAAAATCCATATACACCACAACCACCACTCTACCTCCATCAATTTGTTTTGTCACCTCCTAGAGAAACTCAATAAGGCTCCTGAGGCACGACCTACCCCTCAAAGCCATGTTGACAATCCCTAATAAGACTATGCTTCTCCAAATGCTCATAAATCCTGTCCCTAAGAATCCTCTCCAATAGTTTGCCCACCACTGACGTAAGACTAACTGGTCTATAATTCCTGGGATAATCCCTACTACCTTTCTTGAACAAGGGAACAACATTTGCCATCCTCCAATCCTCTGGTACCACTCCTGTGGCCAGGGAGGATGCAGATATTATCATCAATACCCCAGCAGTCTCTTCCCTCACTTCCCATAGTAGGGCGGCATGGTAGTGTAGCAGTTAGTGTAACACTATTACAGTGCCAGCAACCGGGGTTCAATTCCACTGCTGTCTGTAAGGAGTTCGTACGTTCTCCCCGTGTCTGCGTGGGTTTCGTCTGGGTGCTCCAGTTTCCTCCCACATTCTAAAGACGTACAGGTTAGGAGTAGTGGGCATGCTACGTTGGCGCCAGAAGAGTGGCGACACTTGCGGGCTGCCTCCAGCACATCCTCAGTAACGCAAAAAGGCGCATTTCACAGTGTGTTTCAATGTACATGTGACTAATAAATGAATATCTTAAATAACTATCTTAATATCTTAAGTATCCCGTCCGGCCATGGGAACTTATCTATCCTAATGGTATTTAGAAGCTCCAACACTACCTCTTTCTTAACCTCAACATGCTCCAGCACATTAGCCTGTTCTACGCTGACCTCACATTCATCAAAGACCCTCTCCCTGGTGAACACTGAAGCAAAGGATTCATTAAGGACCTCCCCTATCTCCTCTGCCTCCACGTACATTTACCCCTTTATCCCTGAGCGGTCCTACCTTCACTCTAGTCATCCTCCTGTTCCTCACATATGTATAGAACACCTTGGGGTTTTTCTTCATCCTACTGACCAAGGCCTTCTCATGTCCCCTTCTAGCTCTCTTGTCCCTTCTTAAGCTCCTGTCTCGCTACCTTATAATTCTCAGGAGCCCTGTCTGATTTTTGCTTCCTGAACCTTAAATATGCTTCCTTCTTCCTCTTGACTAAATGTTCCGCCTCTCTTGTTAACCATGGTTCCTTTATCCACCCTTTCCCTGTCTCAGTGGCACAAACCCATCCAGAATCCCATGCAAGTGGGACCTCCACATTTCTGCTGCACATTCCCCTGAGAACTTCCATTCCCAATTTACACTCCCAAGTTCCTGCCTAATACCATTGAAATTGGCCCTCCCCCAATTAAAAACTCTCCCATATGGTCTGCTCCTATCCTTGTCCATGGCTATGCAAAAGATCAGGGAGTTGTGGTCACTAACTCTGAAATGCTCACCCACCAAGAGGTCTGTCACCTGACCAGGTTCTTTGCTAGATAGTACTAGATCCAGTATGGCCTCTCCTCGAGTCAGCCTGTCCACATACCGAGTCAGGAATCCTTCCTGTACACACCTAACAAATTCTGCCCCATCTAAACCTTTTGCACTAAGGAGGTGCTAATCAATACTAGAGAAGTTGAAGTCTCCCATGACAACAACCCTGTTATTTTTGTACCTTTCCAAAATCTGCCTACTTATCTGATCCTCAGTGTCCCAGTGGCTATTGGGGGACCTATAGAATACTCCCAATAGAGTGATTGCTCCCTTCCTGTTTCTGACTTCCAAGCACACTGACTCAGTCGATGATCCCTCCACGACGTCCTCCCTTTCTACAGCTGTGATACTATCCCTATTTAGCAATGCCACTCCACCCCCTTTTACCTCCGTCTCTATCCCTTTTGAAACATCTGAACCCCAGAACCTCAAGCAGCCACTCCTTCCCTTGCGACAGCCAAGGCTCTGTAATGGCCACAACATCGTAATTCCACGTACTGATCCATGCTCTAAGTTCGTCACCCTTATTCTTAATACTTCTCACATTAAAGTAAACACATTTTAACCCATCCAACTGACTGCATTTATGCCCTATCCACTGCCTATCCTTCTTCACAGTCTCTCTGCGCAATGAATCTACCTTTACACCAACTGCTCCATCATTTGACCTAACGCTCTGGTTCCCATCTCCCTGCCAACCTAGTTTAAACCCTCCCCAACAGCTTCAACAAACCTGCCCGCAAGGACATTGATCCTTCTCAGGTTCAGGTGCAGCCCATCCCTTTTGTTCAGGTCATACCTTCCCCAGAAGAGATTCCTGTGATCCACAAATCTGAAACCCTGTCCCCTGCACCAACTCTTCAGCCACTCATTCATCTGCCATGTCTTCCTATTCTTACCCTCACTGGCAAGTGGCACAGGCAGCAATCCAGAGATTGAGACCCTGCTTCTTAGTTTCCTTCTTAACTCCCTGTAAGAAGGCAGACAGCATACTCACTGTCATTGATCAGTAAGGAAGTCACGTTGCAGCTATATAAAATTTTGATTAGGCTGCGCTTGGAGTATCGTGTACAATTCGGGTCGCCCCATTACAGGAAGGATGTGGAGGCTTTGGAAAGGGTGCAGAAGAGGTTCACCAGGATGCTGCCTGGATTAGAGTGTATGAGCTCTAAGGAGAGGTTGGACAAACTTGAGTTGTGTTCTCTGGAGCCTCAGAGGCTGAGCGGAGACCTGACAGAAGTTTGAAAGATTATGAGAGGCACAGATAGGATAGCCAGTCAGAATCTTTTTCCAAGGGTAGAAATGTCAAATACCAGAGGACGTGCATTTAAAGTGAGAGGGGAAAAGTTTAAGGGAGATGTGTGGGGTAAGTTTTTTTTTATTACAGAGTGTGGTGAGTACCTGGAATAGGCTGCCGAGGTAGTGGTGGGAGCAGGTACAATAGTAGTGTTTAGGAGGGGTTTAGATGGACACATGAATGTACAGGGAATGGAGGGATATGGATCATGTACAAACAAAAGAGATTTAGTTTAATTCGGCACAGTGTTCAGCACAATATCATGGTCTGTAGGGCCTGTTCTTGTGCTGTACTGTTTTATGTTCTACGTATGTGCTTGCAATAAGTGCATGCTTGCAATAGATGGCTAAAAAGCCAGTTCTAGTAGAGATGAGGTACTGCCTTGAAGTGGACAGACACAAAGCATATTCTGTCATGTGCAGTCACAAAGTGTGTTTGCAATGAACCATGGAGTCCCTTCAAAGTAGTTTTTTTGGAGTTCTGTTAAAGATGAAACAAGTTATTATTACTGAATTCTTGTTCTACTTTTTTCAGGTGGAGATTTTACCAGACGTTGAGTTATTCCTATTATTCCTGATGATGTGGTCATTTGGGTCTATCCAATGATTCGTGGAATATTTTTATTCTTTCAATAAAAAAAAAGTGATTTTTTTTCAGGAGAGATTATGTAACAGATCTGCAAAATTTGTCAATATCGGCTGGGTTTGGGTCTTTTTATAAACTGAATAGAATTCTCATTATTAAAAATCTGCAAACTGTGTGTTTTTAATAAACAGATTGATGTCCTTTGCCTAAGACTCTGTTGTAGCTTGAGACAATTTAAATCATTAAAGCTCTCTGACATAGGGGTTTATTCCCATTCTCTGGAACACAACCACCTTCCATTTCATGGAAACTGTTATCGGATCTGTTGAATTTTAGAATCTGACAAGTGCATCTACATCTCTATTGCCACCTCTTTCAAAACCTTGGGTTACAGGTCATAAGGTCCTGGGGATTCATTACTTTTAAATCCCATGATCTTAGGCACATGAATCAGCAGGGAATAGAGGGATATTTACCACGAGCAAGCAGATGGAATTAGATTAGCATCATCGTCAGAGCAGGCATGGTGGGCCAAAGGGCCTGTTCCTATACTGAGGATGACCAAGTTGCTTACCTGAGTGAGTCCCATTTGCCAGTGTTTAGCCCATATCCTTCTAACCTTTTTCTCTCCATGTACCTGTCCAAATGTAATTGTAGTCATCTCTACCACTTCCTCTGGCAGCTCGTTCGATATACTCGCCAGCCTCTGTGTTTAAAAAGTTGCCCTTCAGGTTCCCTTTAAAACTTTCCACTGTCACCTTAATCCTGTGCCCTCTAGTTTTAGACTCCCCTACCCTGAGGAACCTCAGGTGTCACCAGCCTTTCACACAGCCTTCTCTCTGTGTCTTAGCACCGATCATGACCCAGCCTAAGGGAAAGTCCCGATTTGCACAAAGAAGGTACTCCCATTTTATACCCCTCAAAAACTTAACATAACTTTTACCCAAGTACTTTCCATTCCTTAGTGGTACCAGCCTGTACCTTCTTATCACTCATGACCTTTGGCCTAGACACATAACTTAGAAACAGAGACAACAGGTCTGCAAAGAAGAAAACATTCTTCACCAGTATCTAATCTCAAGGATGTGCATCAGTACTCCCGTAAGGTTTCAAAACATTCCCTCATTCTGAGCTGACACCATTTTGTCTTTCAACCACCGGTTTTGTGTTACACACTACTGCATATATGAAGGAGGAATCAGAAATGACTTTTGGCTAACTTAAACTCTTTCCTTACACCACGCCAACTAAATTCTCATAGAAATCATTAACATAGATGTCGAACGACAGTGGACCCAGTACTGATCCCTCTGACTCCAACCACCAAGCCAACTTTGTATCCAATAGGCTGGCTCACCCTGGATCCCACGTGATCTAAACTTCCAGACCAGCCTGTCATTGCAGGACTCTGTTAAAGGTCTCGCTCAAGTCCATGTAGACAGCATCTACTACCCTGCACTCATCAACCCTCTTGTTCACTTCTAGACAGAAAAGATTTGGAGGTTAACATGGAGGTAGATGCTGCCTCTCAAAATCCCATCCAGTAATTTTCCCACCACTGATTTTAAGCTCACTGGCCTGTAGTTCCCTGGCTTGTCCTTGCAGCTCTTCTTAAATAAAGACGCTACATTAACTATCATCAGTTTTCTGGTATCTCACGTGTGGCTAACAATGAGATAAATATCTCTGCCAGGGCCCCAGCAATTTCTACACCACAATATCCGAGGATACACTTGATCAGGCCCTGGGGATTTATCCACTTTTATTTATCCACCATCAAGGAAATGGAGCTGGATCTGGATGCACAAGATCATCCAGGATGCTAAGGTAAGTGTTTCAGTGAGGTGATCACACCTGAGGTACAGGCTGCAGGTAGTTGGGTGACCACCAGGAAAGGTAAAAGTAAAGGGAGTAGGCAGACAGTGCAGGGTACCCCTGTGGCCATCCCTCTCAGTAACAGGGATGCTTCTTTGGATACTGCCGGGACCTTTCAACCGGCAGCAGAAGCAGCCAGATCAGCGGTACCGTGAGCAGGGAAGGGTGAAGTCAGACATAGTGATAGGAGACTCGATAGTTAGAGCCACAGATAGGCCACCCCAGATGGACATGAAGCCTGCACTCAATGAACTATACTCTGTGGTCAACAGCCTTGAAACAGGATAGCCTGAGGCCCTCTTCATTATTGCAGGTGATTTCAACCAGGCAAACCTCAAAAGTGTGTTACCAAAATACTATCAGCATGTCTCCTGTCCCAGCAGGAGCCCTAACACCCTTGACCATTGCTGTACAATCATCAAAGATGCCTTGCGAGCCACCACCGCACCCCCACCCCCCCTGCCCTCACTTTAGCAAATCAGACTACCAGGCTCTGCTCCTTCTCCCTGCATACAAACAAGCTGAAATGGGAGGATACAGTACAGAAAGTCTAGCAGTGCTGGTCTGAGGAAATAGATGAGCTTCTGTACGACTGATTTGAGTCAGTAGACTGGTCCATGTTCAAAGACTCAGTTGCCAGCAGAGCTGAGTATGTCACCACCATTACGGACTTTATCAGTAAGTGTGTTGAGGACTGTGTACCAAAGAGGACAATCCAGGTCTTCCCAAACCAGAAACCAGGGATGAACCGGGAGACCCACTCCGTAGTAAAGTCGAGGACTGCAGCATTCAAATTAGGTGACCCTGACCTTTACAAGAAGTCGAGATACGACAAGAGACAATACCAGTTCAAAATCAAGTCCCAGACCAGCCGTCAATTGTGGCAGGGCTTACATGCTATAACGGGCTACAAAATGAAGTTGGGCTGTATCATCAACAACAGCGCATCCCTTCCCAATGAGCTTAACATATTATATGCACGTTGAACAGAAAGTTTGTCACCACATACCCCAACGGCCTCCAATGCACCTGAACCCATGGCCACTGTTGAGAAGGTAAGATCAGTCTTTCAGAAAGTGAACCCATGGAAAGCATCTGGCCCAGATGATGTCCCTGGCCGTGTCCTCAGATATTGTGCTGATCAATTGGTAGGGGTATTTGCAGACATATTCAACTTCTCCCTGCTTCAATCTGAGGTTGCCACCTGTTTTAAGAAGACCACTATTAACCTGGTACCTTAGAAAAACAAGGTGACGTGCCTTAATGACTATCGACTGGTACCTCGACATCCAGCAACATGAAGTGCTTTGAGAGGGTGGTCATGGCACACATTAACTCTAGCGTCCCAGGAAACCTCAACCCACTGCAATTCGCCTGTTGCCGAAACAGGTCTACAGTGGATGCCACCTTCCTGGCCCTACACTCATCTCTGGAACATCTGGACAGTAAAGACACTTTCGTAAGACAATTGTTCATTGACCACAGCTCCGCCTTCAATACTATCATTCCAAGAAAACTCATCACCAAACTCTGAGACCTGGGTCTCAACACCTCCCTCTGCAACTGAATTCTTGGCTTTCGAACCAACAGACCACAATCAGTGAGGCAACACCTCCAGCACGGTTATTCTCAACCCCTCTAGCACAAATATTCTCAACACTTGTGCCCCACAAGGCTGCATCCTCAGCCCTCTACTGTACTCCCTTTTCTACTCATGACTGCATGGCCAGATTCTGCTCTAACTCCATCTACAAGTTTGTGGACGATACCATTGTAGTAGGCTGTATCTCAAAAAACAATGAGTCAGAATACAGGAAGGAGATATAAAGCTTTGTAACATGGTGTCATGACAACAATCTTTCCCTCAATGCTAGCAAAACAAAAGAGCTGGTCATTGGTGGGGGTGGATGTGCAGTACACATGGACCTGTCTACATCAACGGTACTGAGGTGAAGAGCTTCAAGTTCCAATCGCCTGTCCTGGTCCAACCATGTGGATGCCACGGCAAAGAAAGCTCACCAGCACCTCTACTTCCTCAGGAGGCTAAGGAAATTTGGCATGTCCCCTTTGACACTAACCAACTTTTATCAATGCACCATAGAAAGCATCTTATCGTGGCTTGGTATGGCAACTGCCTTGCCTGGGACCAAAAGAAACTGCAGAGAGTTGTGGACAGAGCTCAGCACATCACAGAAACCAACCTCCCCTCCATGGTCTCTGTCTATACTTCTCACTGCCAAGGTGAAGCAGCCAACATAATCAAAGACCCCACCCACCCGGGACATTCCCTCCTCCCCTCTCCCATCAGGCATAAGATGCAGGAGCCTGAGGGCACAAACCACCAGACTCAAGGACAGCTTCTACCCTGCTGTTATAAGACTATTGAATGGTTCCCTGGTACAATAAGATGGACTCTAGACCTCACAATCTACCTTGTTATGATCTTGCACCTTATTGCCTGCCTGCACTGCACTTCCTCTGTAGCTGTGACACTTTACTCTGTATTGTGTTATTGCTTTACCCATACTACCTCAATGCACTGTGTGATGACTTGTTCTGTACAGATTGTATACAAGACAAGTTTTTCACTGTACCTCGGAACAAGTGACAATAATAAACCAATACCAATACAAGAGAGACTCCAGGATTGTCTGTTTCCTCCTCGGTGTCAGGGTCAAGAATGTCTCTGAGCAGGTACAGGACATTGAGACAGGAGGGTGAGCAGCCAGAGATCATGGCCCATGTTGATACCAATGACAGTAAGGGAGATGAGGTGCTGCAAAATGATATTAGGCAATTATGTAGTGAGTTAAAAAGCAGAACTTTCTAGTGTTGTAATCTCAGGATTACCACCTATGCCACATACTGGTGAGGCAAAAAAAAGAAGATAATGCAGTTCAATTCATGGCCAAGGAGCTGGTGTTGGAGGGAGGGCTTCAGATAAATGGATCACTGGGCTCCCTTCAAGGGCAGGTGGGACCTGTATGACGGATGGGTTGCACGTGAACTGGAGGGGTGACAACATCCTCGCAGAGAGGTTCCCTAGTGCTACTCAGGAGAGTTTATACTCAAGTGGCAGGGGAGTGGGAACTGGAGCGACAGGGCAACAAAGTGGAGGGGTTGAGGGGTAAGTAGATGTTAGGTCAAGTAAGTCTGAAAGGAAGGACAGGCAGGGCTGGGTTAATGAACATGGTGGGACTGATGGGTTGAAGTGTCTTCACTTTAATGCAAGGAGTATTACGGGTAAGGCAGATGAACTCTGTCTGGATCAATACATAGAACTATGATATTGTGGCCATTACAGAAAACTGGTTGAGAGAGGTCCCAATGTCCCTCTAAGAGGAGAGCCCATATCCCTCCAAGCCCTGCCCCTCCATGTACCTATCCAAGTGCTTCATAAATGATATTATTGTACCTGCCTCAACCACATCCTCTGGCAGCTGATTTCATACACTCACCACCCTCTGTGTTGCCCCTCGGGTGCCTTTTAAATCTTTCCCCTCTCATCCTAAACCTATGCCCCCTAGTTCTAGATGAACCTACCCTGGGGAAAAGACTGCTACTGTCCACCATGGTCAATTACCGTGGTTGGGTGAGGGATGGAGTGGTAGCCGTTCCTGATGATGTTCTTGACCCTAACCTTTCATCTTGCGGGTGATGTATTGATGATAGTTAGGCAGCGACTGCTTCAAGCTGGCCTGATTGAAGTTTCCCACCACAATGTGACAGGCGTTGGGGTACGCCACTTCGTTCTTGTTGATTACGGCACTCAGTTCCTTAAGTGCCAGCTTGATGTCTCCTGAGTTGAGACACAGACTGCTGATGGAATAACGGTGGAGAATTCCCGAGGAAGGTAGAATGTTCGGCACTTCACTGCCAGGTGTTCCAGGTCGGGGGAGCAGGAATGGGGCAAGACCGCCATGTCCGTGCACCACGATGAGTTTATCATGAAGCAGATGCCACCACCTATTTTGCTTACCCAATGCTGCTGTCTGGTTCAAGGGGTGTATTGTGAAACCTTCAGGCTGGAGTACTGTGTCAGGAGAGTTGGGGCAGAGCCATGTCTCTGTGAGGCAAATTACACAGCAATTCCTTATGTCCCTCCGCTAAAGTAATCTTGCTCTGAGGTCCTCACTCTTGTTTTCTAATGACTGTACATTAGCCAAGAGGATGCTAGGGAGGGGGTGCCTTAGGACTTAGAAAGTGGTAGAGGTGGGTACAATTACATGTTTGAAAGACATTTAAACAGGTACATGGAAAGGAAATGCTTAAAGGGATATGGGCCAAATGCAGGCAAATGGGACTAGCTCAGGTAGGCATCTTAGTCAGCTGGGAGAAATTGGGCCAAAGGGCCTGTTCCTGTGCTATATAACCTTTTCACTATGACTTTCTGGAATTAGCTGCCAGAGGAGATGGTGGAGGCAAGAAGATTAACAACATTTAAGAGAGAGAGATGGATATGGAATGAATGCAGGCAAGTGTGATTAGTATAGATAGGTATGATGGTCAGCATAGACACGGTGGGACGAAGGGCCTCTTTCTATGCTGTACAACTCTGTGACTCTATGGCTATCAGTCTTGTTCTTTCCCACCTCTCTCTTTGTTTTAGCACCTGAAGGATCAGTGTAATCTACCTTGTGTTGGTCGTGGCTGCCAGTGGGACTATGGATGACAGTCTGATGTAGTCCAGCATCATTCACTGACATAGGGATTGTGTGTCACACCACCTCTGTTCATAAGATCAACCCTAGGTTTATGGTTATATCTTTAATTCATTTCCTTCATAGTACTGGATCCTTTTTTAGTTTGAACTATTGTGATGTAAGCAAAATGCTTAGATCCAAAATGGTGACCACATTGGAAGTCATACAAATCTATCTGCGGCATGAGGCAGTACTATTTGTTAACTGACTCACTGGTCTGTCTCAGTCTGTGAGACCAGATCAAATAAATACTATTCTACCATATCCATTCTTTCAACTTTCAAAGAGTTGTACAGTACAAAATCAGCTGCTTTGGCCCAACTCGGATGGCCATGGGGACTTTAACCACGCTAACTTAAAATCGGTGCTACCAAAATTTTTCCAACATGTCAACTTTGCAACCCAGGGAGAGACTACATTGGACCTGGTATTCACAAACATCAAGAATGCATACAGAGCTGTCCCCCGCCCCCACCTTGGCTACTCAGACCACGTCCCTGTTATGCTAATCCCGACATACAAACCACTCCTCAAATGCTCCAAACTGATTCGGAAGCAGATAAAAATGTGGCCTGTGAATGCAATGTCAGCCTTACAGGACTGCTTCGAAAGCATGGACTGGAGCACGTTTAGAGAAGCAGCCACCTATGACCATACCATCAACTTGGAGGAGTATGCAGCTGCGGTGACTGGCTACATCAACAAGTGCATTGACGATGTCAGTGTCACCAAAACCATCACCACATGCGCCAACCAGAATTCATGGCTGACAACGGAGATACATGAACTGTTGAAAACCTGAGGCGCTACCTTCAGGACAAGTGATGTAGAAAAACATAGAAAAAACATAAAACCTACAGCACAGTTCAGGCCCTTCTGCCCATAAAGCTGTGCCGAAGATGTCCCTACTTTAAAGAGACTTATAGCCCTCTATTTTTCTCAGCTCCATGTACCAATCCAAAAGTCTCTTAAAAGACCCTATCGTATCCAGCACCACCACCGTTTCTGGTAGCCCATTCCATGCACTCACCACTCTCTGAGTAAAAAACTTACCTCTGACATCTCCCCTATACCTACTCCCCAGCACCTTAAACCTATGTCCTCTTGTGGCAACCATTTCAGCCCTAGGAAAAAGCCTCCAATTATCTACCTAATCAATGCCTCGTATCATCTTATATACCTCTATCAGGTCCCCCCTCATCCTCCGTCGCTCCAAGGAGAAAACCTACTTTCATAAGGCATGCTCCACAATCCAGGCAGCATCCTTGTAAATCTCCTCTGCACCCTTCCTATGGCTTCCACATCCTTCCTGTAGTGAGGTGACCAGAACTGAGCACAGTACTCCAAGTGGGGTCTGACCAGGGTCCTATATAGTTGCAGCATTACCTCTCAGCTCCTAAATTCAATTCCACAGTTGATGAAGGACAATACACCACATATGCCTTCTTAACCACAGAGTCAACCTGCACAGCTGCTTTGAGCGTCCTATGGACTCGGACCCCAAGATCCCTCTGATCCTCCACATTGCCTAGAGCCCTACCATTAATACTATACTCTGCCATCATATTTGACCTACCAAAATGAACCACTTCACACTTATCTGGGTTGAACTCCATCTGCCACTTCTCAGCCCAGCTTTGCATCCTATCAATGTGGCAGCCCTCAGGACAGCGAGGGCCAACCTGTCCTGCGGCATGAGGGTGGCAAAGAGGAGTTATGCCCAGAAGATCCAGAGCTACTTTTCTGATACTGATAGAATGCAGACCTGGTCTGAGAAGTGGCAGATGGAGTTCAACCCGGAAAAGTGTGAAGTGATGCACTTCGGGAGATCGAATTTGAAGGCAGAATACAAGGTTAATGGCAGGTCCCTTAGCAGTGTGGAGGAACAGAGAAATCTAGGGGTCCATAGAACCATAGAACCATAGAACAATACAGCACAAAACAGGCCCTTCGGCCCACCATGTTGTGCCATCCATCAGACCACCCTCACACTACCTAACCCCTTCCTCCCGCATATCCCTCTATCTCACATTCCTCCATGTGCCTATCCAACAAACTCTGGAACCTGTTCAATGTATCTGCCTCCACCACCACCCCAGGCAGTGCATTCCATGCACCAACCACTCTCTGGGTGAAAAACCTCCCTCTGACATCTCCCCTGAACCTCCCACCCATAACCTTAAAGCCATGACCTCTCGTCTTGAACATTGGTGCCCTGGGAAGGAGGCGCTGACTGTCTACTCTATCTATTCCTCTCAATATTTTATATACCTCTATCATGTCTTCTCTCATCCTCCTCCTTTCCAGTGAATAAAGCCCTAGCACCTTAAGCCTCTCCTCATATTCCATACGCTCTAATCCAGGCAGCATCCTGGTAAATCTCCTCTGCACCCTCTCCAACGCCTCCACATCCTTCCTATAATGAGGCAACCAGAACTGAACACAGTACTCTAAGTGTGGCCTAACTAGAGTTTTGTAAAGCTGCATTATCACTTCGCGGCTCTTAAACTCAATCCCGCGACTTATGAAAGCCAACATCCCATTGACCTTTTTAACTGCTCTTTGCACCTGTGAGGCAACTTTCAATGAACTGTGAATATGAACCCCCAGATCCCTCTGCTCCTCCACACTGCCAAGTACCTTGCCATTCACCCAGTACTCTGCCCTGGAGTTTGTCCTTCCAAAGTGTACCACCTCACACTTCTCTGGATTGAACTCCATCTGCCACTTGTCAGCCCAGCTCTGCATCCTATCAATATCCCTCTGTAAACTCTGACAGCCCTCCACACTATCCACAACACCACCTATCTTATTGTCATCTGCAAACTTACTAACCCAGCCCTCCACCCCCTCATCTAAGTCATCTATAAATATCACAAAAAGTAGAGGTCCCAGAACCAATCCCTGCGGGACACCACTAGTCACTGCCTTCCAATCCGAGGGCACTCCTTCCACCAAAACCCTCTGCTTTCTACAGGCAAGCCAATTCCTAATCCACACAGCCAAGCTTCCTTGGATCCCTTGGCCTCTGACCTTCTGAAGAAGCCTACCATGAGGTACCTTATCAAATGCCTTACTAAAATCCATGTAAACCATATCCACCGCACTGCTCTCATCAATCTTCCTGGTCACCTCCTCAAAGAACTCTATCAGGCTTGTGAGGCAAGATATTCCCTTCACAAAGCCATGCTGGCTGTCCCTAATCAGTCCATGATTCTCAAGGTGTTCATAAATCCTATCCCTTAGAATCCTTTCTAACAGCTTAGCCACCACAGCTGTGAGACTCACCGGTCTATAATTCCCTGGCCTATCCCTATTACCTTTTTTGAACAAGGGGACAACATTCGCAACCCTCCAATCCTCCGGCACCACCCCCGTAGACAACGAGGACTCAAAGATCCTTACCAGCAGTTCAGCAATCTCCTCCCTAACCTCTCAAAGCAGCCTGGGGAAAATCCCGTCAGGCCCCGGAGATTTATCTGTCTTAATATTATTTAACAACTTCAACACATCCTCTCTCTTGATATCTACAACCTTGAGAACATTACCCCTACCAGCACTCCCCTCCGCATCATCAAGACCCCTCTCCCTGGTGAATACCGAAGAGAAGTACTCATTGAGAACTTCTCCCACTTCCGCCGCCTCCAGGCAAATTCTCCCACCTTTGTCCTTAATCGGACCTACCTTCACCCGAGCTATCCTCCTACCCTTCACGTACTTGAAAAAGGCCTTGGGATTTTCCTTAACCCTACTAGCCAAAGCCTTTTCATGTCCCCTTCTAGCTCTCCTCAGCCCTTTCTTAAGTTCCTTCCTTGCTACCCTATATTCCTCACGGGCCCTGTCTGAACCTTGCTGCTTATACCTCACGTATGTTACCTTCTTCTCCCTAACAAGTCATTCCACCTCTCTCGTCACCCACGGTTCCTCACCCTGCCATTCCTTCTCTGCCTCACCGGGACATATTTATCCCTAACATCCTGCATAAGATCCCTGAACATCGACCACATCTCCATGGTACATTTTCCTTCAAAAAGGACATCCCAATTTACACTCCCAAGTTCTCTCCTTATAGCCTCATAGTTAGCCCTTCCCCAACTGAAAAACCTCTTGTCCTCTCTGCACCTGTTCCTGTCCATGACAATTTTAAAGGTTATGGAGCAATGGTCACTGTCCCCCAAATGCCCACCCACCAATAGATCCTTCACCTGTCCCGGTTCATTTCCTAAAACTAGATCTAACATGGCATTCCCTCTAGTCGGCCTGTCAACATACTGCGTCAGGAATCCCTCCTGGACACATTTAACAAATTCTGTCCCATCTAAACCTTTGGCACTAAGCAGGTTCCAGTCTATATTTGGGAAGTTGAAGTCTCCCATTATAACAACCCTGTTATTTTTGCTTCTCTCCAAACACTGCCTACCAATCTGCTCCTCTATATCTCTACTGCTACCGGGGGGCCTATAGAATACTCCTAGTAGAGTAACTGCTCCTTTCTTGTTCCTTAATTCCACCCATACGGACTCTAGAGATGATAGTTCTACAACATCCATCTTTTCCACAGCCGTAACAGTGTCCCTGACCAGTATCGCCACCCCTCCACCTCTTCTCCCCCCTTCCCTATCCCTCTTAAAACACCGAAAACCAGGAATATTCAATATCCACTCCTCTCCTGACGTCAGCCACGTCTCAGTAATAGCCACGATATCATAGTCCCCCATACTTATCCAAGCCCTCAGTTCATCCCTCTTATTCCTGACACTTCTTGCATTTAAGTAAACACACTTCAGTCCATCTACTTTACTACTTTTATAGCCTGTATTCTGCTTCTCCTTCCCCAAAGCCTCTCTACCTGTTTGATCTAACTTTTCCCCATTCCCTTCTTCCTCTGACCTACTCCTCCGGTTCCCTTCCCCCTCACAAACTAGTTTAAACCCTCCCGAACCACCCTAGCAAATCTCGCCGCAAGGATATTGTCCCCCTTCTGGTTCGGGTGTAACCCGTCCTCTCTGTACAGGTCCCACCTTCCCGAGAAGAGATCCCAATGATCCAGAAATCTAAAACCCTCCCTCCTGCACCAGCTTCTCAGCCACGCATTTTCCTGCCACCTCCTCCTATTCCTACCTTCACTATCACGTGGCACTGGCAGCAATCCCGAGATTGCTACCCTTGAGGTCCTGTTCCTCAATTTTCTGCCTAGCTCCCTGAACTCACTCTTCAGGACCTCATCCCCCTTCCTACCTATGTCGTTGGTGCCAATATGGACCACAAATTCTGGCTGCTCTCCCTCCCACTCAAGAATTCTGTGGACCCGATCAGTGACATCCCGGACCCTGGCACCTGGGAGGCAACATACCATCCGGGATTCATGCTCAATGCCACAGAACCTCCTGGCTGTTTCCCTGACTATCGAGTCCCCTATCACTACCACATGTCTCTTTCCCACCCTTCCCTTCTGAGCAGCAGTACCAGTCCCAGTGCCAGAGACCTGGTAACTGCAGCTAGGCCCCTGCAGGTCATCCCCCTCAACAGCTTCCAAGGCAGAAAACTTGTTACTGAGGGGAACAGGCTCCGGGGTTCTCTGTCCTGTCTGCCTGCCTGACTTCTTCTTCCTCTTCCCTCCCCTGACAGTCACCATTCTATCTGCCTCCTGAACCTCAGATGTACCTACCCTAAGGGGGGTGACTGTCACCTGATGCACCGTGTCTACATAACTCTCTCCCTTCCTTATGCTGCGCAGTGTTTGTAGCTGCGACTCCAGCTCATCAACTCTGAGCCGAAGTTCGTCCAGCCTCAAGCACTTACTGCAGGTGTGGCCATCTTGGACCGCAGCAAGGTCCATGAGTTCCCACATCAAACAGCTGCAGCACACCACCATGTCCTCCATCTGACTACCTTTCTTTTTTCCCTAGTTAGTCCCACCTACAAATCTATAATGAACAACAGGTAAACCTTGCCTTTACCTACTTACCAGCTACTTACCCTCCTTGCCCCTTCACGCCGAAGCCCCTTGAGCCAAAGCCCAGAACACTCTGCTGCCACTCACTCCGCTGCCCGCTCCGACACTGCCCATTCTATAGGCTGTTTCCTTTTTAAGCTGCCCGCGCCACACCTGCGCAGTCCAGCCCCCACTCGACTACTTAAAAAACTTATTAAAAAATCTAAACCTTACACTAAAAACCCTAACAAAAACCAACCCTTACACCCAAAAACCCTAATAAAAGTGATAAACAGAGAAAACACTTAGC